>NW_022196912.1:94055064-94083680 GCF_008632895.1 Mastomys coucha | reverse complement strand
CTCAAACTCAGAAATCCGCCTGCCTCTTCCTCCCAAGTGCTGGGATTAAAGGCATGCACCACCACTGCCCGGCAATAGGTTTTAAATAATGTCTAGATTATCTTCTGTTTTGATTTACAATAAAACCCACTATGGTGGTATAAGCCCACAACCCCTCACTGTAAACTATCAGTCTTCTCTGCTAGAAGAGTAGAACATAGAGATCAGGTTCATACAGTTTTCCTATTCTGTGGCTTTGTCTTTTAATTTTAGTTGTATTATGTTTTATAATACAAAATCTTTTCAGAATGTACGTATTAAACTGCCCATCTTGTCTCTGAGGCTTATTTCACAACTTGTAACATTTTCTGAGATGGTCTGTCTCACAGTCATATAATTTTGTCAGGCTAAAAGCTGTATTTTGCTTGCTTGTAATCTCAGCATTCAGGAGGCAGAGGCAGGCAGATTTCTGAGTTTGAGGTCAGCCTGGTCTACAAAGTTAAGTTCCAGGACAGCCAGGGCTCCACAGAGAAACCCTGTCTAGAACCCAAACCAAACCAAACCAAACCAAATAAAAACCTGTCTTTTTATCCCCCACCACCCACACACAAAGGCTGGATTTGGAGACCTCCCTGCAGGGTACTCATCTGCTCGACCTTTTGTCTCTTAGCTCACAGCTGCCATTTAGTGCTGTGGTGTATGAGAGAGGTTGAGAATGCAGGTGGATTCTTCTTATATGCTCCTTGACTCTGCATTTGACTCTGCATTTCTCCTCTTTGGAATTCAGAGTGCCAAGCCCCGGTTGGACTGCTTGATTGAAGTATACAGAAGCTGCCAGGAGATTCTGGCACACCAGAAGGCCACATCAACAAGCTTATGAGTCTCAGCATTCAAAGGCCAGTATTGTTCTTATGGAGAGGACTCCTAAACTGTAGTGGCTGGTTTATTTTCTGTACTGTAAAAACCATCAGGACATGGTCCTGGGAATCAGAATGGATAAGTAGATCTCAGAACCACAGAGAAGGGGCTGGAACTTGATTCATGTTCATGATGTATCATAATGTTCCCTGTATAGATTTTATTTATATTACTAATCAAGGGGAGACCTTAAGAATTTTGACATGTCAAAACAAGGCCAGTCATAGTGGTACATGCCTTTAGTCCCAGCACTCAAGAAGCAGAAACAGGTTATCTCTTTTGAGTTTTAAGGCCATTCTGGGCTATATAGTGAGTATCCTCCACCTAAAACAAAAATATTGTCCAAAAAGAACACTGAAAATTTTGAGTACCTTCATGTTTGTGTTAAAAATCTGTGTAATATTAAGACTGGTACCATATTTCACAAGAAAAATATAATTTTCTATCTGTATAGACTCTTATCTAAAAATTAGGGAAAAATAAGTCACGTTTTTATGTATGAGTTAGCAGGAATAAAATGCCTTACAGGGGCTAGCGCCTCTGTCCACCAAACTCCTATGATCTGTGCAGGATAATGACTCCTTAGTCCACAGTTTAGCTAGGGATAGTGTGGATGCCTGTAATCCCAGCTCACAGAAGGTATCAACAGGAGCATTGAAAGTTTGAGGCCAGCCTGGGCTATGTGATGAGACACTGTCTCAAATCCCAAAATAAATAAATATCCACAACACAGAGTTATCGTCTGGTTCACTGACAGTTTTTTATTGACAAACATAATACACAGCATTTCAGCCATGGGTGTCAAGCATATTAGTACCTTTCTGTTACTTAATATTTTCTTTTTTTTTTTTAAAGATTTATTTATATGTAAGTACACTGTAGCTGTCTTTGGACACTCCAGAAGAGGGTGTCAGATCTCATTATAGATGGTTGTGAGCCATGTGGTTGCTGGGATTTGAACTCAGGACCTCTGGAAGAGCAGTCAGCGCTCTTAACCACTGAGCCATCTCTCCAACCCCCTACTTAATATTTTCTATTGCTCAAAAGCTGTTTGGCTAAGAGGGCTTAGATGAAAAATGAGCGATTCCATGTTGGTTCCCAGGCATGAGACTGTCACATTAAAGGATGAAGAAGACAGTTTACAGAAGCCTTTGTTTCAAAGGTGGTTCCTTAGATTCTAAAGATCAGGAAGGAGGAAAGCAGCTGGACTAGGTGGAATTTGCCTTTAATCCCAGCACTTGGGAGGCAGAGTCAGAGGCAGGCGGATCTCTTAAGTTTGAGGGCAGCCTGGTCTATATAGGGAATTCCAGGACAGCTAGAGCTGCATAGTGAAACCCTGTCTCAAAAAGAGAGCAAGAGAGAGGGGGGGGGGGGCAGGAGAGAGAAGCAACAGCAGCAGCTAATCTCACCTTCAAGTCTAGTACAAACAGTTGTATTAGTTGGAATTCTGTTTACAAAACAAAAACAACCTGAGAACAGACTGCATCCTTACTGGCTTTAAACAACCTGAGAACAGACTACATCCTTACTGGCTTTAAGACCTTGGCATGTAAATGGAGAACTGCATTCTCTGCCTTTCACCTAGCCTTGAAGGAGCTGTCAGGAGCCTATAGAGGTATGACTTGAGGTAGACCTGTCTCCACTAGAACCCCAAATATGGGGTGGGAGTTGGGGTACAAACAGAAACGGCTGTAAAGCTGCCTGGCTTGCAAGTCAAGCTCTTTTAAGGGACAGATTCTTGTACCTTTTTAAAGTCAGGCTTGTCAGTCCAAAGGATGAAGCAGCTGAGGCATTCAGACAAACTAATTTTTGGCCTTGCAGTTTCTTGTGGTGTACAACACACACATTGTTGGGTTAAAGGCTTTTTTTTTGATACTCTTCCTATCCCCTAGTCCACGTTACTGGAAAATAATAAAACTGCCTTAAAGTTATACAATAAAGCTTATTTTTTATATGTTGGAAAACCAAAGTATGAACTTTTGTTTTATTATTTTGTGGATAGAAAGGTGAATAAAGAATAAAGATCATCTTCATCAAAATCAATTAGAAGGTTTGAGTTGAGAGAGATTATAATATTCTCAGGAAGGCAAAGTCGAAAGAAACTTTCTACTTCCACAGATATATACATGCCCTGTGCTTCCAACTCATTTTGAGAAGCTATACCAAGAGTCTTGGTGGGCAATCCAGGCCTCCCAAGAGTGGAAGGGCCTTTACAGTGTTCCTGATACCTTGTTTCTGGTGGCCTCTTAGAGCAACAAGCAAAGTTCATGTGCTTGGTCTCTGAGAGAATAGGAAATGATGACCACCTCGTCCTTCAGTAGTGAGCACAGCCTTCACTGAGTCTTGTTGGGCCTTAAAATGACACAGAAAGGGTGCAGACTGGCTCTGTCCCTGCCTGTGCTAGTCCAGTGTGAGACAGAAAACTTTAATCTTAGCAGGAATACTGTGCTGTCCTGAAAAGATTAGAACTGCTGCCCCAGGAGGGGCATGGCAAATGCCTTCTCACCAATAGTGGGGAGGCTCGTCAGCTTGGCCAGTGTTTTTCCCATTTGGGAAAGAAGTCCAACTTTAGAGATTTGTAGGCATTTGCCAGAATTTAGGTGAATTAGGAATTTTAGTCCTATTTTATTCAGGGATGCTCAGAAAACTTCAAGTATAAGTCCCCACGTAAAGACCATGTACAGTATAAAAAAATGAGCTTCCCTGAGTATCAGTGCAGAAGCCCCAAGTACAGTACCATTGCCCTGGTAACTGTGGGCCATCCCTGTCTCAATCTAGAATCAGGTAGCATCCAGAGTCAATATTCTTGTAAAAGAAATAGTGGTTTTGATGTTGGATCTGGATCTTAAAACATTGGGCCTTGAAAGATAAGGCACCTAAAGGGCACAAAGGTCTCAAGAGACCCTGAAGTACGCATTTCACAGAGTAGTTAGAGGAGGGGCCCTTAGACCCATCACAGTCATGTGCTCCAGGACACAAATCTAATCCCAGAGGCACCAGTGGTAGCAAGGGTATGGGGAGGAGAAATGTTCACAGCAAAGCTGACCCCTTAGTGCAGGAAACAGAAGCAAAGAACTGTCCATCCAGGTCTCGGGGCTGGCGGGCTGCAGGGAGCTTGCCTGATAGGTTCACAGTTGCAGAACAGTGGTTCATGTAGCTGGCCATCATTAAGGTAGTTTCTGTAATCTAAGGAGGTCAGGGAAGCGAAGGGTTAAACTAGCCTTATCTTGAATGGTGGCTTTTTCACTAGCTATAACATTGGGTACACATAGAGTACATGGGCTTTAGTTGCCTAGTAAAATGTTCCACTGTTGGCCTAGAGAGTCTGAGATGCACAGTACCCTCCTGAGGACAGTGGGGATAGCAGTAGCTGGATCAGGTAGTTCCCACCAAGTTCCAGCTCAGTGGAGAGATGCACATGCTACTCCACCCCGAACCCTTGGGTAAGTATCAGGCTTACCACATCACACAAGACCAGTGTAAAGGGTTATAGTATGTCAGACCCACCTTGGGAGCAGGCATTCGGAAGGTCAACTTGTCAATATGGGTTTTTCCAGAGTTCTGGTCTGGAATGGATCTAGTCACAAGCATGAAGTCATCCCTGCAGCCACCGAATGTTGTCACTGAAGAGTAGGGATAAGTGATGTTCACCTGCTGTGGGAGGAGCCAGGCGAGTTCAGAGGAAACTGTTTCTTTTAGACACAGGGAGCCTTAAGCAGGAAGGGAGAACCCCAAGGTGATGATAATTTGGAGAGCTAAATCTTGATGTATATAAGTTGTGCCCAGACTATAGGACAGTACTGCTCATCAGGAGTTAGAGGGAGGAACCATAGCCACTTGGTTCAGGCCTCTGACCAGAGCAGAGAAGACAGTTCAGTGTTTCAGAATCAGAAGGAATAGAACCAGCCCTTTCCCCTCATACCATAGTGCGGTGGTCCAGGATGCTGACCCCATCCTCATTCACAGCAATCCACACCAGAGTGTTCTCCTTAGAAGACAGCTGGGCAGGCTGCAGAGACAGAAAAGGCCTATCAGACGCACCCCCCACAGTTAGAGATTCTGAGGGAGGGGGTTCATCCAGAGGGTCTGATGGCCATCCTGTCATCGTGGACAACACAGAACACAGCATCTGCACAGCATCAGAGATGCTTGTGCAAGGCAGGAGGCGTTGGCCTTGGGCTCTGCACCCAACATCCAAAAGGTGGAGGTGTCACACCTGCCAGCACAGGATGGACAGCTCTGTGGTCAGAACACAGGCTCAGCTAGGGGCTGGGCGGGCATGCAGCTCGGTCAGTAGCTATTTTCTCCTGTACCCCAAACTCTCACAAGCAAAATACATCTTGCTTTAACCAACTTCCTAGGGACTATAAAAGAAACAGGATGACGAGAATTCAGTGAGATGGGCCTTAGGTCTTCTCAGTGAGTTTATGACTATTTGGTAGCCATTTCCTGGGTGTTTCTGTCAGGGCTACAGTGAGGTACTCCAGAAGGTCTCTCTCTGCTACCCGAGAGCCTGGGGGAAGGAGACAGACTCGGACCCATTTGTGAAGCTTTCCCAACCTTCCAGGCCGGTGGCTTTCTAATACAGTAGTACTATATTTTTACTTCACTGCCACCACCGCCTCTCTCTCTCCCTTCCTCCCTCCCTCCTTCCTTCCTTCCCACAAATTCGTGCACACAGATTGGAAGTATAGCTTAGGGGCAGAAAGCATTCATGTGCAAAGTCCTTGTTTGGTCCCCGGGATATTCCCAAAACTAAGCAGAGAGAGGTTAATGTTGCTAAGAGAGACTGAAAAGACAGGAAAAGTGAGTGTGAAGAATACTTATGCGTGGCTAGTGTGCAGCATCTCCATTGTTCTGTTCCCTCAAGTTGGGAAGCCTCTTGAAAGCAAGGGACTGATTTGTTCATTTCTTTAAAAACATTTTTTAAATTTATTTTTAATGGGTAGGGTTGTTTTGCCTGCATGTGTGTCTGTATACCACAAAAGTGCTTATATCCGAGGAGGCAAGAAGAGAATACTGGATCTCTTCAGATTGGATTTACAGATGGTTGTGAGCCACCGTATGGGTGCTAGGAATCAAAGCTAGGTCCTATGGAAAAGCAGCCAGTGCTCTTGACTGCTGGGCCTTCTTCCCAAATTTTTTATAACTGTAAACAGCTGAAACTAGAAATATTATGCTTTCACCAACCTATCTATTACTTGTAGCTTCAATGAACAGGACCTGGTTCCAGTCTCAATGTCTGTTTATAATGTCTGGTCACAGGTAATGTCTGATTAACTGTAAAGTTCACGGATACCAGACGCCTACCGACAGAAACTTCCAACTGAAATTACTGTTGGCCTCCTGGCCTTCAATGCAGAGGCGAGAGGAACTGCAGTCTGCTTCCCGTGGGTGGTCCACTTCTGTCTACCTGTCTGCTTCCCGTGGGTGGTCCACTTCTATCTACCTCTAGGCTTTTGGGTAGCCAGTCAAGGTGAATTTGTTTAGGTCAGACATTGTCTTTTCAGTCTATTCTTCATGTGTGAATTAGTTGAGGTTGTCTTTACAGGAGAAGGACTGGCAAGTCAGTAAAAGAAATATGAAGATAAACAATGCATTAGAACTCAGCGGTCTGGTCAGAAATGCGTGAGGAGATAGTGTCTCCTAGTGTTTCCAGACTGACAGAAGGGCTTATGAGAGAGGGGAGAGAAGCTCCAGGAGAAACAGCATCTGAGGGTCTGGGCAATTCCTTTTCCTGTCACTCACCTGAGCAGCGAAGAGCTTAGCACCAAAGAGAGGCCATTTCCGAGCCACAGTCAGGTAGATGCGGATGCACTCAGGAGGGGAGCAGCCTTGTAACGCTGCCCATTTGGTGGCCATCATGTCTGCCAGGTGCCTGGTTCAGGCGGGTGGAAAGACATGGGGCTAGTGAAGAGCCTGCCTGTTTCCATCACAGTGCCCAGGTATCCCCACAGGTTTCCTCTGTAAGACCTTGCCTCCAGCCTACCTCAACTGCTCAGGGGGTGCTCCATTTCGATAGCGCCTTGGGTAAAACCTGTCAAGGACCTGCTGGAGGAGATGCTGAGCTTTGGCAGTAGGTGGTGTACCTCCAGGGCCTGGCAGCGCAGGCTTCTCCAAGTCCCCATACTCCACCTGAGGTAGGAAGAGATAGCAGTCATGAGTCTGGGTGGATGGGTGAATGGTGGGTGCTACTGTTAGAGAGGTGAACAAGCCCCTGACCACATCACTGCCTTATCAGATAACAATGATAAGAATTAACCCCATGTTTCATAGACATTAGAGAACCATCCTTGAGGTCCTAGAATAGTAGATCATCTAGATCAGTTCTCATTTGTGGCTAAATGCTAGAAGATGGAAGGGGTTACAGACTGTAGAGGACAGAAGAGGGCTTGGGGTTAGCCAGCTAGCTCAGGCATCAGCCCCTTCAACTTTGTTCAAGTTATTTAAACTCTGAATGTCAACTTCCTTCTCCTAAGTGGGGATGGAAAGTACACAGGCAAATGCATCTGAAATGTTGCTTGTAGCTTGCTACAGAGCATTCACATTGATGATTATAACTATGAAGAGCCACTGTGTAGCCTAGGCTGGCTTGGAACCCAGACTGGCCTTGAATTTGTGCCACCTCTGCCTTAGCTCTCCAAATGCTGGGATTATAGGTGTGTGCCACCACATCTGGCTACATCCACACTTACAGGACCGTGGAGGTCTCCTGGATACCTTTAGCAGATAGCTGTCTACACAAAATACAAAGGAGAGTCATTCTAAACGTGTGATCTTAGCTTTCTACTTAGAATGTAGGGTGGTTCTTAAAGTTTATCACGTGCATTGTAGAGAATTGTTTTTCAAATACTCAGAAATACATTGAGGTGCCGAGAAGCAACCTGACCAAGCTCTCATATTGTAAGGAGGCTGTGACTTAAGCCCAGGCTTTCAGTTCCCTGCCATCTTCTGCACACAGCATCCATGGGCAGTGAGTAAGGAGATCTCTCTCTGTACAACAGAGCCCCTCCCTATTGCCACAGGATCTTCAGTCTTCTGTCAGGTTTCATGGTGTTTCCAACAGAAAGAAACCCACCTGAGCCATCAAGGCAGCCATTTCAAGGGCCAGTTCCTTGGTGACTGGAAATCTTCCTGCCACTATTTCTCCACTGACTTGGAAGGCAAGTAGCAGCCGCTCTCTCTCTGTCTCCCCTTTGACTTGACTTCGAAAGTACAGCCTAGAGTGAAGACAATGAAAAGCCAGATCTCAGCTGGTACCCTAAACAAAAATGAGGCTTTCCCGGAATAATTATCTTGATTGCAAGTGGAGCAAACTGTTTACACCATCTGTAAGTTTCTTTTCTACTACCAAAGAAACTTGTAGCCAAGCCTAACCTAGATGTGGGCATGCAGGTCTCACCCAGAGGAACAGGTGGTTAGTTTTGAACACACCACTACACTTACTGCATTTTGCATGAAGATTCTGGTACCTAGAATCACAGTTTATTAGAGGTCTGGATGAATTAAGACTTCAAGAGACTAATGGAAATTTTGCCTGAAGGCACACTTGGATAAATTTCTCTTACTTAAATTGATAGAAAGAACTTGTATATGTCCTGAAATTGATATACAGGAAATTTTTATTGCTTAGCTTTAAATATCTGGTGCTTATATAAATCTGTACTCTCATAAGGTAATGTAGAGCCATCCCATGGCCTTATTATGCTTTTGTGGCATGTATGCACACCCATGTGCACATGGCAGTACAGAGAATGCCAACAGAACAGAACCCTGCGCTGCCAGGGTCTCTTGAGGGATCAGGAGCAGGGCCAACCTGCCTGAAACCTACCTCACGACTGCCACTCAGGCTACTCTCTGCCTTGTTGGGACAAGCCATGATGTTTGGGAGGTGATAGCTGGGGCCAGGGCAGCCTTCATGTCCCCCCACCCTCAGGCAGCTCTCTGGACCTGTTCTTGTACATCAGCTTCACGACTCGTGTCCCGCCATCAGACTTTCCAGGGTGCAGCTCCTTCAGCGTTTGCTCCCACTTGGAGATGGCATCACAGATCTTAAAGAGGCAAAAGATGAACGTCAGCAAAGCCCCTTGTAGGGGGCGATAAGCTGCAGGCAGAGTTGGACTCTGGCCAAGCTGAGTGAGGGCTCTGCCTTTAGAAGGCTGCCCTGTGAGGTCTCAGGCTGCAAGGATGGAAAGTGCCTACCAATTCTCCTTGAGATGAGGAGCTAGATGGCACCATGGATGTAGTTAGCATCTGAGAAATGACCATTGCCACACTGGCTGTGAGAAGGCTGGCTTCTGAGGGACCAGACTAGGCAGGCTCCAGTCAAAATCATGGCATCATGGCTCCATTTTTATTTCACTCACCACATTCTCCTTTCAATACATATACCCAAATGCCTGCTCTGACCAAAGCCTTACAGATGCCCATACATACTAGGAAGATATGTGGCAATTTTTTTCATGCACTGCTAAAGACTAGCCCTTTGTTCTAGGATAACAAAGAAAGCAGATGCTGGA
Organism: Mastomys coucha; assembly: GCF_008632895.1. Taxonomy (NCBI): domain Eukaryota; kingdom Metazoa; phylum Chordata; class Mammalia; order Rodentia; family Muridae; genus Mastomys; species Mastomys coucha. The sequence goes on along the minus strand of NW_022196912.1, from coordinate 94,074,264 downwards.
GCCAGATGCACCCATCCAATGTGGTAATACATTCCTACAAATGCTTAACACCCTTGTGGAATTAGTCCTCAGACCACTATACAGATCAACTGTCCCTTTCAAAAGCCTTCCACCTTCAGAGGTGCCATGAGGCCCTACCACCCTGAACTCTGAATCTATAAGCACAGGCAGGCAGAGTAAATGCTCAGTGATAGTGCACGAGGTGCTAGTCCACACCCACTGGATGTCAGCATAGCTGTTGGCCTAAGCGGGCAGATATCATTGGTAGCAGGCCTGGGCTAAGAGGCTCTGCCCCTGGATGCTGCATAGTCATGTGAGGGAGACAGGACTGTGAGGATTTTGTCTCCAGGGTCAAGATCACATGTAGTTTTCTCTTCCTGCGCAGACAGTACGTTTCGGATGGCACAGAAATGCTGGCCTGGACATAGCATCTTGGTCTCAGCACCACACAGGGCTCTGAAGAGCTAGGTGTGCACATGGACAGACTCTGAGCTAAGAGGTAGAAGTGCAGTGCTTACCTTGACACGCCCTTGAAGACAGTGTTCCAGCTCCCTGCCAGAAGGATCATCGGTGAAGAGGGCAAAGCCAGACTGGGAGGGCTTCCTCATGCCTGTCTCCTGGTTCAGCCTCTGGAGGAACTCATCAACTGTGGAGGAGCCATCAAAACCAACCACCTGGGAATGGGGAGAGGCACCCTGAACCAGCAGACTTCCTGAGGAACTGTCACAGGGGATCATGGAAGGGTCTGAACACAGCAGTGAAGGCAAGATGTCAAAGCCAGTTGGTTTCCACTTTCACATTCAGAGCGACCTGAGTCTGCCCACTAAACTGGAACTGGACAGAGGCCTAGTCACTCTATTATAGTTAATATTCTGGAAGCTTTATCTCATGCTTTTCTGGTCCAGTGTCTCAGTGTTCCTGTTCATGCAGTGGGTTCAGAAGACCTACCTGTAAGGCACCAAGCTGTATAGCACTTTGGGTTCAAGCTCCTTTCTCCTTACACACACTACGCATGCCATCCCCACCTCAAATCTAGGCTTAATCTGAGCACCTACAAGGCTTAGCAGCACCTAGAAGTATTCTCTGAATAGAGACATGGGAAGACTTGGGCTAGAGTGCATGCTCAACTTCCTTACCTGGTAAGTCCCATTGGCAAAGTGCACAGGGATGCTGAAGGGTAAGGAGTGATGGAAGGGGTTTCGCAGCAAGATGGACACCACTTCCATCCGTGATGGCCTGGCCTCCCGTTCTCCTGTCTGCAGGGTTCGCTCCACAGCTCGCTGGCAGTATATGGCATACTGGCCAGTTTCACTTCTGAAAACAGAGGGAGCATTAGAAATTCCTTTTGGCACCCTGGGGTGTAGACCCACACTGAGCAGAATAAAAGCTAACTGGGTTGACTATGGGGACCTGAAAACTAGCATGGGATGTTACTACATTTTTATTTGGGGAGGGAGCACACTTGTGAGAGTTGATCTCAGGTTATCAGCAAGCACCTTTACCTACTGAGTCCTCTTCACCTGCTGCATTTATCACTGTGGACTTATCCAGAGCACATGGCTGCTAGATGTCTACCTGTCTGCCTGCCTGATATCTGATCACATTGTGAACCCTGAGATTGTGTTATTTACTGTAAAGCTCTGTTTCTGGTGGTGGTATGGCTCAGCCCTTAGTACATGCCTTTAATCGCAAACAATGAAGGTAGAATTCGTTTGTATAAGGAAGCACCTATGTTTGAAAGTGATGTCTAACTGAGTAGCAAAGTGACAAATCAGAATAGGATATGTCCAACTCTCAGGAGAAGAGAGAGGAAAGAGGAGCTACTTGAGAGAGCAGTGCAGAGAGGAAGAGAGGAGGCAGTTTTACAGGGAGAGTTTTACAGTGGCAGGTTGCAGAGAGGGAACAAGCTAGAAACAGATGAAGACAGGATGAGCCAGAGAATGAGAAGGAGCCAGATGATTAGAACATTTTTCCAAAGTTAGTATGAGGCCAAGCAGAGAAATTCAGGAGATGCAGGGAGAGAGAAGCCAGATTGACTCAGTCAGCTTGGGGAGGAGTGTGAGCCAGAACACCTGAATCGAACCAAGCAGCCAGAGCTCAGAAAGAACTAACATCCTTTTCCCCTTCCTTCCTTCCTTCCTTCCTTCTTTCCTTCCTTCCTTCCTTCCTCCCTTCCCTTCTTCCTTCCTCCCTTGTTAAAACCTGTACTAGAGATCTAACCCAGGGCCTTGTGCCTGCCCTAGCTGAGCTAATCCCCACTCCTACATGGATATTTTCTTGAAGAAGGCAGAAGAGGAGGGTATAAACATTTGGGGATAATTTGGGATAGCATGGCTATCCCATGTGAATGCCCCCCCACCAAAACACCCAAGCACACATGGACTGGTGTTCAAAGCTAAAGTCTGCCCAGGTATACCCAGTAATGGGTGAGTCTTTCAACCCGAGCAAAGCTAAGGGGAGACGCAGTTAATTCAACCTCTTCCTTCCCCTTATCCCTTTGAATCATGCCTGTCAATAGTGCAGGAGTGACGGAGAAAATGCTTTCACTCACCTGGGGTCTGCATGGCGTTGAAGCTGCTGTTTGACGTACCAGAGGAAGTGATGCTGAGGCAGGAAGAGTGGGGCACACAGAGCCAGGAGCTGCCAGCACTGCCATGGAACACAGGCAGTATGGGGTCAGTGCTGGGATCCTGCTATTGCATCTTTGAGCTACAGACCCTACACTGTTTTTCCCCCAACCAGAACCTCAACCCCCTAGACAGGTACCGGGATAGCTGCCTTGGCAGGCATTGCCCGGAATGGTAGTCACACTGTGAGCATGCACACATCAGACAACCATGCTCAAGCAACTTGGAGCACAGAAGCTGCCCACTGCCTAGGACCGGAGAACACCTACCTGCCCAGGCATCTGCTACCACCTTCTCTACCCTTTAAACAGCTCTTACAAATGGTTCCAGCCAGTTATTATGTCCCAGCGCATGCTCACCTGCATAAGAGAGTACTTCTGAGGCGGGCGGCAATTGATCTGCTTCATGAGCTGGCAGTACATCTCACTCTGTAGCTCAGGGTGAACGAGGCAGACCTGCAGTGCTGTCTGAGCCAGGGACACATGATAGTCCACTGAGGCGGCTTCCACTGGCACATTGATGAAGAGTTGGCAGGACTGGAAGGAGGATGGCAGTGGGTATAGGCAGGGACAGCCCTTTGGTTATTCTTGTGACATGCACTGGTACTGCAGAGCCTCAAGAAAGACTCAAGTTCACTAATAGTCGGCCTTCTCTACAGGGAGCAACTGTTTCTGCATGTGAGGCTGAAAGGGGCTACTTTAGGGGCAGAATTACACCTTCTTTAAATGTTTCTATTACATAAGCTTGTCTATACCAGCAGAAAACATTTTTTTCAAGACAGGGTAGCACAATGTAGCTCAGACTGGCATTTAACTTCAAGTCCTGCCTCTGCCTCCTATGCTGGATCGTGAGTGTTTAGCACCACAATAGCCCCTTGGCAATTTTTTTTTTTTAGGCCAGAAAATGCAAATGGACACAAGACTAGGCCAGAATCTCTGATGTCCAGAAGTAGTTCTATTGTTACTCGAGGTAAATAGCAGCTCCTCGAGGGTTAGCCTTTGCTGGCAGTTCCTAGAGCCTCAGAGCTTCTTCCTGGGTTGCAGAGGGGTTATGTTCAGGACATAAAGGAAGCTATTAAGGGAATCCTGTAACCATGTAGTTCTCTTGTGCTGTGATGGGGTCAAGCTGTGCAGGCTGAGCTTGGGCACCAGTATCCAACAGGCCTGGGCTCCACTCCCACATTACCTTGAAGAGCTTCAGGGCCTCCGTCTGCAGAGCCTCCGAGGGCAGGGTGGTAAGGGAGGCACATAGCCCTTCTCGGCTGTAGCACAGCATGGGGTGCCTCCAGAGCGGGGAGTCTGCACCAAGCACAGACCAGAGAGCAGTGCAGTTACTTAATGCAGAGAAAACTCACCTCCTACCTACCAGCCTGACTTGCAAGGAAGATTGTGGCTTAACTCTATGGGAAACATGGGTTTTGCTGGGTTGATCATCTACAGGCTGGAGGCCATGTCAGTGTGCACTGCAAGCTGCACATTCCCACACACAGCTGTGGAGGGAGGCAGCCAAAGCTCTGCTAAGGAGCTGCAGAGGGTTAAGTGAACAAAGTTGTGAGTGCTTCTGAGCAGCATGTGTGTGCAGGGACCGCCTTCCCTCCAGCTTCAGGCTGGAGGAGTAGGTTATAAGCCTGAAACACATCAACCCTCAGAGCAGTAGTGAAGGCACCTCAGGCTGGTCCACGAGGACCCTGAGAATTAGTAGCAAAATAAGGATTCCCAACATCCTAGGCTTAGGTTAGCTGATCCAAATTGAGGCTTCACTTATTAACAAACTTAACTATAGATTAACCAGCTGCCCCTTCCACCCCAACCTCCTAGCCCCATGCCTTCTGCATAGCTAGCAAAGCTACAGATTAAACAGAGTAAAATATTTACCTAGGTTTCTGGAAAGTCTGTTTCCCAGACAGATTCCCTCACACACAGTGGTTACCTCAGTGTTTTGTCCAGAGACAGAGAGGGCAAGCACTGGAGGGTAGGATGGGACTTCCCTCAGGCATGCTTAATGCAGCTTATGCGTAACAGTGCTCTCTGCTTCTTGTCCAGTTAGTGCCCAGCCACTTCCCTGCAGCCCAGCAGTGATGGCCACTCTTCTCTTACCTGGGTTGCCCTCACCATCCATCAGTTTGCCAATGAGCTGCTCATAGACAGTGCCCACCTTGGCACTGCTGCCACCTGCAGCCACTGTGAGGTGGTAAAGCCATGTATCCTGGGAAAGACAGAAAATAATCAGATGCTAATGCGGTCGGAAGAGGGCAGGCAAGATTTGAGTTTGGGGCAGGGGATGTAGCTCAGTGACAGAACACTGATCTCATGTGTGTGGGGCTCTAGGTTTGAGTCTCACCACTCCACTGCAAAAAGGCAGCCTAGAATTTAAGATGGGAATGGAAGTGCATACCTGTTATAATGTCATACCAGGATTTAGGAGGCTGAGGCAGAGAGCTCAAGATCAGCTGGGCTATGTGAGACCGTCATGGGGTGTGTGTGTGTGTGTGTTGAGGGAGGAAGGCTTTCATTAGTTTGGCTGGCACGAGTCAAGATCACCCCTCCAAAGAGAAAGACAGGATCAGGTAGATGTAAACCCAAATTTCCAAGTTGTTGCTCTGTCATGGCCCATGGTGAAGAGATGCTGGTCATTTGGAATGTGTCCCATTCAGTGTCCAAGAGGAAATAAACTTGAATTTGGAAAGCTCGGGGGAATAGAGAGAAGGGGACTCAGAACACAGGTCATGCTCCTCCCTTACCTTTTCATGCTTGGTGCCTATGAGGAGGTAGGTGGGGCTGTGCTCCGGTGGGTGGATCACCAACGTGCAGTGGGAGGACAGCAAGCGCCCAGTTCCTCCAGCTTCATAGTCTTCGTCTGAGTCACAGGATCGATCTACTTCCTCTATGTGAGCGTCCTGCACAGGCAGGCAGCCCAGGGGTCTCTGTGGACATGAGCCTTCCGTGAATAGGACAAGAGGTAGAGAGGAGAGTCTCCTTTCCTGAATGTTAGGCTGTGTGGGGCTGGAGAGCACAAGTGTGGACAGAGGGCAGGGTGAGGAGATAGAAGAGGCAGCATTGCAGCCAAGCCAGAAATACAAGACTGCTTCAGAAAGTACCAACTGACTCCACTGGCCATGATGCTGGTCACATGCTCAGGGGGGAGCTGGACAGCTGACTCTGCATTTTGTTGTAGGTAAGCTGGGGACTGCTGTCAGTGGCATGCAGCTGTGCAGTTTGGAGGTGGCACTGTTAGGAAGCTCATGAAATACCTTGTCCTCATGGCTCCGGTAGTAGTAGAAGGTTTTCCCAACAAGGGCACACCAGACCAGCTTGGAGTGGCCATGCTTTACCTGTAAGTAAAGTGACTTCATTAGAACCAGGACTCCAAAATAAATCCTGGGCTAGTCAAGACAGGCCACAGGGAAGGTTGCCAAAATCAGGTCACCTCTCCCAGTGAGACACTACAGTATGTAACCCAGCCACTGTTGGGCTACCTAGGGACCTATGACCTGCAAGTGAAAGATTCTGCAGGAAGGCAGAATATGGATATGGGAAGAGCCTGCTAGTTGGCATAGGCAAGAGTTGTAAGGATGCTGCAAGGTAAATAAAAGGCCCTGGCAGTCTGAGACCCCCAAGTAATGTGCCATAAATCACCAGGGAACAGCAACTGCACACTCGCATACAACAACAGACTGACTGATGGGAAGCAGAGGCTCAGGAGGAAAGCTTGCTGAGCTCAATAACTGTGCCTTAGTGTTCAGCCCTATTAATGTGCTTCCTGGTTAACTTCCCTTACCATACAGGCACAGCTAGTTATACTGTGGAGGGCAATGACAATGTTCTAAACATTAAGTAAAAACATTTCTTTTCCTTCCGTCTTAAGAGTAACTGTTCAGACAGCCCCCATCTCTGTTTCCAGAATCACCACCGTCATTTTGTATGCTCAGACCATATTTGAGGGCCAGCCCACTAAGCACTGGGATATAGTTCTTGGAGAATGGAGCCCACCAGCTCCGGGCTCTCCCATTGTTGGGCTCCTATTACCTCCCTACCAGCTCCACCTTGTACCTTGGTCAGCCAGCCCTTCACAGTAGGCTTGGTGCCCCCTTGATGCAGGGCTGGAGGGCCAGTGACCTGCACCTTCAGCAGGCTCTGTAGGACACGGATCCATTCTTCCAGGAGGCTGGGGGACTCTGCTGTTAGGTAGTAGGTTTTGTTTCCAGAGATGAGCTGTGGGGTAGGGTGGGGGTTAGAGCTAGTGACAGTCTGACGTCATAGATCCTTCAACTTGCTGGCCTTCCCACTGCCACCTGCTTTCTCCCCTTCCGTTCCTCCCTGGCTTTCTTCCCTCGCCTTCATTTCTCATCCTGTGTCTTCTTTCTCATGCTCACAACCTAATATTATATCCTTCTCCTGGTATAATATCATCCATTCATGTTCATTTTTGCCTCATCTTTGCTTCAGTCAGCCATATCTAAACCCAATACTACACAGTCTATCTAAAATCCAGATGCTCCACTAAGGCTCACCTGAAATGTCTGTGCTTCTTCCCCTCGAACAATCTGGCAATGAGAGTTCAGATCCACTTGACCCTGAGGTTTCCGGATGACGTCACTCTAAAGGAAGGAGTAAAGAGGAGCATTGGAGCTGGAGGCCTCTCAGATCACCATTTCTTATGCCGGGTCACAGGCTCAAAGGAAAAAGGGATTCTCAAGCTTTCCTGGTTTTGGTACAATGAGTGACTTGTCCTAGATTTTTATTCTAGCAAAATAAAATCATAATTAGGAACATGAAACCCTCTAACCCAGGCCTCAGAAAGGAGAGTGAGACTTTAAAATTGGATCAGAAACTCATCTATAAAGCCCTTCTAGTCCTTTGACCAAGCCATATGTGGTGACATGTGCCTAGAGTCCCACCCCCTTAGTAGACCATGGCAGGAGGCTTAGTCAAAGCCTCCATAAATCACTATTATCCTTTCCAGTGTTCTTACAGACATTACTAATTGAAAGCGGCATGTTTCTCATTGGTATATAGGCTCGGAATCCTTAACATGGAGCTGGAAACAACGCCTACTTGGCAATCAGTTTCACAAGAGACAAATCCTTTTTGTCCTCTTTTTAAAAACATGATTGGTTCCACCAACCTAGTTCTCAACATTCAAGGCTTCTCAACTCCAGACAGTGGAGGAAGAAGGGGAAGCCACGCATTCTTCTGTTGGACAATCCAGAGAAGGTAAAGGCAGCCTGGGAAGAACCTTTTACAAGGCCAGGCATTCGAGGAAATCAATTCTGAAGGAAGAGGAGTTCCTAACCAACTGGCCTAGGACTGCTTTGATAGTCCCTCCAGCTTATTTTGAGAACAGGGGACTACCTCAGAGTCTCCTCTGTGGCTCAGCACCTGCAAAGGCCAGTCAGGCTGTCAAGTCTTCTACCTGCCAGGCCTTGAGCCTCACTGCCTTTCCTTCCATCTCTTATACGGCTCTGGGTCGGGCTATGGTTATGTGGTTATGTGATTATGGCCCTGAGGAGGGTCTCACCGGAGACTTGTAGTATAGAATTTGTCCCTGTCTCAGGACAAACCAGCGCCTTTTCCATGTCTTCACCCGACTCCCCATTTTCAGCAGGTAGCCTGACTTTTCCAGTGCTTCCTAGGATAGAAAGCAAGGAGAGAAGACGGGACAAAGGGGAGAGTCACATAAGGCTCCTGAGGGGTTAAAGGCAAGAAGGAAAGAGGGGACAAATGGGAAGAAGTCACACGAGGACCCTGAGGAAAAGGCTGCCAAACACCACTCAAGACAAAATGGTCTAGGCTGTCACTGTCATTTTTTGTTTAATGAGTGTTTATTTCCAGGCTCTGTCCTCTTAGTAGATCCAGAGAGAACTGAAGAAGTATGGCAGTCCTGTCATGGAAGGGGTCTCAGTGACGACCAGGGAAGGTACACCTAGCCACCAGGAGAAGGTGGCAGACCAGAGGCTGACCAGGGAAGGCTTCAGGGAAGAGTGGCATCTAAACTCACCTAAGTCAGTGGTTCCCATCCTTCCTAGTGCTGTGACCCTTTAATACAGCTCACGTTGTGCTGACCTCCAACCATCAAATTATTTTCGTTGCTACTTCATAACTGTAGCTTTGCTACTCTTATGAATCAAAATGTAAATACCTGATATTCAGGGCATCTAATATGTGACCCCTGTGAAAGGGTCATTTGACTCCCAAGGGGTCAAGACCCACAAGTTGATAACCACTGCTCTAACCAAAAGGCCAGATTCTTTTACATAAACTAGCTGAGAGGAGGAAGGCCAATCACTGATGGGAGAAAGTAGGCAGGTCTCTGAGCCACAGGCTCATCCGTAAAACACAGCAAGAACCACGAAGACCATGAGGCAAGTAAGACATAAAGCACTTAGGCAGCCACCTGGCCTGCTGAAGCTTAACTGTTAGCTCATGCCAGCACCTGAGGGTCAGGATGGAGATTAAACAGGGTAATAGGTGCAAACCCTCATGGGATCTAAGAAGTTCCGGACTTGAACTCTGTCTTTCATCTTGGGGTCTATGCACAGCTGTCTCTGTAACCCTGCTAGAGCATCCTCCTCTCTACCTTCTCCGGGTTCATCCTCTCTCTCTGCTGCCTGCATGGGTACTGAGGCCCGGGCAGCCTCTCTTCGGGTTCGCTCCTACCTAGTGTCCCTTCCCCATTCACACATGTTCTGCTCACCCCATCAGTGGAGTACGATGAAGTACGCTGGAGTTTGTGCTCAGGCTCTGAGTAGTCACTGTCCAGAGAGCAGGCATCAGGAGGGATGGCATAGTCACCCTCGGAGCTCAGGGAGGACATGGAGACCCCTGGCCACAGGAGAAGGAATCAGGAATCAAGGCTGGGGTCCCACATCCCTTCCAATACCCATAGCCAGAGATGCAAGGCTTTCTTTACCCTCTGGGATCCCCTGAGTCTAGAGCTGAGGGTAGAACTGGTAGGTACCCCAGGCAGAGATAAAGCAGGAAAAGACTGAATCCCCTCTCCCTCTCTGTACCTCTCTTGATGGCCCGAGGGCTTCCTAGCCCACTGGTCTTCCTATACTCGGAGCAGGGGACTGACATCCGGAAACTCGCTTGAGAGCCGCAGTCATCGTCAGACCCGGAGGACTCATCCACAAAAGGCACACTGCTGATCTGTGTGGCTTTCTGTAAGACAGGAGCCTCCCCAGCTGCAGCTTCACAACAAGGCCTCCTCCATACAACAGCTGTATCTACTTTGGTATGCCTACACAGTCTGGGGAAACATGAGGCCCTCACCCAGCTGAGGCGCTGCTGACCAGATGGTAGTCTCAAGCAGTATAAAATCCCTTTCTGACCTCACTCCTGTGGTCTTATCTCCATGCTGCTCTTTGGGTCCCCCATTCCCCTACCAACTTCTGTGGTTCCCCAGAGACTGCTGTTTCTTCCACTGGGGGACTAGAAAGCCATGCCACAAGTGTAGGACAGGACACTGAGACAGGGAGAGACCTTTCAGTGCCGTAAGAGTGCAGCAGGAGCACAGCCAAACAACAGTGCTGATCATGGTGGCACACTCAGAGTGGCATGCAGCTTTAATTCCAATGCCCAGGAGGCAGAGGCAGGTGGATCTCTGAAGAGTTTGAGGCTAGCCTGCTCTATATGATGAGGCCAGCTGGGGATACACAGTGAGACCCTGTCTCAAAACAACTAACAAAAGCCCAAACAAAATGCCCTATTGTGACAAAGCATTTGAAAATGTTCACTTGCTTGCTTCGTCTTGTTCCCCTTTTCTCCTCTTCTGGGGGTGTGGGGAATGGGTATTCCTGAAGATAGAACACAGAACCTCACTCTTTTAGGCAAGTGCGCCATCACAGCATGTTCAGAAGGTAATTTGGCAGCAGCTCTGGGAAGCTAAAGCATTCACAGAATCTGCTCAGCACTTCTATCTCTAGCTAGAATTCTCTTCTGATAGAAACACGTGTAAGTGCACAATGGTGCTCATTTAAAAATACAGGGATACAATCTGCCGTAAATCAGTGGAGGGAGACCTAAGATAAAGTGTTGTCTACTCCAGGGATAATACACAGAAAACATGGAAGGGCAGGCTACTCGGTTAGGTGAGTAACCAAGGGGCAAATATGTACAGGATCCCTGTGTGTACGTGTGTCTGCCTGCATGTATAACAAGAGGAGAGTGGAAGCAGGAGAGAGACGGAAGGAAGGAGAGAGATGCATAGGTCATCTGCAGTTGCATCAGAAGGCCTGGCAGAGTAAACACCACGCATTGACGAGTGTTGGCTTTGAGGTTAAGAATTGGGAAAAGCAATGTAAGAAACTTTTTTTGTTTTTACTCTTCTAAGAAAAAGCTTTGTCAAGCATTACTAATATTACTACTATGGTTTAAAAATGAATAACAAGAGCTGGGAATATAGCTCAGTGGTACAGTATCTAGCAAGAGGAGGCCCTGTGTTCTAACTCAGGCACTGCAAAAACAAACAAAAGCCAGTGGCAAAAAGATGCAAATATTGCCGGGCGGTGGGGTGGTGGTGCACGCCTTTAATCCCAGCACTTGGGAGGCAGAGGCAGGCCGATTTCTGAGTTCGAGGCCGGCCTGGTCTACAAAGTGAGTTCCAGGACAGCCAGGGCTACTCAGAGAAACCCTGTCTCGAAAAACAACAACAACAACAACAACAACAACAACAACAACAAGATGCAAATATCACACTGCAGTTACACAGTGAATCTTATAATAAATTATCAAGTGTAACAAAAGGATGGCTGGGCAGTGTGCTCTTGCTCCTTGGCCTGGTCCTCCTGCAATGAACTGAATAAGCTGGTTTTCTCTCCAAAAGAAAACAACCTCAGCAAGGTAAGGTGAGCTCCCTGACTGTGATCACCATGTGAAGGTGCCTGACACTCCAACTAATGTGAGCCCTGCCCTGGGACTAGGGGCCCTTCTATTCCTGGCAGTTGCTTACCCCCTTCAGTGCTGTGTAGACAGGCACAGTAACATTCTTGTAGACAAGGCCGGAGAAAGCTCCAGGGAATGCAAGGGCAGGTGGCCCCAAAGCTGAGGGGGAAAAGAGTGAGGCTATGAACTGAGGAGGCACAACTCAGCCAGGAGCTCAGGGATGAAACTGGGCAAATAGCTTGAGTTAGCTCCTCTTCCTGCTTTTTGTTCCCACAGATAAAGAACCCATGCCACAAAACCCAGGCATCACCCTTAACCATTTCCTCTCCAGGTAGCTTGTACCATGTCCCACTCTTGCTGAAGTGAGTTATAAATATGCAGATGCTATGGTGCTCAGTGACTCCTGAGCCAGCGAGCAGTGCCAGTCCTGTCCAAACCATGGGGCTCAGGGATATTCTTACCCAGGCCAGTCCTGCAGGGGGACGGGGAGCACTAAGAGGCAGAAGTCGAGACTTGACCCCCCTTTGCTAGATGAGAAACTGAACTTACATAACCCCCTTTCTGTTTCTAGGCAATCCCAGCTGCCTGCTGCACCCAGGGACTGAGAGCCAGGCCCATCAGGAGATCTGTAGGCCCTTCACACCCCACTGTACTCACCGCAGCAGGCAGCATTACTTCTTCTGGATGACACATCTGACAGCTGCATGCCTGATGTGGCCATGGCGTAGATCCTGCTCTCCTGAAAGAGAAGTCCCAGCCAATCAGGACCATGCTCACCTCAGCCCTTCCGAGAAAGTGGAAGAATACATGACTTAGGGGGTAGGCAGAACTGGGTTCAGCACTCAGGGAGAGCTGGCTACTGCTGAGGGATTTTAAACAAATGTCCTCATTTCTGAGCCTTAATTTCTCAGCTCTAAAATACTACTGACTTTTTAAGAGTCTGCTACTGGAATCAAATTAAGTAAATAATGTGTAATATAATGTATAAATACAAATAAACGTATACTATGAACATCTCATGCCCAGGACATAACCCATGCCCAACAGATATTTACTCTCTGGCCCCCACCCTTCCCCTTGAGGCAAGGGAGGTTCAAAGAGAGCTCACCAACAGCCTGTCTCTCCATTTCCTGGATTCTGGCCTGTTTTAGCGACCCCCAGGGTCCCTAGGTGTCAACCCTAGAGGTTCAGAGTGTTGACAGGAAGGGAGAGCCACAGGGAGACAGATACACTTTTGTCATTGGCTGTTTGGGGGATGGGATACATCAGCTTCCTACAGTAGCTGTGTGGATGTTAGGCTTCCATGGCCAACAGCAAAGCTACTGCAGCCCAACAGGCTCCACATCCCTACAATAAAGCATTTCTGCAGAAAGTTATGGCACTAACTATACAGGCCCCTGAGTCTGAAGCCAACTCTAGGGCAAGAGTGTTTTGCTCACTGGCCTAGAAGGCCCTTCCCAGGCTGCTCCAGACCTGTTTGCTCCACTACTCAAACAGGGAATGCAAAACCCCTCTCAGGTGACTGATGAGTCACAGGGGCTGACCAGCAAAGTCTGACATGCTGGACCAGAGAAGCAACTAAGAAAGAGACTGGGATGAATGCTGGGTGTGGCCCAAGAGGGGGCCAGCTGGGGGTGATGTAGAATGATATGCTGAGGTAACAGAGCCGTGGCAAGACAGGTGGAGGACAGCAGAAGACACTCAGGCAGGGCAGCTACATCAACAGTGAGGATCAGTTGGGTGTAGATCTCTGCCCATGCAGGGACTTGTACCACTTCAGAAAGGAAATGGGGGAAGGTCAAACAGAAGATAGCTCTGTTGGACAAAGGCTGCTAAGGGTTTCCCTCACACAGTTGTTAGAGGATTGAGAGAAAAAGAGCTATACAAACTGGAAAAGGTCTACTGCACCACCAATTACTTGAACTAAGGATGTCCTTCACTCAGTTCCAGACTGCTGGTGGTCACTGCCCGGCTGGCCTGCCTGAGGGGGATGCAGTAGGTGAGCTGGCAGCCTGTCTTTACTTTCCCTCAGAAGCAAGTTACGAAGGGGACTGAAAATAGTCAACCTCTCCTCATACTGCCCTGCTGGGAACTGGGGTTCCTGGGTGCCAGATGGAAGTGGGGGGTGGAAGGCAGCCAGTAGAAAGACCTGACGCTGAGCCTTAACACCTTCAGCCGAGTGCAGCTGAGAAGGGGCTGCACTTGGGGCCTTCTGCTGCTGTTGGCTTTTGAGGAGGTCTCATTATGTTGCCAGGCTGGCCTGGACTCCTAGGCTTCTCTAGCCCTCGAGCACTGGGACATCAGGGGGCTGAAGGTTCTCGTTTACTTGTCCTCTTTTCTCCCCTGCTCTTTCTCTGTCTCTCTGTCTCTCCATCTCTGTCTCTGTCTCTCTCTCTCTCTCACAGACACACACACACAACATGTCTGTACACAATCTAAGACCCACTCTTCACCAGCATAGTAAGTAGCTAATTTGCGGTAAAATGGCAGCCGTGACTAGCAGTTCTTTCAGGTAACAGCTGCTGAACAAACTCCTCTCTCAGCCCCTGTCTAATTGTTTCCTGGTTCCCATCTAGCTTCAGTCTATTTGTTTCCTGGTTCCCATCTAGCTTCAGGGCAGCAGAACAAGATAGCAATGAACAGCAGGGACCGGCAGCCACCGATTAAAGTCTGGCTAGCCACCAGGAACGCCACACCTTGTCACCTACTATCCTGACATCCAACCTTGCTCATCACTCAAGTCTTGAACCTTGCTCTTGCAGGTGCTCTTGTAGCACCCGGAGAGCTGGCCTGCAGTCACTGTACAGTCAAAAGCCTAGGTGAGGAGATGAACTAGCACCCCAAAAGCAGACCTGGGAGTGTGCTGCTCACAACTGGGGAATCCACTTTCTCTGTTGCCAGGAGCAGATGTCCTAACACACCCTGTAGCATTGGGCTTGATTAAGTCTGACATCTGAGGCCGTGTCCCAGGAGGCAGTGCAGCTAGAGTGCTGGGGCTGTGTGCTTCAAGGCAGCCACACCTCTACTGAAAGCCTCATTCCTTCATTAATAGCATTAATCCTATCTATCAAAGGGAGAAACAACACTAATCCCCATGAAGATGAGGGTATTTTTCTTTTTGGTTTCTTTGAGACAGGGTTTCTCTGTGTAGCCCTGGCTGTCCTGGAACTCACTCTGTAGACCAGGCTGGCCTCGAACTCAGAAATCGGCCTGCCTCTGCCTCCCAAGTGCTGGGATTAAAGGCACTCACCACCACTGCCCGGCACATGCCAGGCCTTTGTGTCCTCCTCATCAGCAACCTGTGAGCCAGAAATACTCCCGCCCTCCCTGTTTTTATTGTAACCTTTTATCAAAGATGTCAGAGAGAGAAGCAGAACAGTAAAAAGTGCCCTGTCCCTATCATGTCTTCACCCTGTATCCATGTATGCTCAGCCTCAGTTTATCTGGATCCCACCTCCACCATGGACACCATGCCACTATATAGAATGTTACCCATAAGGAAGCTAAGGCTCAGAGACAAAAATAGCAGTGACAGATCACTCACCACTTCCAGGCACTTCTTCAATACATATTTTAATTAACTGACTATTTAATATGTAGGGAGGTTTGTCTGGTGTGAGCATCACATGTGCACCTGATGCCTGAGGAGACCAGAAGAGGTCATTTGATCTCTTGAAACTGTAGTTGCAGACAGTTGTAAGCTAGGACCATGGGGTGCAGTGACTCAAACCTGGGTTTTTTGGAAGAGCTGAACCATCTCTCTATCCCCTTAATATACATTTAATCCTCCTAGGAACTCTGTTAGTAGGACCAGCCAGATAGCTCAGTAGGTAAAGGCACTTGCCACCAAGCCTGACAGCTTAAATCCACACAGTGAAAGAAGAAAACTGACTCCTGTTAGTTGTCCTCTGACCATTACATGGGAACCATGGCTCATGAGACCCCTCCCCTAAATTAAGTGTAAATAAATAAACAAACAAACAAACCCTATTAGTAATCACTACCCCCATTTTGGAGATAAGAAACTTGGTCTACAGCCGTAGTTACTTGCCCAGGTTCATAGGCAGAAATTGAACACAGTGGTTTGATCTTGAGTATAGCTCTTCATTTCCACATGTGTCCTCTCAGAATCAAAGTGAAAGAGAAGATGCACGAAACACCCGGTTTGGCATGGGCACATATCATTTCAGACTCTGTGTCTGCCCTGCCTGCCAGTCTCACCACAGTTGCTGTGAGAACGAGCCTTATCTCATGCCCAGCCCTGGATATTCTCAGTGAAAACCATGCCTACGGTTGGCTCCGACCCCTGCCCAACCCTGGTAAGTGAAGTCACTTACCCAGGATGGAAACCGGTGCAGTGGGGGTGTAGGTGGCTTGTTCTCCAGTTCCACTTCCTCCAGTTCACCTCTGCGGGACTTCAGGCTCTCTCTTTCTTCCTGCTTCCCCACTGGAGGCAGCTCCTCCATCTCCATCTTCTCTGTTTCTTCGTGGACTTTAGCTCTGGCCTCAGACTTGGAGAAGCCAGATGAGTGAAGGGCTGACAGGGCCCCAATCTCAATGCTTACCACATGGTCACAATGCCCAGGGCCCACCTGGGGCTGACTATGGTGCCTTTTAGCCACTTGGAAGCTGTCCCGGGGAATGCTGGGAGCCCGCACCTTTGGCAGGGTCAGGCTACTACCAGGGCCACCTTCCCTGGCAGAGATCTTGGTCCCAGGGAATGTCCCTCCCTGAACAGTGACCAGACCCTCCCTGTAAGAAGCTGAGCCATGTTTGGGGCTGCCAGGCTTCATGAACAGCTGACTGGGAGAACCCTCTCTCTGAAGATGAGATTTAAGGGTCTTGGCCTCTGCTATTTCCCCAGGATGGACCATGCTGAAACTCAAATCCTCCAGACTCCTGGCTTCTGACAGAGAGTCCTTGCTCTGCAGCATATGCAAAGAAGGTGTAGGCACAGCCACCTTCAAAATTTGAGTATGGGGATTACTGCCCTGCTCCACAGGCTGGTCACCAGGCCCTGAAGGGACAGGATCCCCCTCTGGGGTTCCCTCAGGAACGACTAGCAGCTCCTCTGAAGGTGTCATATGAAGATCTGTGGATGAGGCACAACCAGGCACATCCAGTGAGAATGTCTTTCATTCTGTCCCACAGCTTGGTGTGCATACAAACACCTGGCCTACTTACCCTCAAGAGCATCCTGAAGGGCTGCCACCTGCTCCACTAGCTGTTGATTATAGGTCTTCAGGTGTTGATTCTCCATTTCAAGCTGAGCAAAAAGAAAAGGAAGGTTTAGAGGGCTGTGTCACTGAGCAGAGCACTTGCCCAGAGCTGGAGCCCTGGGTTTAATACCTAGGCGTAAGGAAATGGAATGCCCAGTCCCTGCTTGTTCATATGCATAGTCCAAAAGGACTCAAAAGTCCAAATCTTTGAAAAATAGTATGTGGTATCATTTCACAGCCCCTGTACACACATATTCTCTCTCTTGTGCGTGCTCTTGCTCTCTCTCTGTCTCTCTTTGTGTGTGTGTGTGTGTGTGTGTGTGTGTGTGTGTCTGTGTTTGTAGAAGCCAGGGAGTTGGAGCCCTGAAATTGGAGGCACAAGTAGTTGTGAACTGCTCAACATAGGTATTGGGAACTGAACTCAGGCCCTCCGCAAGAGCAGTGCCTGCTCTTAACCACTGAGCCATCTCTCCATGCCGCGCTTTACAATATTTTTTAAAAAAAGAGAAAGGAGAAAGAATAAATGACATCATGAGTGTGCTCACTGAGAAGAAGCTGAGAGGATTCTGGAAACTTCCAGAACCTCAAACCCAGGAGCAGGCAAGAAGGAGGGGCAGGAAGGCTGACCCAGACAAAAAGAAAAGGACGTGATTAGAAAGACAGAGTGGAGAAGGGGAAAGTGGAGCCCGGTGTGTCTGAACCTCAGCCCTGCAGGATCCTGGTTCACAGAATGAAGGCCGGGCAGAGGCAGGGCCCCAGGTAGCTGGGCAGAGGCAGGGCCCCGGGTAGCCGGGCAGAGGCAGGGCCCCAGCAGGACTCTCAGGCTGAGGTTTTAACTCACCTCTGCTAACTTTACTGTCACCCATTCCTTGATCTTTGCAGCTTTTTCTTGAACAATTTTGGCTTCTTCAGCTCTTGTCTGCTTCTGCAAAGAGACAGCCTTTGGTTAATGATAGCAAGGAGGGAAGCCAAGAGGAGAAACCCAGTGACTCGATGTGTTACCGTATCAAAGAAAATTAATGCCATTACACTTTTAAAAACATATTCTTTGGGGCTGGAGAGATGGCTCAATGGGTAAGAGCACTGACTGCTCTTCCAAAGGTCCTGAGTTCAAATCCCAGCAACCACATGGTGGCTCACAACCATCCATAATGAGATATGACACTCTCTTCTGGTGTGTCTAAAGACAGCTACAGTGTATTTACATATAATAATGAATAAATATTTTAACAACAACAACAACAAAAACATATTCTTCTTAGACATGATACCCACACACTTAAAATCTCAGTATTTAGGGGCTGAGGCAGGTGGATTCCAAGATTAGACTACACTATACAACAAATTCCTGATTGAAACAAACAAAAGTTAAAGTGGGAAGGTCTTTTTCCCATGCATAATACAAATTCCAAAAGCACACAGAAGAAAAAACTAATAATGAATCCATGTATCATCACTATACATTACTGTGTGACAAAAAGAAAGCAGTTGAAGAAACTGAAACACCAGTGGAAGGCGGCCATGTGGTGAGCAGTGTGCACTCAGCTGCACACAAGGCTGAGGAGGGAAGAGCAGTTAAGCACAGGTTCAAGACCAGCCTGGGCAAATACAGAGACCCATTTTCAAAACAAAAGGCCTGGCTAAGAAGGATTTATAACAAAAACAACACACAAAGGGGCATTTACCATGCACAATCAAATAAACATGCAAAGGATATGAACAGAAAGTCAACAAAGAAGAACCCATGGAAGACTGTGAAGCGCCATCATGATGTTAAGCAGAGACAGAGGACATCATTTCCCTCCATCAGACTAATTTGATATTACCCCCAATGTCAAGAAAACTGGGAGCAAGTCTAACACAAACTTGCAAGGTCTTTGTGGAGACAGACATTTGCCAACATTTCATACATACAGACCCTTGGCCTAACAGAGCCACTACATAGGAAACACTCATTGAAATAGTATTTGAGAAAGCAACACAGCATAGGAATCCAAACCCTGAACTAGCCTGAGTACCCACCGACAAGAGTTACTTAAATAGCAGAGCAGTGGTGGCACATGCCTTTAACCAGCACTTGGGAGGCAGAGGCAGGTGGATTTCTGAGTTTGAGGCCAGCCTGGTCTACAGAGTGAGTTCTAGGCTATAAAGAAAAATCTTGTCTCAAAAAACCAAAAATCAAAAACAAAAAAACAAAAAAAAAACAAAAAACAACAACAAGAACAAACCCCTGTTCCCTCCCCCCTCCCTCCTCCTGCTGGTCACCCCACCCTCTCCTGCTTACTGGCCCTGGCATTTCCCTACACTGGGGCATAGAACCTTCACAGGGCCAAAGGCCTCTCCTCTCATTGATGACCGACTAGGCTATCCTTTGCTGTACATATGCTGCTGGAGCAATCAGTCTCACCATGTGTACTCTTTGGTTGGTGGTTTAGTCCCTGGGAGCTCTGAGGGTAATAGTTAGTTCATATT
>NW_022196912.1:94049685-94054328 GCF_008632895.1 Mastomys coucha | reverse complement strand
TCAGAAATCCGCCTGCCTCTGCCTCCCAAGTGCTGGGATTAAAGGCGTACGCCACCACCGCCCGGCAAAATTTTAAAAAAAGAAAAGAAAGATTACTGAATTTGCTATGAGAACTGAAAACTCAAGAATCGGTATTACAACTTTCTCATTATAAAAGGGCCATGTGTTTATTGTAGAAAAGATAGAAATTAAAGAAATTTATAAAACTGAATAAATAAATCAAAACAGCCCATAAATGCAGAGCATGTACTGTTAGCAATCTAAGCATGTTTATATACTCTGTATTTGTACATTTTAATATAGTATTTTAAGTTAAAAAAAAAAGACTAGGCACTAAACCTCTAAAATGAAAGATAAGGTATTCCACTCTTGTTGGGCCATTCTGAGTTGAAATAAGAGTGAAAAGTTTAGTGCTTTTAGCACAGGTATCAGCTAGCTTATGGTGAGAACTACTTCTGCACCTGAACAACATGAAGCATGTGATGGCCCCTGAGTTATTCAGAAATGAGCAGACATGACTCACATTAAACTCCTAGTGGAAACTACCTGACAATTCTCAGATGACAGACACAAACTCCAAAGCAGAAGATCAGTAATTCAGACCTGGAAGGGCCTTAAAGGCCATCTAGTTCCAGGCTGGTAAACAGCAGCCTGGGGCCAAACACAAGTCTCTCCAGTTTGTCTCCTACATATTTTTATGGATAAAGATTTATTGGAACACAGCCATGCCCACTCATTTACATATTATCACTTTTTATTTCACACTCGAATAGCAGAACTGGGCAGTTGCAACACTGACTATATGGCTTGCAAAGCCAAAAAACAAGTAAGTTCTTTGGCTCTGTACAAAAAGCTGGTGGACTTCTGTTCTCTAACATCTGCTCAGTACAGTCTGATCTTTCCCTACTGATGAAAATTGTAAACATTTTTATCCTAACCTGGATCAAGTCATTCTGCCCCACCAACCATCAGAATGCTGCCGCTTCTTCCAACTCTAGCCACTCAAAGGAAAAAACTTCTCTAAAATTGGTGCATACAAGGCACATCCAGTAAGGGGATGTTTAGTGAGTACTGACAATTTCCATTCACCCACAATGACTGGAAGGAACTGCTTGAATCCACTGGAACCTTTACAGCAAATACACATGCAGATAAGTCTCTCGACTCTATCCTTGGGCTTGGTATGGGGAATAGATGGCAAGATGGCACCAGGGGAAAGCGGGGTAGATAAGGCCAGTGACAAGGGAGATGGAACTGGGATGGAGAAGACATGGTGGCACATGTCCATAATCCCAGAACTGGGAAGGTAGAGGCAGGAAGATAAGGAGTTCAGTGCCAGACTGGGCTACTTGATGGTGCTTATAAGACCATGAGGGGGAGAAGTCTGGGCACAGGAAGGAGCAGAAGGAAGAGCCAGAGGGGTTCTGGAAGTCCCTAGGAGCAAGAATCCTAACTTGCTTGGATACTAGACAGTGGTCTGTTAGGCTCCTGTGTACTCATGAGAAGTCTCCATTTTCAGTGGCAACTCTGTTCTGTGCCTGTCCAGGTTCATTGAGAAACTGGCCAACCAGCTGCAGACAATCCAGTCCTATGCCATTCCAGTCACACTACAGCTGAGTATCGAGTAGCACATGATGGCCTGGCACAAGGCCACCAGAGAGAAGGAAAAGATCTCCTTACCAAATCCTAACCACGTGTCTGATATTGTACACAGATACCTAGGGGTAATTATTCCCCAAGCCTCAGAGGTTTCATAACCTCCATTGTATAAAGGTGTGACTCAGGCAGTTTCCCTAGAGAGCAGCAAGCAGCAGAGGTCCCAGCATTCCCCTGAGGGTCTACTTCCTCTGTATTCCCCTAGCTTCTGATGAACAGATGAAGAAACCGCTAATGATTGCCATGTAAGAGTCTCATGAAAGAGTGAGTTCCCTGTCACTCCAGGGCAAAAGCACAGGGCTTAGAGACACTGAGGCCAACTGATGCAGATGCTGAGCGGGGGTGCAGGCTCTGCCTCACATTAGCCCCTACCTGCTTCTCCAGCTGTGCCTGCAGCTGGCTGATGAGCTCATCTTTGCCTTGCATGGCTTTCAGCAGTTCTTGGTACTTTTGGTGCAAGCTGCCTGTGGAGTCCACACTCTTCAGATTGGACAGTTTAATCTTCTCTTCCATCACACCCACCTGAAAAGTACCAACAAGTGCTCATAAGGTCTCAGATCACTCATGAACTCTGTGCGACGGCTAGTACAGTATGGAATGAGCTAGCCCCTTGATGCTTCAGAATATGCCTCCTAGCCAGAGCCCTCACCCAGGGCCATCTGGGCCAGTTAATGAAATGACCAGTGATACCTCAATCTGAGCCAACGAAGGGACTGACAACTGAGAACTCACTTTGTCTACTCTGAAAAGACATCAGAGACTGAGCGGCTGGCTTCAGGACGGCATGTGTCCCCACCCCACCCCACTGGGGCAAAGATACTTGCCACTCACAGGACATCCATGTGCTTCCTCTTATTTCCTAACCCTCTTAGAGTTAGACAAGGCCATGCCATTCATTTAACCAAAGGGCTGTAAGTAGAAACAACACATACTTCTGGGCTGAACTATTTACAGTTTTGTTGTTTTGAGACAGGGTCCTGCTCTATAACCCTGAATGACCTTGAACTAGCTGTTTTGGTTTGAAGTATTTAAAAATCTGGTACATGGGTATGCAGTAAATTCTCTCCGATTGCCACTGAGAAGGCGGTGTGTTCCAGGCGGGAGCCTTCATACTCTGACATTGTAACATGACAGTGTCACCTACACATGTGTTGTGCTGTCCTGGGATGCATGCAGACCCCATAGGTTGTACATGCCTGTGTAAGATCCGGCTAAAAGACAATGGGACCTCTTTCAGTCTGGACTCCTGAATGACAGGGGAAGCTGGCTCCAGCTAATCCCAATGGGTGTGGACCAGTCAGGAGGACATGATAAACAGAGACTGCAGCTTCAGTTTGTCCCTCAGCACAGTGGACTAATATACCCATTCACTGTACTGAGTCTCCTTCATCAGCACAGAAAGCTCTAGCTCCTGGACGCTCACTCTCCCCAGCACTCTCCCACAAACCCCCATGCAGAGTTACCTGAGTTTCTGCGTTTTCAGCTCTCTGCTCAGCCTCCAGCAGCCTCTGCTCCAGCTCCTGCATCTGTTCAGGCGGAGAGGGAGGAGAGATATTGGTACTAGGTCCTGGTGTTGAAAGTGGTATCAGGACACTCAAGTGCACAGACACCATCCTCAGGCCAGACTCCAACTGCCTGTAAATGGCTCCAGGGTATCAGGCTAGAGAACCCTCATGGCAGTTCTCAGCAGATGAAGTATTATGGCTGCTGCCACCATTGCAGGACCAAAAGCCACTCTGTAGGATAGCAGATCACTGTCCCTGTTCCTGACACCGCTGTCCCAACCCTACCTTGGTCTCCTCTCTCTGGTGCTCTTTTTTTTTTTCTGCACTGAGTAATGGGTAGGCCATGCTGCTGTCTTGCCCATGTGCCAGCACAGACCACGCTTCCATACACGTGTACTTTCTGCCAGTGTGAGGCAATGCTCCCTCTACCCAGGGATCTGAACAGCTGGGGCAATGGCATTCATGAGTGTCCTCTTACTGATTTCACTAATTTTAAAGAAACAGAAAAAGGCCAGACATGGTGGTGCACACTTTTAGTCCCAGTTCTTGGAAGGCAGAGGCAGGTACATTTCTGTGAGTTCACGGCCAGTCAGATCTAAATATTAAGTTCCAGGGCAGTTAAAGCTACACAGTAAGATCATGGGGTCATGGGAGTAGGAAACAAACAAACAAAAAAGATACTCAAGCATTTGTATGTTTGTGTATGTGCTGGGGATCGAAGGAAACTTAGGGGCATGATGATCCACCAACTCCTACATTAAAAAGGATTCTGGCTAAGTAGGTAAAAGCATTTGCTGGGTAAGCATTTGCTGACAACCTGAATTCTATCTCTGCAAACAGGTGTGGTGGTTCAAATCTGTAATCCCAGCACTTCTACCATAAGTTAGGGTCCAATGGGAGGCAGAAACAGACCTGGCCAGGAATGAGCCAGCTAGTGCAGAGGTAGAAATGAGAAGGGTAAGAGACAAATCCTAAAAGTTGTACTCTGACCACACACACACACACACACACACACACAAAATAATAAAATGTATTTTTAAAATTCTATTTTGCACAGGACATAGCAGTGTACACTTGCAATAACAGCCCTGAGAGATGGGGACAGAAAGATAAGAAACCCAGGACTAACACATACAATTTTTTTGACAGCTTGGCCCACAGAAGATCCTGTCTTAATAAGTAAGTACATAAATAAGTGAATCCAGACAAACAAATAAACAGCAAAATATATACTGGGCCAGCCTGATGGCTCAGCAGATGGGGGATGCACAAGCCTCTTGATCTGAGCTCATCTCTGAACCCATGTAAAGGTGGGAAAGAGTTGGCTCCACAAAACTGTCCTCTAACCTCCACACATGGGCCATGACGTGCACTTATACAAACATATCATGTAATTTAAAAATCAAAAACACCTACCTACCTACCCACCTACCTACCCACCTACCCACCCACCTACCCACCCACCTACCCACCTACCTACCT
>NW_022196912.1:94039967-94049425 GCF_008632895.1 Mastomys coucha | reverse complement strand
ACCTACCTACCTACCTACCTACCTACTACCTACCTACCTACCTACTACCTACCTACCTACCTACCACCTACTTTGCTGGTTGGAGGTAGAGTCAGTGGTAGAGCACTTGCCTAGCATGTACTTACATGAAATTTACACAGAGCCGGATGGTGGTGGCTCACACCTTTAATCCCAGCACTTGGAAGGCAGAGACAGATGGATTTCTGAGTTAGAGGCCAGCCTGGTCTACAGAGTGAGTTCCAGGACAGACAGGACAGACAGGGCTATACAGAAAACAAACAAACAAATAAACAAACAAACAAAACCTTACAGAGAGATCTGGCTGCCTCTGCCTCCTGAGTGCTGGGGTTAAAGGCTAATTCTGGAATCTTATGCAGGGGCTAAGCTCATAGCTTAGCATGGAGTGTAGGTTCTCCCTCAGTTGGCACACCTCTGTGTGCTGCAATGAACCACTTACCATTAATTCATATGGCTCTCATGTCAAAGGTCCTATGCCTTCCCTGAGATGGTGCCAGCTGCTTCCCCTCCCTCCCGCCACAGAGCAACACACCTACATTGTTCATTCATGAGAGATACACCTCACCCTCTGTGGATGAGTAGACTCAGAGCCCTTCCTTTTCCAAACTCCAGCCCTCACCCCGTGCTGTTCCCTGAGGACTTGACTTCTCCAGAAATTCAACCTTGTCTCCCTTGGCCTAGACCTTGGCTTGATGTCTATGAGACAGTAAGCAACTCCCCGTGTCTTTTCACAGGCACACCTCAGCTACAATTCTGCTTTCCTTGACCAAGGAAAGGTGGGAAGGGAAGAGGAGAATCTGTGCTGGCATGGGCCAGGGAAAGTCACAGAGAGCTGCAGGTTATGTTGGAGACTCAGAGGGCCTCTGTTCTGAGGCTACTTTAAGCAGCCCCTGCATCTGAGGAGCAGTTAGGGGATGCTCCTCCAAAGGTCCAGGTAAAACTCAAAGTTCTACCCACAGGGCTCCCAACAGGTGAGAAGGACACTTGGTGTTCCAGAGAACTTTGCACTCACTTCTGTGCCTCTTTTGTGGGGAGGAGGGTGTCCTAAAACTAGCTTCTGAACATTGAATGATTTTAAATATATAGAACTTCTGGTTTTTCCCTTTATTGAAAGAGTTATTATTTATGTAAATGTATGAGTGGCTAAATATATGCGTGTGTACAACATGAGTGCTTGGTGCTTTGGAAGCCAGAAGAGGGCTTCAGATCTCAGGGATCTGGAGTTACAAGCAGGTATAAGCTGCCAGATAATGTGTACTGGGAACTGAATTCAGGTTCTCTGCAAGAGTAGCAAGTGCTCTTAACCCTGGACCCAGCTCTCCATTCCCCCCACCCCCCCCCCGTTTAAAAAGGAACTTTTGAGGGGATGGAGAGATGGCTCAGCAGTTAAAAACATTTGCTGCTCTTGCAGAAGACCCGGGTTTGATTCTCAGCACCCACATGGTGGCTCACAACTGTCTATAACTCCAGTTCCAGGGGATCCAAGGTCCTCTTCTATCCTCTGTGGGCACATACATACATGTAGGCAAAACATTCACTTATATAAACATAAAAGTAAAATAAATTTTAAGAGAATTTTTATTTTGGCTTATGAGACAGAGACTCTACCTATGTAGTTCAGGCTGTCCTCAAACTCACAATCCTCCTGCCTCAGCCTCCTGAGTGTCAAGATTAAAGGCAGCATGCACCACTACACTCAGCTTTTGACAGGAGAAAAACATTGTGCCCATCTGTGTATCTTCTGTTGTATTCAACCATTACTAATACTGGCCACGAGGGAAGAGAAATTTTAAATGTTTCTGTTTTTATGAAAACAGATTTTCTACACTGCTGCTGGAGTGCTCGAAGGTGTAGTCATGCTGACACATCACTTTTTAAGTTTGAACTCTCATTATTTCACTGATGCCGATGCTTCCCCACACCTCTTTTACGAGGCACACCTGGAGCTGTGAACTCGGGCAGGCCACTCTGCATCTCAGAGGGTTCCCTAAGACCATGTCCTCAGCTATCCTCTTAGTGTGTGGGTCTCTCCTGACGTGCCAGCCAGGGAGGTGTCAGGTTTACGCAGCTGCCAAGGATCGACTTTCACCAGCTACAGTTAAGACTCCTAAGCTCCCTAGGACTTGGCTGTAGCCATCTGATGAAAAGCACTTTGGCACCAATCTGGTATTCAACTCCTCATGTCCACAGCAACTTGTGACACATGGCAGACTGTGAAATGCCAACCCCACAGCAGTGGGGTGGCAGGCACACTCTCTCCTACACCCAGCACTTCCACGCCAAGAGTTACCTGAGCTGAGACCTGGGTCTCAACTGTCCCTCCGAAAAAGGAGGCTCAGGCCAGGTGTGGGAGTGCATAACTGTAATCCCAGCACTTAGGAAGTGGCAGCAGATGCAGAAGTTCAAGGTTATCCTTGGCTACTTAGAAGCTGAAAGCCAGCCTGGGCTCTGTCTCAAAACAACAACAAAATCCCCCCAAAGCTGGGGGTGTTAACTCAGAAAAATAAAACATTGCTTACCATGTACAAAGCCCTGGGCCTGATTCCCAACACCCCAAAGTTCATGCCAACATTCTTACTACTACCTTTTACACACTGGACACAACAGTACAGGTAAAAGCAAAGGTTTGGGGGCCACGTTGATGTCCTCAGTGTGGCTTTAGAACATCAGTCTCCTGAGTGCTATGATCACAGGAAGATTTAGCCCGTGACTAGACTGTTTCCTACATCAACACTACTATATATACTTCTTATATGTCACTTAAGACTGATCTATTTAGATTTATTTTCTACCATTGCATTTTTGTCCCTTCTGTAGGTTCTCTCTCCTTTTGTTTTGTTTTTTTTTTTTTTTTTTTTTTTTTTTTTTTGAGCCAAAATCTCATGGAGCCCAACCTGACCTTGCTGTGATCCTTCTGCAAGGAAACCGGGAGGTGAATTCTTCCTGAGTGCTGGGATTACAGGCATCCTTGCCATACCTGCCTTATATTCCCCTTGTCTATACTTCCTTTCCTATTTACCATCTGTGTCCGGGAGACTTTCTTTGTTCCATTTCCTCACTGTATGATGAGTTAGTGTATAACTTATTTTTACTCATTATCACTTTTATTATTCTAGTCTCAAAGACAGCTGATGACTGAGCTGGTAATGGTGGTAGAGGGCTTATGTAGCATGTATGAGGTCCTGGGCTCTATCCCAAGTACCACAAAATGAGAAGGCAGGGGGAAGGAGGGAGAGAAACCACTGGGCTTTGTGTGATGGGTTCTCTCTACAAAATAATATACCCAGCTTTTAGCTGAACACATGGCTGTTGACATACCCAGTCTTCTTTGATGCTGAGTATGACCATGTGGCTAAGATGTGGCAGTGGGATCTGGACAGAAGGAACACAAGCAACCTCTGGGTCACACACTTAGAAGGAGAGAGTGTGACCAGGGGCACCAGGGTGGACTGCTTCTGTCTGGGAAGTTACACGTGACAGACACAAGCATGTGTCTGTCGAGCTAAGCTACAGTTTGGCTCTTACAGCAACCACACCGTTAAATAGCTAAAAACAGAAGACAAAGATGTTTAAGTTTTGTATCCTGCTTTCATTCCTTGTGTTCTCTGAATCTGCAGCTTCATCTCTCAAGTTTGGAATGTTTGTAGGCATTAGCTTGTCAAATAATCCCTCTCTCTGTGCTCTTCTCCATGGCTGTTAGGGAGTGTGATTTGGAACAGACAGGTTCTCAGCATCCTGCATTCACATCTTGCTGTAGTGTGTGTGTGTGTGTGTGTGTGTGTGTGTGTGTGTGTGTGTGTGTGTGTGTGTGTGTGTGTTATTTCCTTGGTAACTTCCGCTGGTGTCTCTGGCTGTTCATACCTTCCGGGAGAGCACCTACCAGCCATGCACAAGGCACTGAGTTAGATCCTTAGTAATAGGCATACAGCCCATCTCTGGTGCCCAACCTGATATTTAATCTATCCACTGAAAAACTAATTTCAATGAGGAGACTTTCTCAAAGGTCTAGCTGGCTTTTAAAGTCAGCCTGGTCTTTTTCATACAATGCTGTTCTTGTCTCAAGTTTTCAATTTCTTTATTCTATCATCAGTAGTTTTTAATGAATTAATTTACAGTCTCTTGTCCACAGTTGTATCATTAGAAGTCCAACTGTCTCTTGCATATGTGAATTTCTACTAACTATAGATTATCCCACCTCCACTCCTGGTACTAGTCATTTTGGGTTTTACATTCATCTTCACTAGTTCTGATTCCTGGGGACTCCTGTGTGACCTGCACTGAAGTCTTGTTTCTCCAAAGTGATTGAGTCTGTTCCTACAAGTTCCTCCTGTGTCACCCTGACTCCGGTTCTTGAATCTCACAGCTGTATAAATCCAACTGTAAAGCACTGTTCTTCCCAGAGAGAGCCTTAAGTCTGAGACGCTTCCGCCATCTTCTGGTGCTGGTGGTGATCTTCTTGCTCTCAGCTACATTTTCATTTGTAAATAGTCCAGACTACACAGGAGATTCCGGTTTAGCTCCAAGCAGCCAAACCTCATCTGCCTCCACAGATGTAAAAACTCTAACCTGAAGCCTTGCATGACCACCGGAGAGGCTGGCCACTTATCCTGTCTCACTCCTGCTTTGCCCCTCTGTCCCCTCTCTGGGGAGGCGTGTTTCTGTGTTCCAGAGCTGCTTCTCTCTTACTCTTTCAGGGTTTCCAGGGGCTCCATTCGAGGTCCTCTTGTTTTATCTGAGGCTATTTCATTGTTGTATCTTTATTTCAGAAGAAGCCTTCAGGGGAAGTTCTCAGCCCACTTGGCTGAGCAGAGCCCCTTACAGTTTCTTTCCCTTACTCCCTCTCCCAACACCACAGCCCAAGGCAAGGTCCTCAAACTTTATACTGACAAAACCATTTTTTAGGAACCAGACATTAACAGCACTCTGAAGACTTAGGACAGGAGGACTGAGCAACCCAGGGACAGACACTCTGGGCAAGCGACCCACCAGGTGATTCTGCCAGCCTTAGACCCACTATCCTTTCTCTGACCCACTATCCTTTTTCAGCACAGGAACCCTATGCTGTCTGAACTAAGAAGGCAATGCCAACAGACTCAAATTCAAGAGTTCAAGTCCAATCTAGTCCAAGGCCATGCCCCAATCTTGGGAATGCCAAAATGACACTACCCACTTGCTTTCCCAAACTCCAGGTTGCCGGAGCACCAGAAGGAGCTAGTCATTTGCTCCATTCTTTCCAGTTTTACTAATCAAGGCTTGGACCTTACTTATAAAGGGTGAGCTGAGTTTTACCTTTGTACCAAGAAAGGATTAGCTAAGTACACTGATACTATAATCAGAGCCACCAAGAGAACAGTGAGTTGAGTCATCACCTGCTGTGTACCCACACAAATACATTTTAACTCAGGTCTCCACTCTCTAGACAGGTGATACTTGTCAGCCACTTGGATGTACCTTCCTAGAGAAATGTGACAACAGTGCTGAGTGTTTCGGACCAGCCTACCTAAGCTTATAAAGATAACACACCTGTTCACATTACTTAATTTGTGTCTGAACTCTTACATAAGTTATCAGATACGTCTCAAAATAACTCAGAGGTATAATAATGCCCTGGCCTGAGAGGTGGAAGTTCACAGAGCCAGGCACAGAAAATTAGACACTTTCTGAGGCTCTTCTGATAACAAGGGATGGGCAGGAGGGTGGGGATTCCCATTGTTCTCCTAAGGAGTTGTCCAGCCCAAAAAGAGGATAAAGTGTTAATAGCAAGAGAAACAATCATAAAGATGATAAGCCACTAGGACTCAAAGTGACAGAGAATGCTGAAGACCTTATCACTTTGAAATTTTAATTGTTTCTGACAATCTCAGGAGGTGGCCCAGGTTGGCCTGGAATCCTTAGAAGATGGGAGTGGCCTTGAATTCAAAGAGCTCTGCCGACCTCTGCTTCCAGACTGCTGAGATTAAAGCTGTGCTACACCATGCCCAGCTCAACTGCATCATTAGTTCGTATGTGGCACCTGAGGTGGCAGAGCCAGGAGAAATGTCAGGTGACAGCTTTTGAGTTTTCATTTTTCATGAAAAATGTAGCAAAGTCTTAGGGAGGGAGGGAGTAGAGAAAGAGAGAGAGAGAGAGAGAGAGAGAGAGAGAGAGAGAGAGAGAGAGAGAGAGAGAGAGAGAGAGAGAGAGTGAGAGAGAGTTAGTTCTGCCTGCCCCTGCTCTGATGATTCGATCTCCAGGGACTCACCTTGTCAGCGAGCAGCTCCCTTATCTTGCTGGCCTGAAGGCGGAAGCGGAACAGCTGTGTCTCCAGAGAAAGGCAACGCTTCTGCCAGTCTATGCTGGCCAGCTCCACCTTGACTTCTGCCATGATGGAACCAACTTCCAAATACTCCCGGGAGCTCCAAGATCCAGCACACTGAAAATGGAAAGAGCGTCTGAGAAGGAGGAATGTGAGGGAAGGAGAAAAGGAGAGCAAAGGGCAGAGAAAACAGTGTGGGGACGAGGGTGGTTCCAACTCTTCCTACTGTGTCCCCTTCTCTCAGTCCAGGGCACCCAGCGCCAGGACCAGCTGGCTGAGCAGCTACAGGACACAACCCAAGACACCTTAAGAAGAACCTGGCTTCTTCTGACTGTTGACTGTTGTGATGTATTTTAGTAAGTGAGCCTTATGAAGAGTTTCAGGCTTTAGATCCCCTTAATTAGCATACGGAGCATTAGGTTTTATTTTCAAATGGAAGTTGCTTCTGTCCACTCTCCTCCTCCATCCTGCTGCCCCACTTGGATGGACAGGCACTTTCTTCAATCTCCTGTTGCAGGCTCTCTTGCCCACGCCACCTCCTCAGCACTGCACTTCCCTTTCTTGTTCCCTTTCTAGTTTACCAACTGTTGTTCAAACTCTCTCCTGGGGAGATGTAAACAAACTACCTCCTTACAGGGCACCAACCACAAACCAAAGATAATTCCATCAAAGTCCAACTTGGAAAACCAATGAATTTACCAGGCTTAATTACAGAACGCAGGTGAAAGGTACTTACAGGAATGTGGGTGACTACATGGATGACAGCTTCCCTATAGCTGCATAGATGGCATCTCCTCACCCTGACATTCCAGTTTATATATTCTAGTCCCACAAGGCCATGTGAAATGAGGGCAGGAGGTGAGACTGGAGCTTCAGGAGCCTCAGGGGAGGGCTCAATTCCCAAGCCCTCCTTCTAGGTGGTAACTTCAGCAGTCAACAGACCCATCTGGAGTGGGGGTGGGGGGCACTTGCAAATAGTCACAGCTGATGTGATGAAATGAAGGCTACTCAACTTGGATGATGGGGCCCTACAAGAACATATACCCTCTCTTGTTCAAAACCTACCTACACACACACACACACACACACACACACTCAGAAAGCTAAGATCCATGTGTGAGATAAGAAAAGGTAGAGTCTTTCTGAGACGAGGTCATCTTGCTTAATATAATAATTTCCGGATCTATCAGTTTTTCTAAAGATTTCAGTTACATTCTTATTTACAGCTGAACAAACCTCCATTTGGCATACGCCACATTTCCATTATCCACTCACCGGTTGAATGTTCAGGCTGGTTCCATTTCTTTTGTATTATGAACAGTATAATGGTAACATGGATGACCCAGTATGTCTGTGGTAAGATATGGAGTCCTCTGGGAAAATGCCCAGGAGTAGTATAGCTGAGTCATTTGGAAGTCATACTCTTGTTTATGATATTTTAAAAAATAACGTGACTGCAGTTTGTGGTGTCCATATACTTGTGGGCGTGGTGCCATCCACCAGAGCACGATGCACATACCAGGCCACATCTGACTCTCCCTCCAGAAGCCATGTCAGCCATTGCTCCTCAGTTAGGGGTGGAGGTTCATAAATTGCTTCCCTGTTTGTAATTTCTGTATTGTACTAGTTTACATTTACATTCCTACTAGCAGTGACTCCCTCTTCCTCCACATCCTCGCCAGTATTTGCCGTCACCTGCTTCTGGATGGTAGTAGCTATTCTAACTGGGTAAGAAGTGAAACATAGGGCTCCCTTGTTTTTCATTTAATTGTCTGCTCAAATGCCATATTGTCGGATCCCATTCTAGGCTCTGCTGTTGAAGGAGAGGTCCCTGCCTTAAAGTTTTCCATTATAACACATGTGCAACTGACATGCTGGACAAATAGAAGCAGGGAAAGGGGCTGAGTATAGTCGAGGTGGGGGCCTTAGTGTTTAAGAAAATCTTAGCTCCCTCTAAAGTGAGCCACACAGCGAACTGTAGGCAGAGCTCTGGCTCCTGCTTTGGTCCTGATTCTATCTCCGGTGATGTTAAATGGGCTGAGAGTGGACAGGAAATAGGCTTTGGGTTTCCTTGACACTTTTCTGTTTAGCTGGGATCTTGCCAACTGTCATCAGATCATCCTGGCTGGGAACAAACTCTCCTCCCCTTAAAGTCATAAGACGAAAGCCAGAACACTTGTAGATGTTTTGTTCCAGCCCTTGGTGAAAGCCACCTTTCATAACCCTAGCCAGGGGAATTTACCCAGAAGCCCCTTACCTGTAGTTTAAACAAGAAAAAACCTGGGTCAAGGATGAGAAAGGAAGCAGGCATGAATGTGCCTGAGTATGGAGACAGAGTGAGCAGGAGAGGAAGCTGGAAGGTGCCATCAGAATCAGGACTTGTAAATCTCCCAAGCCACTGCTGGTGCTCTCAGCAGCAAGCATAAAGAAAGCCTGGACCAAGCCACCATCAAAGGCCACCTGAATACTAGGTCACTTTAAGAAACGACTGTTAAAGCCAGGCCATGGAGATGCGCGCCTTTAAAACCAGCACTAGGGAGGCAGAGGCAGGCAGATCAGAGGCCAGCCTGCTGTGTACAGTGAGTTCCAGGACAGCCAGAGCTACACAGAGAAACCCTACCAGTCTCAAAGAAAAAAACAAACTGTTAATAGTTCTAAGTTGATAGTATTCTTTAATATTACCTGTTAAATATTACATATGACTTGTAGGGAAAATGATAAAATATCCTATGGTGACAGAGTGGGGTAAAAAAACATATGTCAAGTAAGATCTGTTAGAATAGTAATAATTTGGGGGCTGAAGAGATGGCTCAGCAGTTAAGAACACTGACTTGTTTTTCTGGAGGACCAGGATTTAATTCCCAGCACCCACATAGTGACTCCTATCAGTAACTCCAGCTCCAGGGGATCCAAGTCCTTCTTCTACCCTCTGCTGATGCCTGAGCTTGGAGACAGAGGCACAGGGTGACATGAATGTGGTGCAGGCTCACATGCAGGCAAAACACCCATACACATAAAATAAAGTTTAAAAAAATACAATTGTGGCCGGGTGGTGGTGGCACACGCCTTTAATCCCGGCACTTGGGAAGCAGAGGCAGGCAGATTTCTGAGTTTGAGGCCAGCCTGGTCTACAGAGTGAGTTCCA
>NW_022196912.1:94032471-94039883 GCF_008632895.1 Mastomys coucha | reverse complement strand
AAAAAAAAAAAAACAAAAAACAATTGTGACCTGAACAAGGATAACAGCAATAGATATGCTAACACAGGAGGGGGAAAAGCTCATGAGGCCTCAACCCTGGATATTCTGAGAGCTGAAGAAATAGTCTTCCCCAGAGAAGAGCACACTAACTGGCTATCCATACCAAATGGTCAGCCCTGAAAACAAATGCATATAAGTAACATATGGACTGAGGAGGTTATGTTTACAATAGAGAGAAATACAGATAACGATGATGGGATGATGGGTGGTAGTGTTGCTAGCCTTTAATCCCAGCACTTAGGAGGCAGAGGCAGGAGGATCTCTATGAGTTCAAACCCAGCATGGTCTACAGCATGAGTTCCAGGACAGCAAGACTACACAGAGAAAACCCTGTCTCAAAAGACAAAAATAAAAAGATATAGTAACAGATGTGTGTTTGTGTCTGTTGCTGGAGACTGAACTCATGATTTTACGTGTTGTAGAGACTCGGGAACACTAGGTGCCCTCCCTGTCTCTCAGCTACACCTTAGCCCTAACCGCTAGTGATTTGGGAAGCTGGGTGGTAGATCTATGGGAGTTGGTTATACTGGTCTTTCTACTTGAAAACATGCTTGGAAATTTCTATAATAAAATGTTGTGCTTTGACATCATCTTCTCCCATTTTTCAGGAGCCATGCAGCCTCTGAAAACCCAGTTACTTTCTGTGCTGTTGCCAGATATTTACACTACCTGGGAGCAACAGTGAGATTCTTTCATGATTAATCACCAACATTGTTTCTCCCTTCACACTTGACTTTGATGAATAGATTTCTCCCATTGTGGTTTTGTTTGTTGTTTTTGGAACAGGGTCCAAACACTGTATAGCCCTGGAACTTGCTATGTAGACCAAGCTGGCCTTGAACTCACAGAACTTTGCCTGCCTTTGCCTCTGCCTCTGGAATGCTGGCACTAAAGGTGTGTGGCACTGTGGTAGGCCAGCACTAGGCCTCTCAAGTTAGGCGTTATGAATACGGACTTCTTAAATCCTTACTTTGTAGCAGGCACATGCAGTCTCTTTTCTCCAGGTCAACCTAGAAGCTGTTAAGATGACTGTCCATACACAGAAAGTCACTGAGGAAGAGAGTTTGAAGAACTTCTATAGATGGTTCTATAGCTGGCCAGGAGTGAACTGGGGTCCTGGTTCCAAATCCCATTCAAAATCAAAATAAAAGAAAAAACAAGAAAAGAGAAAGAGAAAAAAGAAAGAAAGAGGTTGGTGGTACAGTGGTACAGGTCAGTAGTGGTACACGCTTGCCTAGCATACTTGAGCCATTCTATTCCTGGTTCCAAAAAGAGAAGATAAATTGTCAGTATTTTCAAATGTCTTTCAGAAGCAGTAGAACTAAGGTAAACCTATAGCCCAGATTTTCCAAGGCTCAGATATTCTGCCACCACAAAGCTCTATAAGCACAGACACATCGTCTACGTAGCCCTGGAGAGAAGGGCAGAACAAATAAGCCACTGATAGGTCTAGTGTCTGATTCTTTTGGCTCTGGGATCCTCTGACCACTGGACACATGACCTAAGCCCAGAAGTGTCATCCTAGACAATAGGGACATTATGACCTCCAAGCCAGCCCCACTTCAAAAGACAGGGACCGACTGGAACTAGCAGGAAGACAAAAGACAAAAACAAAACATGACCTTATCTGAGCTAAGATCACTGCTGTAAAGACAAACAGAGTCTAGGAGGGCTGGGAGAAGGCCGGGAAGCTTCTTGTTTTGAGTTTCCTTGTCCTTCGGGGAAACTGCGGTTTTCGTCCTATAAACAGGAAAAGTGGTAGATCTGAGACCGGGACTTGGGGAGTCTTGTTCTTAAGTCCAGGGCTAAGAACTAAAGAAGCCTAAGAAAAGCCTAAGAGAAGCCTAGAAATTGAGAGGCAGGGCACTGGAAATTTGGTGACTTGAGTTTGACTTAAATACTTAAGTTCTTCTTTTGACTGTTCAAGCTGCTTCAGAGATTCTGTGAGGACTGGGAAATGCCAGATTGTCAGTCTCCTAGAATTTGGAAAATGGAATGTCTCTAGTCCCTGCCTGGCCGTGATATCTGAGATCACCCTTAGACTCTAGGGAGTGCTTTCTCCACTGGAGAATCTAATCCTTCTCCCCTCCTGGGGGATGCTGACAAGTCCTGAGAAGGCTGGGCCTCAAGCTACGCTTGCCTTGGCATGGCACATGAAGGGATTTAAAGGTTTGGAATCAGATCTAGAGTAATGAGTATCTACTGCCAAGTGAAAGGCCCGGAGGCTCTTCAGGCTAAAGCAGGTGGTAGCACCCACAGCTATAAAGCAGGAGATGTTAGGGAAAGATGCTAGCAAACTGAACTTAGCCTCCCCAGTGTTCTTGCATGGGTACCACACAAAAAAGATGTTCAAGGATAAACAGAAAGGAATAACTGGTGTTTTAAAAAGATGTGTGTGTGTGTGTGTGTGTGTGTGTGTGTGTGTGTGTACAGATGTGAAGGCCAGAGATCAATATCGAGTGTCATCCATCCTCATCACTCTCCATTTTATTTATGAGTTTGTTTCTGGTTTTTGAGACCAGGTCTTTCACTGAACATGAAGCTCAATGGCCAACGGGTTCCAGGGATTCTCTTGTTTCTGCCTCACCAGAGCTGGGATTTCAGGTATGTGGCCACACTCTGTTTTGTTTTTTTTTGTTTGTTTGTTTTTTGGGTTTTGTTTTGTTTTTTTGTTTTTTTGTTTTGTTTTTTGAGACAGGGTTTCTCTGTATAGCCCTGGCTGTCCTGGAACTCACTCTGTAGACCAGGCTGGCCTCGAACTCAAAAATCCGCCCGCCTCTGCCTCCCAAGTGCTGGGATTAAAGGCGTGCGCCACCACCGCCCGGCTTGTTTTGTTTTTTAAAATAAGAATGCTGGAGTTCAAACCCAGCTCCTCAGGCTTACCTGGCTGATGCTTAACCAAACCAGACCCCAGTTCTTAACTTTTCAAAGCATCACAACATGTGAACTGGTGAGAGAGAGAGCAAATATTCACAGTGAACACAAAAGGTTACTTGAACATGTGATCCGCTTAGAGACAAACAAGGAAGAGCAGTACTGAGCCAAGAATCATGCTATCCCAACATCTCTACAACAGTCCTCTTTCAGTGAGAATGCTTCAGTAGCGATGGTAGACATCAGTGGTACCCGACTTGCCTAGAACAACCACATTATGGCCAAAGAAATCAACGAGACAGGCTGGGGATGTAGCTTAATGAGCTGGAAACAGACCCAGCACTATTGGATTTTGTTTGTTTTTTCTTCCTTCTCCACAGTTTTGTTGGGAAGCTACAACACATATAAGAAGTAAGAAAACTCATACAATAAGTTCCTGTGTCCTCCAGTCAGCAACAACTTCATCACCCCATGACCACCGGTCTGAAACCTGTTCTCTTGCTTTATTAGGGCCCAGAAGGCTGAGTGCATGACAGATGGGTCAGATGATCTCCAGGGCACTACTTGCTGTCCTGAAGCTCTGCATTCCCACTACCCTGGACATGGTGTCATAGAGGCCCACAGGGGCATGCTAGAGGCAAGGGCTGGGGCTGGAAAGGGCTGTGGAAAAAACACACAAGACCAGTTTGGTGACTTTGCACTCAAGTCTGTATCGGGGAAAACACAGACTTGCTATGAGATGGCTGGGGCCAATCTGGCCAGAAATAGACAAAATACTGAGGTTTAACTTAATTCAGCAAACTTATGGTGATTCCTATGTGCAATATTCGAGCAGTAAGGCTGTTAAAGATTCTGTCTTTCAAGCCTTCAAGTCTGGTTACTGCAGACCCAGGACCACACAACGCTTCCTGTAACATTACCAGAAGGTAAGGAGGGCCAGGCTTGGTGATGCGCATGTGTAATCCCAGCACTCTGGAGGCTGAGGCAGAGGGTTCACTGGTAAGAAATGTCCAAAAAGGAGGAAGGGGAGGGGAGAAGAGGAGGAAAGAAGAAGGGAAGAGGAAAGAAAGAGGAAGAAGAAAAAGGAAAAAAGTAAGGAAGAAGAAAGAGAGAAAGAAAGAGAAAGGAAGGAAGAGGAGGAAGAAGAGGAGGAGGAGGAGAAAATGATAGTACATTTTCTGGAGTGTGAAGATGTTAGGGCCCCATGTGACTTTCATTTCTAGGGATGGGCTTATCATGTAATCTGAGTGCTACTCTCTAGGCCAACTGTGGGAAAGAAAGACCATCATGCCTCCTTCTGATGCATCTGGGAAGAGATGGTGAACAGAGAGACAGACACAGGGATCCCTCTGATCTCAGCACCACAACAAACACTCCACCCTCAATTGGGTGCGAGCATCATCCCATCCTTCAGTGTTAGAGGAGATACAGGAAAGGGCAGAGCATGCCCTATCCCTTGAGAACCTACATATCAACAGAAGGAGAAACAATATAGCTCTGAAGATCCCAAGCTAAGACCAAACAACTTGAGTCTGACACTAAATAATCCATTTGCTTAACTCCGCTGGTCCCAGTTCTGCTCTGAAACTGACTGCAATATTTGAAAACATAAGCAGTGATACCAGTTCAGACCTAAGAAGCTGTCAACATTCAATTACCTTTTTGACCGTCAAAACAGCAATTCTAAGCTGGCCAGGGTCGTTCAGAACTGTAACCCCAGCACTTAGGAGGCTAAGGATGAGAAACAGCCTCAAATTTCAGGACAGCCTGTGCTATGGAGTGAGACATAATTTTATCTGGGTGTGACGTCCCATATTCCCAGTACCTGAGAGTCAGAACTAGGAGTGGATGAGCTCTAGGATGGGGGCGGGCGGCGGGGACAGCCATCCCAGGGTTGTGTGTGCTTAGCATGTGTGAGGGCCAGGGTCCTTCTATACCTGTACAATGGAAAGGAAGGGAGAGAGGGGTAGAGGAGACACTGTACAGAATTTCCTTGAAAATTTAAGAGTATTGTCTAAGTCTGACCCCTGCTGAGTTTATAAGCACCCAGTAACTGACAGCTAATGTTCCCCAGGCATGAGAGGATATGTGGTTCATGAATATGCTCTCTGGCATCTCTACATGGTAGTTTTTAATAATCACATTGTCTTCTTATTTTTCAGTATTAAAAAAGAGCATAAAGTTCACAGTTAAACTTCTTTCCATCCCTGAACTTCAACCATTATTTGGTTTTTTTAGAGCTATCCAGAGTACAGAAACAAGACAGGGTTTCTCTGTATAACAGCCCTGGCTGTTCTGGAACTTACTGTAGACCAGACTGGCCTTGAACTCACAGAGATCTGCCTGTGTCTGTCTTCCATGTGCTGGGATTAAAGGCATGTACCATCACTGCCTGGCCAGAGTACAAGCATTCATCTATATGTACATATATATATATATATATATATGTACATATATACGTATATATATATATATATATATATATATATACACACATACACACATATATGTGTGTATATGTGTGTGTGCTTGAGCATGCTTGTGTACTCAGAGGCCAGAGGGAGGACGGGTATCAGATGGAATGGAGTTGGAGTTGCCATGGATGAAGATGCTAGAACCAAACTCAAATCCTCTGCAAGAGCAGGAAGCCCTTAACTGCTGAGCCATCTCTATAGCCTGATACACTATATTCCCTGAACTCAGAGCTCTCCCCCTCAGCATTAATGCATCCTATTGTGAGGCGATTACATGATCTTATTTAAGAATCCCTCGTTGATGGACATTTGAGTTCTTTCCAACCTCTTGCTAAAATAAACAATACTACAATGAATATTCAATGAATATGCCTCATTTTATATGTATCAGCATATATCTGAAATCCTAGAAATGGGATCAAAGGATTAAGTAATGTACACTGTAAAGTGCACTCCCCTGAGGCTCTGCTAATTCATGCTTCAGCCAGCAGTAAGTGCCTATTCTTCAAATCAGACTCCAGCTTTTGGTTTTCTCTCAGGGTCTTAATTATGTAGCCTAGGCAGGCCTGGAACTTGCTACATTGTAGACTCTGAATCTGTGAGCCCAACCTCCTTACCCTTCCAAGTATTTTGATTATAGGGATGGACCACCACACCAGGCTATATTATCAGTCTGGAAACAGCTATTGGTAGAGGGTCAGACAGGGTTAGACAGCTTATTGGTCCATCCACAGAATACAGATGGTGGCTCAGCACCCGTGTGCAGTGAGGGAGGGAATTCCCACACCTAAACATCTAAACGCATAAAACATTCTCCAACCTGTAAGGAACACAGATGTCAATACATACAACCAGCCTTGTAGAGATAAGGAAAAGAGATGAGTTGGATGTAGTGACTCATCACCAGCACTAGACAGGCTGAGGCAGGAGGGCTGTTGAGAGCTTCAGAAAAGAAAGAACGGGGAAGGAGAAAGAAGCAAATAGAGAAAAGAAAGAAGAGTGTGTAGAAAAAATATACTAAGAAGAGTGGAATGAGAGGAACACACATCTCTCTGTTGCTGATGCTGATGACGGTTTCAGTCAGAAGGGCAGGACACTGTTTTAGGCTAATGGTTCATTTCCCTAAGTTTGGGACCACAGGGTGAACTGTATCACAAAACAGCTCTGAGTAGGTCCCTTAGGCAGATAGGGGAAGGCCATGGACATGTGGAATCTAGAAGGCTTAGGTCTAAGGCCTGTCTCTATGTGACCTTTACAGTCTTTCACTATAACCTTGGGCAAGACACAAGTTTTCTGAGTCCTAGTTTCCTCCTTCACAGAGAAAGGTGAATAGATTGTTGAACTGGGTGGCGACTACTTGCACCGCACAGCGTCCGGAACAAGACAGTCCACAAAGTCTGCTGCTAAGGAATTGATGGCTACTACATTGGGGGCGAGGGAGGAGGGGCAGTTATTTCAAATAACGATCTTTTGAGCATTTCTCCTAAAACCCGGAGTTTGTCAGTGTCCGTAAGTTTTATGAGGCGGATTTACAGTAGGAGCTGATGAAGATCCTGACAGGGAGGAAGTATGCTGAAGGAGCAACAGGGAGGACATTCTAAGTCCACAGGGTCTCGCTGCCTCTGCCACCTTCCGTGGGAGACGTATTCCCAAGACTGCTAGGACACAAAGCCCCTGATGTCACTTAGAGCCCAACCTGTGCTCTTTTCTGCTTGGCAGGACATGCCAGTAAGAACTTAGCCTGACTCCTAGGAGAGACATCCAGAAATCACATTAACAAACAACCTAGGACGAGCCGCTGAGGGGAGCGGAAGGGTAGAGCGGGAGAACACCGGGGTGGAAGGAAGCCTGCACGTACATCCCGGGGGCCTTCCCAGGAGCAACTGGATCGAGCCGGTCCCCAATGGCAGGACCTACTGCAGGAGGGGACGGTCACCGCCTCCCAGCGCGGGTGCGCAGAAGCTCCGGGTAGCCTGCGCCCGTCCCGCGGCTCCCAGGTAGGGA
>NW_022196912.1:94015378-94032461 GCF_008632895.1 Mastomys coucha | reverse complement strand
TGAGTGAGCTGCCGGGAGTCCCGCCGCGACCCCGGCCGCCACGCACGCCTCCGCCCCGCAGTGGCTCTTCCCGAGTGCCGAGAGGCCGCCGGGTCTCCGCTCCGGCGCAGCAGGGGTCGCGGTGGGCGTGGCGGGCCGAGGTCGGAGGCTGGAAGGTCCCCGGAGCTCCGCACAAAGCCCGCCCCTGCGGTGGCTGCCGCGCCGCGCCGCGCCGGCTGTGTCCGCACCGCGCTCACTCGGCGGGCAGCTCGCGGCCAGGCACAGGAAATGACCTCAGCAGCCGCAGCCTCCCACCGCGGGGCGCGGCCAGGGCCGCCCGGAGGGCTGGCTGCGCGCTGCGACCCCCGGACTGCGTGGGATCCCCGCGGGATGCTCACCAGACTGGACCCTCCCTCCGCCGAAGGAGATCCCAGCGAGTGTCTAGCCACCTGTAGGAAAGTCCCACCTGGGTACTGGGAGCCGTCTGCACAACTGATTTGGAGTCGATGAGAGAGAGAAAGGGGAGCTTCACTCCAGCTCCAGGAGAACCTGTTTGTTTGTGTGTGTCTTACTTGTTTTAAAGGCGACAACCAGGGAGCCAGAAGGGCATGGAGCCCTGGTTTGCAATATCTAACTCACACAATAATAATTACACATTCAGAGGGAGTGGGACCCTAGATGTTTGATGCTTGGTTAGGGGATGGGGCTGAGGAAGACGCAAAGGAACTGTAGCCTGATAGGAGCCACTTTGGAATACTGCTTCTTTTGGCTGGGCGGAACTCATGGAGGAGGACCTGGATTTGATTGCCAGCACACACACACACAAAAATAAAATTAAAAAAAAAGGAGCCGGGCGGTGGTGGCGCACACCTTTAATCCCAGCACTTGGGAGGCAGAGGCAGGCGGATCTCTGAGTTCGAGGCCAGCCTGGTCTACAGAGTGAGTTCCAGGAAGAGAAACCCTGTCTCGAAAAAAAAAAAAAAAAAAAGGAAGAAAGAAAGGAAAAGAAAAGCAAAGCTGTTTTTCTCAATTCCATAAACTGAACAGAAACAAAACACCACCGGGCCTAGACTAGAATATTCACTCCAAGCACTCACCAAGAAAAATCCCCAGCTCCACCCCAAGTTTAAATCTGAATCTGGGGGTGGGAGTGGAGAGGGGAATTGCCAACTGAGCAAACCTCAGGCGTTCTCATGCACGATTTTGAAATCTCAGGCCCTAAGGAAAGCAGTTAAACTGGGTGGGTGGGACTCCAAGTGCCTTTACTGGCAAGACCTCTGAGTTTTGTGAAGGGGCGACTCGTCCATACACTTTGAATAGGCAATCATGAGCATAATATGAATTTTAAATACAGAGGACTAACAATGGATACTAAGACTTTCTCCCTTTTTGGCAGATCACCCCCATCCAAATACAACTATTGTCATTATGTATATTATGTATATGCCTATTCATATACATATATGAATTCATATAAATTTGTCTATATTCATATACATGTATTTACAATCACCTTTTAACACTGATTAAGCAGCCCTTCTTTTCAGTCCCCTCCCGCCTTGAGACAGGATCACAGCACGCATCTCCCTGACTGGTCTGTAACCCACCTTGTAGATCAGCCTGGCCCTGCCTCTGCCTCCAGAATGGCAGGACTAAAGATGTGTGCTACCACACCCAACTTGCTTTTTACTCCTGATGTTATCAAGTATTGACGCTAAGTATGATTTAAAAAAAAAAAAAAAACCTTACATTTGTAATAACAAATTTTCAAACTTTAGGTTTGTTAGCTTGTTGTCACTAGTGACCAGACACTTAAGTGTGTCACCATGTGCCTTGGCTTCAAAGATGCCTTTGGGTATCTTTGGGAGGTGAGGATGAAATCTGGTCTGAACCAGTTTGGATCCTTGGTGGTGGTAGAGCTTTCCTATTAGCAGTAATGGAACATGAGGAGAGGCCATTGACAAATAGCCTCTTACACATTCCTAAGGGTGAGATATTTTAAATGGCTGAGGCCAAATCAGCTAAATGCTCATGTACCAGCAACAGGCATAAAATAGTCACCTACCCTACTTAAAGGCAGGCCGACTGTTGGCCTTATCTGATTCATTCAAAGACAGCAGGGCCCAGATAATCTTCCTGGCTGATTCTGTGTCCTGAAAACTACTTATTTTGCCGAGGAAAGATTATTTCTCTCAAGCACATTGAGACCTAGTTAGTGTGGGGTATATGTTTTGATGGCCTTTAAAGTGCTTATATATAACCAAGCTCTGGAGTGTAGATTCATTTCAGAGGGTAATCTCACTTCTGGGGTAGAGGAGTCTGTTTGTACACACACATTAGAAAGCTGAGGCTGGAATGTTGACTAAATCCATACACAGTTGGTATAATAGTATCTTAGTCTAGTCCCAGATTCCTGGACAGCACGGTGGGAAAGAAGGGGAAACCTGAAAACTAGAGAGACTTCAGTCAAGTCCCCACTTTGTTACTTCAGTGGTCTTGTGACTTTCCAGAAGTTTCTGGATTTTCTGGGTTAATTCTTCCTTTGTAAAGTGTTGGTAGTAATAAATTCTTTAGGAAGAACTAGTTGAAGGAGGGGTTGGAGAGGTGTCAAGAGTACCTGAATTCAGTTCTCATCACCCACATCCTCCAGTGGCTCACAACTGGCTCAAACTCCAGCTTCAGAGGAATCTAACACCCTTTTCTGACCTCCTTGGGCACCCATACACATGGCATACACATGCAGACATAATCGTACATACATGTAAATAGAAATTAAAAATAAATCTGAAAGAATTGAATGCAATAATATGGGAGCTGACATTTAGCAGGAGACCTATATATGGCTGCTTTTGTTATTTGGTCTTTGAACACAAATTTTCTGGAGGCCAAATGTTTCCCAGACACTCTAGTAAAGTCTTGGGCAGGAAGATAAAAAGATGGTCAAGGCCTGCTATCTGCTCTTAAAGAGTCCCTTTGTTAGAGGACTGCAATGCTTGTCTCTCCTGGATGGAGAAGCAGGAGAACTCTAGAACTCTAGAATTACAGAGTGCTTAGCAAGTCATGTTCTCGTGAGACTGCCTGTTTTCTCTGAGCAGGTCCTGGGCTGCAAAAAACCATGCCCCCTCAATTCACTAAAACCTTCTCGGATCAAAGCAGCCTTCCTTCTGCCTGCTTCTTTTAGAAGAAGAATGGAGAAGGAAAAGCAGGGAAGAAAGTGAGGGGGGGCAGATTTCTAGGAATGAGGAAGTAGGGATAATCCTAGTCTAACCTCTGCCTCATAGCCAGAGGTGGGGCATGGTAGTCCTTAGGGAAGTCAAGAGGTCATTTGCCACAGCATCTTCAGGTGGCCTAGATGGGCAGTGATTGGGCATGCAGAGAAGTGCCTGATGGAAGGCCTGGAGGAGCAGGGGTGAAGAGTGAGGAGGAGTATGAATGAATGAATGAATGAATGAATGTTGAAGGCAGATGAGCAAAAGCTGTCCCAACTTCCAGTATTCCCTGATCTCCCACTGCTCGCCCAGCTGCTCACAAACACATACCTCTTAACTACCTGCTGTTTTCTAAGCATTATGTTAAGAAGATAGATAGACTTTAGAGCTTCATATATCTACCCTACACTCTTGGCTATTCCCAGGGGGGTACACAGGATGGACCTGATTCAGTGACCACATATAGCTATAAGATCTGTGGAGTCAGAGGGAGCCAGACAGAGGATGGGGAAGTCAGGCCTTTTCCTCTGTAGAACAGGAATCAGTTATTTCCTAAAATGGTATTGAAAAGGTAGAGATCAAAAGCCTGCCCTAGCATCTGGTATACTATAAGCACGTAGGAATTGTTATTACATGAAAACCAATCCTGAAGGAATAAAGCCAGAAAGGACAGTCACGGTGCGAAGGGAAACGAGACAGAAAGGGATGAAAAGGTACTCTGGGCAAGGAAGACCTTGATGAGTGGATAAACAGATTTCCAATCTGACTTCACATTGTAACATCCTGGGAGCATTGATTAAAAC
Source organism: Mastomys coucha (assembly GCF_008632895.1). Lineage (NCBI taxonomy): Eukaryota > Metazoa > Chordata > Mammalia > Rodentia > Muridae > Mastomys > Mastomys coucha. The sequence goes on along the minus strand of NW_022196912.1, from coordinate 94,028,470 downwards.
CATAGATTCCAGGTCCCAGGACCTTTTGAATCAGCAGGCCTGGGTGTATGTAGGATGCTGTGTTTTCTCTTTCTTAGGACTCGTTGGGTGTCTGTATTGACTAGTAGACCAGACATCATATTCTGACATTTCTGTGATTGCCTCAGAGAATAGCAGCCCCAGATGGAAACACAGGGTAGAGCAGATATAATTACAACATTATGTCAATGCAAAATGATCTGCCCAGTGCAGCTGTGGGCAAGAAGGAGCCAGGCAGGGGCGGCTCAGTGTGATTAGAACAGAAGAAAAGAGAAAAGAAGCTGAGTTGTGGACTGTAGAAAATGAGGACCAGGGAAATCTAGCCAGTGCTACATCATCACAGAGCTCGCATCCCAGTTTTGCATGGCCTGTTTCTCTATCATCTTTTATCCATGATAAAAAACAAATGCCTGCTCATATCAACTCAGGAAGGGATGGTCTGGGTGGGGTGACCTGTTCTAAGTCTGTGGCAGGTTCTCCAGCAGAGAAGTCCCATGTTAGGAGAAACCCTGGGAGAGAAGCCAAGAAAATTCAAGTCAGTTACAGAGCTACGTATATGGCCTTTGACTCCTTTTCTGGGGTAAATATAGAGCAGTGTCAAATCCATGAGTGTTCAAGTGACAGCATGTAACCTCTGGCATCCCAATTCCAGAGTTCAAATTCCTGCTCTTAGCTTAGTTCTGACATTGTGATCTGTTTAGCCCATGACAGACACAAGCTGAAGAAGTCTCACCCCGTACCTCACCACCTCAGCTCCATCTCCGCTTCCATAAGCTCATCTGGGGTAGAGGGAACAGTACAAGGGGTCTGAGAAACCAGTGTTCTGATTTATATGTTTAAGTCATGCCTGCTGCACATCCACTGTAGGCCAGGAAAGGGGAAATGTGGAGCAGAGGCCAGTCCCGGGCAGCTGGACCTAGAAGGACTTCACCATGCTCTCTGGCTGACCCTCCTCTGAACCCTTGTTTTCTCCAATGAGAAGAGCCCTATGATCTAGTGTGGGGACCTACACAACACATAGGGCTGTGCATACGTGTTCTTGCTCAGTCTCTTTGTTGTGATCTGAGGACAGTCTTCCCCAGTTCTCATGCTTCTGTTAATCTGTGAAACCAAAGCAAGGCTTTATGGCTCCCATCCTCAGTGATTGATGATGGACATTTCAAGAGAGCTAGGATCTGGGAGGAACACAAAGCTCACGTCCGGCCAGCTGGGAATGAAAGCAACATCACTAATCATACCTGGGCCAGCCGTTCCAGGGCACTGAGAACAAGTGTGCCGTGCTGTGCCTGATTGGCTCACTGAGAAACCCGTATTTAATGCTAATACTCATTGAGGGGTGAGGATGCTCTTCCAGGCATCTGCTGGGCATTTTATAAAGCATTTGAATGAGAACCCTAGGAAGGAAATTAAAGAAAAAACTTTCAAAGGAGTGATCTCAGTTCTCACAATTCTCTGAGCCTGGAGCTGTTTTTATCTCCCTTCTATGAGTAAAGCAGGACTAAGGTAACAGATATGCCGTCAAACCGGGACTCAAGTCCTACTGTGCCTGACTATTCCAAAGAGCATGCCTTTGGTCACTGCTGGGACCTACTGCAGGGACTGATAGGTCTGGTTATACTGGTTTAGTTAGAAAAGAACAGGGAGGCGATCTCCTTTATCAGCTCAAGACTTAAGCTGTCATATTTCTCCGCTCAACAGCCCCATACCTCCCTGGACACTGCTGCTCCTAGTGATCAACTAACTTGTCCTCCCTCTTCTGGGCATGGTCCAGAGGGAAATGAGAGGCTATCTCCCAGTGCCATCTAGTGGCCATGGTGGCCTATTTGCTTTCCCAAAGGACCCAGGGCTCCAGCATTCTGACTCCCAGACATGCCAAGGGCCTGATCAGTTCTCTTTTGATCTGACCACCGTGTACTTTGATCAGCCTCCAGACATAGACGTTAGTGGATCTGTAATCTCCACTTAAAATGGAGATATTTTATTTTTTTAAGAAAGGGGCTCCTGCCGGGCAGTGGTGGCACACGCCTTTAATCCCAGCACTTGGGAGGCAGAGGCGGGCGGATTTCTGAGTTCGAGGCCAGCCTGGTCTACAGAGTGAGTTCCAGGACAGCCAAGGCTATATAGAGAAACCCTGTCTTGAAAAACAAAAACAAAAAACAAAAAAAAAAAAAAAAAGAAAGGGGCTCCTGTAGCCTAGGTTGGGCTCAAAATTGCTGTGTAGCAGAGAATGACTTGGACTTTTGATTGTCTTGCATGTAATTCCTGAGTGCTACCTCAGTTGTGCGGTACCTGAGACTGAACCTAGGCTTCGTGCATGCTAGAAAGGCACTTTACCAACCCAGCCACAGCCTTAACCTGAAGTGAAGACTTTCAACTCTCTATGCTATGTTCATATCCTTCTCCTTTGTTTTTCTACAGATCGAGGGGTTGAACAAGCAGCCTACAACACTTATAACAGGTGAGACAGAGTTCCTTCTATTCAGTGTTATCTGATCTCAGAGGAACAGGAAAACTCAGTGTAGTAAAACACTAAGGGTAAGGTTGGGGGTGCAGGTCCATACTAGAGCACTTGCTTAGTATATGGCAGGGCCCAGGCTCAAACTCCAGCACTGGATGCCAGGGAGAGACTAGAGTGCCTCTGGTAAAGATGACTAGAACCCTCTCCCCTTCAGTTGCACACGAGTGCCATCTTTCCTCACCCAACAATAAAGTAATGGGATACAGAGCTGGGATAAGAGTTTTCAGCTTCATGCCTCTGGAGGCATGGGTGGAAATGAGCTTTTTTTTTTTTTTTTTTTTTTTTTTTTTTGAGTATCAAGGAAGAGCATTGACTTAGTTAGGGTTTTACTGCTGTGAAGAGACTCCATGACCAAGGCAACTCTTGCAAGGACAACATTTAATTGGAGCTGGCCTACAGATTCAAAGGTTTAGTCCATTATCATCAAGTTGGAAACATGACAGCGTACAGGCAGGCATGGTGCAGGCGGAGCTGGGAGTTCTACATCTTCATCTGAAGGTTGCTAGCAGAATACTGGCTTCTAGGTAGCTAGGATGAGGGTCTTAAAGACCACACCCACAGTGACACACCTACTCCAACAGGACCACACCTTCTAGTAGTGCCACTCCCTAGACCTAGCATATACAAACCATCACAGGCATGGACAATGAACCTTTTAAAAGGGGGGTGGGGGGCTGGAGAGATGGCTCAGCTGTTAGGAGTGTAGACCGTTCTCAAAGAGGACCCAAGTTCAGTTTCCAGAACCTACATTGCATGGCTTACAAACACTTGTGACTTCAGCTCCAGAGGGATCTGATACCTGTTGCCTACACAGACACCTGCACACATGTACACATACCTACACAGACACACAGACACATGGACACACAGACACAGAGACACACAGACATACAGACACACAGACACACACACTCACACAATTGAAAATAAATCTTTGAAACTTTAAAAAAACTTAAACATGGAATTTACAGACGTCTAGACTCTGAACTTCTTAGTTCAGGTCCAGAGGAAAGCCACTCCGTCCCTTTCGAGGCAGCCCCACCAGAGAAATCAAGTAGACAGCATGCAGACTTCAGACTTACAGAGGGAGGGTATAGGTGGAGCAGAACAGTTTCCTAGGATGGCACTGCTCTTGGGGTGACCCCAGGTCTGTTGCTTCTTTCTAGCACTCCTTGTTGCTCTGTGTTCCATTGGGAAAACACTCAGGTGGCTTCTGGAATGTTCTGATCCTGAAAGCACAGGTTTCCTGGACATAGAGTTCATACTTTTATGGACTCAGGCGCTCCAGAACAAAAGATTCTCTTGCAAAAATTGTGATTCATTTGAGAAGCAACAATTTCAGTATTGAAATAAAGCCACTGTCATGCTGAAAATAAGATTACCAAAATACATTTGCTATGCATGCCACCGGTCAAATAGTAATGTACATGTGTAGTCATGAATATAAGACCAGAAACTCTATAAAAGGGAGATGACAATTTCCCCTAGGATCTTTACCACAAACCTCTGCTTTCGCTGATGCATCACTGTGTGATTTTTATGTCCTTTCTTGAGCTAGATCCATTGAATATTTCTCATCCATCATGCATTTAGTTACTTTTCTATTGCTGTGATAAAACATCATGAAAAGACAATGTATAAAAGAAAGCATTTGCGGGACAGTGATGGTGCACGCCTTTAATCCCAGCACTTGGGAGGCAAAGGCAGATGGATTTCGGAGTTTGCGGCCAGTCTGGTCTACAGAGTGAGTCCCAGGACAGCCAGGTCTACACAGAGAAACCCTGTCTCCAAAAAACAAAACAAAACAAAAAAGGCATCTAATTGGGTTTACAGTTTCAGAGGGTTAGAGTCTGTAGTAGCAGAGAAAGAGCATAGTGGTAATAGGGACATCTGAGAGTTCATGTCTCAAAACTGCAAGCAAGAGGCAGAGAGCACGTAAAGAATGGCATGAGTATTTGAAAACTCAAAGCCTACCACCAGAGTGGCATACCTTCTCCAACAAGGCCACACCTCCTTATCCTTCCCAAACAGTTCTACCTGAGGATCAAGTATTCAAACCTAGGAGTCGACCAGGGATGTTCTCATTCAAACCACCACATTATGTTAAGAGAAGAGTGAGAGATATTCTCAGAATTTATAACAGCAATAAGAACAAAATAAATGGAGGGGGATGGAGGCACAGCTTCCATTGTGGCCTAGTAAATAAGCATTATTATGGTGACTGAAGTACAAAATAAACAACATGTAGTATTAAACTCTGAGGTGATGGATAATATTTATTGATATGGAAATAGTCATTACTTGATGTCATGTAAAACAGCTTTCTAAACGGTATATAGGCTAGAAAAAAAGAAGGCCTGGAAGAATGGCTCACAGTTTGGAGTGTTTATTGCTCTAGTAGAGGACCAGGGTTCAATTCCTAGTACCCATATGGTGGCTACAAACACTATAACTCCAGTTCCTGGGAATCCAGCACCCTTTTCTGACCTCTCAGAGTACTGGGCATGCATATTGTGCATAGACATACATTCAGGAAAAGTATTCATACACAAAAAATAAAGTAAATAGATGTAAAAATTGTTTTATAACATTTCTTTTTTTAAAGATTTATTTGTTTATTATATGTAAGTACACTGTAGCTGTCTTCAGGTATACCAGAAGAGGGCATCAGATCTCATTTGGGTGGTTGTGAGCCACCATGTGGTTGCTGGGATTTGAACTCATGACCTTCTGAAGAGCAATCAGTGCTCTTCCCCGCTGAGCCATCTTGTCAGCCTGTAAAAATTGTTTTAAACTAGAAAGAACATGAAGTTGGGTGAGTAGGTAGGAGAGAGAAGATCTGGGGAGAGGAACAAATGCTGACAAAATACATTGTATGGGATTCCCAAAGAACTAAATTAAAACATTTGAATAAAAAGTATGGGGCTAGAGAGATGGCTCAGTGGTTAAGAGCACTGACTGCTCTTGCAGGGGTCTTGAGTTCAATTCCCAGTAACCACATGGTGGCTCACAACCTTCTGTAATGGAATTCGATATCCTCTTCTGGTGTGTCTGAAGAGAGTGACAGTGTACTCATATAAATAAAACAAATAAATCTTTAAAAATATATGTAGACAGACTTTGTATTAAATCAACAAAAACATATGAATAAAAAGTATGTATAATATAATTTATAAACGTATATAGACAATCTCCCCACATACACAATGATTTTTCTTTGGGTAAAGAAATTCAGTCTGTTTTTTTTCTCTTTGTTTGTTTGTTTCTGTTTTGTTCTTTTCTATATTATTCAAACATTTTTACAAGAAGCATGAATCATTTTCTAATAAAAGCTACTAAAATGTTTTAAAAGTATTGATCTCGTGAGAAAGGGAGAAAGCTGAGATTAGGGGAAGTTGACAACCAATTCAATAAAGCCACAGTTCCCTGTCCAAAAGCAAATGTGGCCCCATCCTTCAGGATGAGTGCCAGCCCTTTAGATCCATCCGTCTCCAGCTGGATAAGATACTGGAGAGGAATATGGCAGCAAGGATCTGGGGGAGTTAGGAATCAATTTTAGGTCAGAGGGGACTCACATGCCTCTATTAGTGTGTGGCTCCCCTATTATCTCTTCAAAGCAATTAAACTATGACCACAAGAGCATTACCGGGTTCCTATTATACACTGTGTTCTTGTGGTCTGGCTGTTGCCCAAGTATTAAAGAGGCAGACACAAGTCTAGGGACAGAGTTACATTTTGGGCTTTTATTTCTAACCCAAGTCCATCTCACCTCCTACCAGTGAAAAGCTGTTTTCAAAAGAAGGAAACTTGTGCTGGCTGGGTGGGTGTGGCCCAGAGGCCTGGCCTAAAGCATTCAGGGGATGAGCATGGCTGGTGGTTTGGAGGAGGAAGTCCTGAACCCATCTCCCTTCTGTCCCTTCTCACAATCCATAACCACCCGTACTCATCCTTATTCCTAACGGTATCCCTGATTCCTCAATGGTTTTTCCTTTGATCTTAGCACCTCGTACAGTTAAGCTCCATCAGCAGTTACAGTAGGGACCGGAGCCAGCAAAGTCTAGTGTATGTCTCGAGAATGCGAATTTAGATTTAAATGGTGAAAAATGAAGAACATGATGAAACCATAACAGTGTCTCATACATCCTATGGCAAACGAGCAGTCATCACAAGCCATTGAGCATGGTCTTGAGACAAGAGTTTTATGTCTCTAATCTCTTTAACGTAGGCTGACTCTAGCCTGCTGTGTCTCCAGGGCTGGTTTTGAATTCCTTTAAAAAAATGTTTTTTAATGATTCTTTTCGTATGTGTAATACGCATGTGTGTGCGTTTTTGTATGTGTAGGTGAGGTGCAGACGTGCCATGGAGCATGTGTGCATGTCAGAGTGCAGACTTGGGGTTTGAGATAGCTCTTGGCCACTGGAGTAGCTGGGAGCCAGCTGTCAAGCTTCTGAAGGCTCTCCTGTCTCTGCTTCCTGTTTCCTGTGTGGCCTCTGGGATGACTGTGCTGGAGGCCCAGACTCAGGTCATTAGGTTGATGTGTAGTAGTCTAGTAGGGTTTCGTTATTGTTGTTTGGTTGGTTTTTGATTTTTGTTTGGGATGCTTTTTTTTTTCCTTCATGAGCTAGCTCCCCAGTTCTGGGCTTGAACCCTCACTGGCCTACCTCCACCTGAGATTATAAGTATTTATCACCACACCATATTTTCTGCTCTTTGAGACAGGACCTCCCCCTGAAGACAAGGCCTCAGACCAAAGGTGACTCTCTTTCCTCCACTCCCAAATGCTGGGCTTCCGGGAGGGTACCACCCTGGGTAGCAGTTCCCTTTCTAGGCGATCTTCTAAACACAAGTCCTTTAGGAAAGGCCCTCCCCACGGTGCTCTTCCTCTGAGTCACTGGAAACCCCAAGTTTTCCCCTCCCTAATCCTAGACCTCCCCTGCTCTTCTATGGGGAAGTCATACATCTATCTATTGGACAGTACTGCTCAGGCCTATAGAGAAGGGAAAAATCCTCCCAATGAGGTCACCTTCGTTTCCCGCACCCATGCTTTGTGAAGACTCTATCTGACCTAGGCCTAAGATGTGAGCCAGAAAAAGGAGCCGTAGTGTTGTGAGGGAAAGTGCAGATGCTCAAACCAGAGAGTTTACTTTGCAAATAAAGTGTGGTAAAGATACAGCCTGCCTATGGAGTCAGTCCTGTGATAGAACACAGTAACCATAGGCATTCTTCACTGCCCAGAAGGCGGAGAATTTGAAGCGTACTCTTGGAGCTGGGGTAAGTTACAAAGCATCGTGTGGTGTTGTTCTCCTCTGCCATTATGCACAGGTGTAAATCTTCATTATCTGCGGGCTCTGAATCTTTAGTAAAATGTACAATACATTAACGGACACTACATAGACGTTTCTAGAACCTAGTCCTCAAAACAGCACAGTCTTAAGCAAGAGAGAACAGACAGCACATGTGTATTTTTTAATCAGCTAAGCATCTGAAGCTGATGGGATGTCTTAGTTGAACTAACTTCTCAGGCAAGATAGACTCCATTGAATCATGCATCTTTTCCTTAAGGTGACTGAGTTCTAGAAGAGCCAGACAAGAAGAGAGCTGGGTTTTACCCTATTTTCTGTGATGAAATTTACATGTCTTGGAGCCGAGTCTACTCTCAACCAACCAACTCCTAGAGGAAGAATCTCTTGATTCAGTTCTAAAAAACAAAAACAAAACAAAACAAAACAAAACAAAAAACCATTCTACCTCATCCCAGGACCTAGTAGAGCTGGTAATCTGAGCTTTGGGTTTGGATGAGATGTCAGGATAGTGCCGGGCAGTGGTGGCACGCACTTTTAATCTGCACTTGGGAGGCAGAGGCAGGTGGATTTCTGAGTTTGGGGCCAGCCTGGTCTACAGAGTGAGTTTCAGGATAGCTAGGGCTATGCAGAGAAACTCTGTCTCTAAAAACCAAAAAAAAAAACAAAAACAAAAACAAAAACAAAAACAAAAACAAAAAACTTAGCCTATTTAATCTTGCCAAGTCCCAAGATACCTTTCTGTAATCGCTATGTCTGGCTGAAATTTCCCTTTGAACTGATATGTTAAAGTTGGGACAAGTACATAGTGTCCCCTGGGGTGGGGGGAGAAGGCTTAGACAGCAGCATAAAAGCTTTTAGTTGCAAAGCCCTCTCATAACCAGGCTCCCCTTAACAATACTCCTTTGTCCCTCCTCAGACGATTGCACTCCCTGTATCCTGGCAAAGGGAGGCACAGAGGGGAGGTGACCAGCTTAGAGTTCAGTTTTTAATCTCTAGGACAGAAATTCTGTTAAATATGCCTAGAATCTGGATTGAGTGCTGGCTCACTGCTGGTTCAGAAAGGACAGCATCAGAGTCAGAGCGAAAGTTCAGGGAGAGAGACAGAGACAGACAGAGACAGAGACAGACAGAGTGAGTGTGTGTGTGTGTGTGTGTGTGTGTAATGGAGCTCTACCATAAGTCCTAGGTGTTCAAGTCAACTCTCTCTTCCTATAGATTTAGAGCCTTCACAGTTAAACCCACACTTAGAAGTCTGAAGTGGTGTGGTCTCACTGTGTTCCTATTCTCGTTTTGCATTTCCCCCCGTTACATCATATTTTCTTTAATTATTTGAGACCAGGTTTTATTAGAGACTGGCCTTGAATTTGCTGTATAGCTAAGGACCTTGAACTTTTCCTCTTGCCTCCACGTCTCAGAGTCCTGGGTTTTCCCAGGCTGAGGTTACAAGGCATCTGCCACCACTCCCAGTTTGTGTGGTGCTGGGGATCAAAACCAGGGCTTTGTGCATGCTAGGCAAGTGCTTCATAAATGAAGCTATAGCTCCAGCCCCTCACTGCCATTTCTTTAGCTTTGACTTGTACTTTCTTAAGTTACTGCTAGCCTTTTGAGTCTGAACTACTTTTCAAGGTTGTGATTAATATCTTAATGCTTTATGGATAATTCATAGAATCGTAAGTTACTTATTTCCAGACTCAGTGTGTACAGATGTTATTCACTATATTTTCTTTCTGATAATAGAAAAGAAAGGAAGGAAGGAAGGAAGAGAGAAAGGGAGGGGGAGAGGGAGGGAAGGAGGAAGAGGACATGACTTCTGAATATCCCAAAGTAACGAAGGGTGATGGCATACCTGTAGTCAATCCCTGAGGCAGGGGGATGCCAGCCTGGGCTACATATTTACCCAAAGCAGCTGAAAATTTATGCCCACACCCAAACCTGCACAGCATTTATAGCACCTTTGTTCTTACATATTTATTTAGTTATCCTTCAAGGTCTGGGGGAGGAACGTACTCCCAAAGTAGAAAGATTAATTATTTTTTAGCTCTGTGAAAGTGCACATCCCAGTCCCCACAGTCACGTTGATCATGTCCCCAGATCTTAATGCTTTTTGCTTGTTTGTGTGTTTGTGTTGTTGTTGTTGTTTTGTCTTTTGAGACAGGGTTTCTCTATGTAGTCCTGGCTGTCCTGGAACTCACTCTGTAGACCATGCTAGCCTCAAACTCACATCGATCCTCCTGTCTCTGTCTCTCAAGTGCTGGGATTAAAGGTTCATGCCACCACCCCGCTTAGCCTAATGCTTTGTATCTGGCTGTGGATTTCTCTTTTCATTACCCTGAGACTTTACAAACATTCAAGGACTTCCTTACTGACTTTTTGCGTTGGCTCCTCCTGTAGAAATCTACTCATACCAGAGCATAATGAGGACGAAGCCTATATGTCTGCTTTTGTGATGTAATTTATGAACTTCCCCTAATGAAACCAATGAGCTTTGACTGACAGCTGTGTATCATGCAGCTCTATACCAACTTCCGCAAGATAAGCAATATTGTTCAACAACTACTTCAGAGCCTCCTGCTGCTTTCTTCAGACTTAACTGTTCCTCCCCTCTCCTCTCATGACTGAGAACCACATGACGTACAGGGATGAGCTGCCACTACATACCTGATAGACAGGCCCAAATCAAGAGCACTCAAAACTCCTAGGAATACAGAATGGTACGACCACTTTAAGGCAGTTTGGAGGCTTCTGAGACCACACTTCCTCTCACCGTGTGATCCAGCACTTAAGATCCTTAGTATCCACCCAAAACAGCTGAAAAATTCATGCCTACACCCAAAACTGCATAGAATTTATAGCACCTTTGTTCTTATATATTTATTTATTTTGAGGCAGGGTCTCACTATGTCACTCTAGCTAGTCTAGAACTTTCTATGTAGGCAAGGCTAGACTCAAACTCATAGAGATCCCCTTGCTTCTGTCTCCCAAGTACTAGAATCAAGGGTGTGAGCTACCATGCCTGGTCCATCCTATGTTTGTATTTTTTTGTATTATATTTATTTGTTTTATTTTAGTTATTTATTGGGGGGGCATATATGTGGCGGTCAGAGGACAACTTGCATGGCTGAATTCTCTCCCTACACCATGTGGATCCTACATGTAACAGGCATGTTTACCTGTTGAGCCATCTCACTGGGCCCCCTGCTTTCTTTTTACTGGAACCTGTGTTAGTGCATTCAAATGGTTGTCACAGAGCTGAGGATTAGTCTTGTTCATCCAAAGCACATACTATACATCAGGCCTACAGCTCCAACCCTAACAACCTTGTTCTTAGTTACTGAACATTGGAAGCTAAAAAAGATGTTCTTATAGGGTCAGGCAGTGGTGGCGCACACCTTTAATCCCAGCACTTGGGAGGCAGAGGCAGGCAGATTTCTGAGTTTGAGGCCAGTCTGGTCTACAGAGTGAGTTCCAGGACAGCCAGGGCTACACAGAGAAACCCTGCCTCAAGAAACCAAAAAAAAACCAAACAAACCAAACCAAAAGATGTTATTTTAGTAGGTGTATGTACAAACTGTGTGTATATTGACACTGGAATCTTATTCAGTATTTAAAAACATAGTATCAAAAATGATACATAATGCCTGATATTTGCTTTACAAACTATATAGGGAGAGTTTGTGGATGTATAAACGAAGTGAGATTTGCCACAAGTTGACCATTGATGAAGCTAGGTTATGGAATATTTAAATGCATTATTCAAAGAATGCAATACCAAGCGATGGGACAATATGGAGAAGACATAAATACAGATGACTAAATGGAAGACGCCTTCCTGGAAAGACGGCGTGAGTCTCAAAGATCAAACTCTGGTCATTAGGTTTGGTGGCAAATGCCTTCGCACACTGAGCCATCTCTTCAACCTTCAGGTACATTTTTTTTTCTTATTATTGTTGATCTTCCTTACTGTCCATTACATTCTTTTTACATTTAAGGTAGCCAGCTGGGTCTCACACACCTTTAATTCCAGCACTCGGGAGGCAGAGGTATTTTGGTGTCTGTGAGTTCCAGGACAAACAGGGAAACCCTGTCTTGAACCCCACCCCCAAATATAAGATATGGATAAACTCCTCTTGGTGGCATACATCTGTAATCGTAATACTAACGAGGTGGAAGTGGGAGGATCCAAATTTCAAGGTCATCTCCAGGTACTTAGCAAGTTCTAGGCCAGCCTGGGCTATGTGAGACCCTAGTCAAAGAATCCTAAGTGATGCAGATTCATAGCCCCTAGTCTCTTTAGGCACCCTTTCTTTCCTATTTGAAGACAAGTTTGTTAGTTGAAAGTAGTGGCTCATCCCTCTAATTTCAGAATATGGGAGGTTGAGGCCAGAGGATTGCTGTGAGTTTGAAGCCAGATTGGGCAATGGAGTGACACTCTGTCTCAGAAAGAAGCTGGGTTTTTCACTTCCAGGATGGGATGGAAGGGATGTTGCACAGAATTCTATTTTCAAATGCCAGCCCTTTACTCTGACCCACTCTCACCGAGCGTCATATACTGGCTCCCCCACCACCAAACTTGTTTCTCCAGAAAGCCCATCAAGATAGATGTTCTTTCTGTTTCTGCCTCACTTCTCTCCTACCGCACATCTTCCATAGACTGTGCGTTCCTTTCCTGGCCTCCAGGTTCTGTGCCCAGACCCTTTCTCATCTGGCTGCAGGCCAGTCTCCACAGAAATTACTCTCTTGAGCCACATCTCTCCTGACTCAAGGTCAGAGGGCAACCACCGGGGGAACTAGTCCTCTCTAACAACCATAAAGAGATCTTTCTGGGTCCCTTCAAAAGTCACCGAGAACATTCCTTATGCTGGAGACAAGAGTAGGCCCTTTAGGGGTGCTTCACTTTATAGAAGAAGCAGAATCCCATGTCCTTCAGAAAATATGCCTAAGAACTCAATATGCGCAAGGCATTTTAGAGGCTACATAGACACTTAGAACATTTTTAATTCTTTGAATCATGGTGGTAGAAAGGACGTATAAAAATAATTCTTGACGGTGGCAGGGATTTTCCATGATGATGTTATTGGTGCTATTTGGTACTTTGTGCCCAGCACCATACAAGGCACCTTTAACATATCATCTTATGCACACAACATCCTAGGGTGGGTATTGTTGCTATGTCCAATTTACAGATGAGAAAATAGTCTGAGAAAGATGAGCTGCCTTAAGGCATCCAACAAGGATGTGGAGTCTGAGCTCAAA
>NW_022196912.1:93957243-94015255 GCF_008632895.1 Mastomys coucha | reverse complement strand
CTCACTCTGTAGACCAGGCTGGCCTCAAACTCAGAAATCCACCTGTCTCTGCTTCCCAAGTGCTGGGACTAAAGGCATGCGCCACCACCGCCTGGGCCACAAAAATTCTAATTAAGACATGTCTCCTCCCCTCCAATTTGTGTGTGTGTGTGTGTGTGTGTGTGTATGCGTGTGTGTGGTGGGCATGTTATGTATGCATATTTTTGCATGTTTATGGATGAGCCTATTTGCTTATGCATGTGGAAGCCCCAGGTTGATTTCAGGAGTCATTCACTTCTACATTTACTGAGGCAAAAAGTCTCTCAATCAAACTCAAAGCTCACTGACTTGGCTAGTCTTGAGTGCTGCTTGTGCTAAAGATCTTCTGTGTTAGACTTCTTGGGCTGAAATTACAGGCAAGCTCCCATGCTCATCCAGTGATTATGTGAATTCCTGGAGATCCAAACTGTAGTCTTCAGGCTTGCATGGCAAAGATAGTCATATCTCTGAAATATATATATGTATTAAAATATACATATATGTATATATACATATATATTACAGGATTGTGTGTGGCCCACCAAACTGCTCCACTGGCTTTTTAAGACAAGAAGAGAAGGGGTCTGGTATTGTCTGTATGTATGAATGCTGCGTCTTGGTTTCTCTCAGGGTCCCTCCACCTTCAGGGTATACTTGAGTCACTATGAGTAGCTATGATTTTATGGTGCTTACCTTCAGCTGGGACTACGTCTCTTCCACACACACAGCACACAGGACTCAGCATCCTTCAGGTGGAAAAGCCTGGGGACCCACTCATTCCTACAGATGTTATTTTTAGGTCTCCTGCTGCAGCAGACTGCTCTGTCCTTGTGTATGACTGATTTTATTTCTCATCTCGGTGCAGTTGCAGAAGATCTTGGTTAGGATACTGAAGGACCTGAGTTTGAGTTATAGTCTGCTTTTCCTGGCAGTGTAACCTGGGCAAAACTACACACCCTCTCTCAGATTGACTTCCTCATTTATGTAATATGAGATAGAAATAGCTGCCCTGCCCAAAGAGAGGTCAGCTGTGTAAACTGTTGCTAGGAGGAAATGATCCCTTTTAAAGAAGGGAGGAAAATCCTGATCATGTCATTAAGCCCGAGGGAGAGGTGAGCGGAGATCGCACAGTGCTAAGCCCGTCTCAGTTGCCGACTCTCTTCCGTTGTGCTCTGTCTGCCTCTGGCATCTTGTTCCAGACTAAGGATGAAAATATTAATATTACATGAAAACATTTTCTTTGACCTCAAAGTTTATTTTTTGCATCCATTTTTTTATTGTAAAAAAAAACGCATTTTTGTGGGCCCCTAAAAATATTGCTGGCACTAGGTACTGTGCCTACTGGACCTAATAGCTAAGTTTCCGGGAATTCAGAGCTGGCTGCCTGCAGCTCCTAACACTTTCCTTCCTCTGCAGAGAGCTGCCTCCCAAAGCCCAGAAGAAAGCCAAGCTCCTGCCAGACACAGAGAGGACTAGAGAGGGCTTTGTTCCACAGCAAGGGGTGTAGAGGGTGCCCCCTCATCAGCTTGACCTTGCTGCTAGATTTAGTGAGGTCACTCTGGCCAAACGTGTCTGAGTTGGGAGCAGTCTTGTGTCTTCCTGTACAGCCCATTTGAGTGTTTGTAGTCCTTCTCCCTGCTTTTCTCCCTCCCAGTGGAAAACAGTTCCTGTTATTGAAAGTCTACTTATATGCTCAGGACTTCACATGTATTGTGCCACTGGATTATCACATCATATTCATAAGGTAGGTGATAGGTTCTCTACTACACAGAAGATAAAGAAGGCCAAAAGTTCTTATCAATCTCATCTTGTAGCTGTATACATCCTCTACTAGTTTGAGGAGCCCAAGATAATGCCTATCATTCCTATTTGAACCCTAATGCTTCCCGCGTGGTATTAGATGAATTCCAGACCAGTCAAGTGCACTACTACAGAGCTTCATCTCCAGCCCCACTCTGGTTCCTTACTGAAGAACAAATTGTTTAGGCTAGGAACAGTATGTATGGGGATGGACTTAAAGCCCCTGGTCCACACTGCCCACTCCAGTTTAGAGGCGTGTCGTTGTTGATCCTGGAATACCCTGGCTAGGGACAGAAGGCTGATAGAGATCTGTGGTCTCATTAGGCAATCAAGGGAAGACACAGGATGCATCAAGTTAGGTTCAGGAAGTGGAAAAGCAGCCTGGCTCCTTGTCTTGAGTGGGGCAAGAGCGGTTGAGTGAACTCTGTGATCTTTTTCTTACATTTGTGTTGCATTGCTCCTCTGAGACCTCTATGCTTCTGGCACATTATAAAAAGGGGGATGAACAGGCTGAAGGAGATAGCTCAGCAAAGCATTTGCTGTTCTTGCAGAGGACCGAGGTTAGGTTCCCAGCACCCACAAGGCCACTCTCAACAGCCTGTATCTCAGCACCAGGGGTTCCAATCCCTTTGAGAGCACCTGGCATGAATGTAGCACACATACATGCAGGCAGAAACTCAAGCACAAGTTTTTGGGTTTGTCTTTTAAGGAAGTTAAGTGTTGCCATGTCTTTGGCCACTGTGATGGATATTCTTGGTTGTCAACTTGGCAGCTTCTGGAAGGAACTAAACACCCGAGCAGCAGACCACACCTGGGAGGGATTTTTCTTGTTTGTTTCTTCTTGAGGTCCCTAAATCTGGGCCACACCTTCTCGTGGATCCCGATGTACACTGAAGACCAGGTAAGACATCCAGCCTTGTGGACTGAAGAGCTATTGGATTCTTGGACCTTCTGTTGGGAGACAGCCATTTGTGAACTAGCTGGACCACAGCCTATAAGCCATGCCAATAAATCCCATATATTTTTCTTCTTCTTCTTCTTCTTCTTCTTCTTCTTCTTCTTCTTCTTCTTCTTCTTCTTCTTCTTCTTCTTCTTCTTATTTTGTTTGTTTGTTTTTTTCTGGGACAGGGTTTCTCTGTATAGCTCTGGCTGTCCTGGAACTCACTCTGTAGACCAGGCTGATGTCGAACTCAGAAATCTGCCTGCCTCTACCTCCCAAGTCCATATATGTTTTTCTATCTGTTCTGGTCCTCTAGAGAACTCTGACCAATACAGTCAACCCTCTCCTTAAATTTCCCTCTCCCGACCTTTTTTCCATGCTGCATCTCTGCAGGCTTTTAATTTAGTTCTCCTAGAACCCCATTTGTGCAGGGGTGATGGGGTGGCAGATTTTGAGCCCCAACATGCACACAAATGTATGAAGAAGCAACCATCAGACCTCTGAGGTCAGGTCCAGGCACTCATCGGGTATGTAAGAATTGTGGAAGACTGCTCTCTCTGATTTATTTTTTACTTTTTTTCCTTGAAACATTTTTTATTAGATATTTTCTTTATTTACATTTCAAATATTATCCCCTTTCCTGGTTTCCCCTCTGAAAACTCCCTATCCCATCCCCCCATCCCCTGCTTCTATGAGGGTGTTCCCTCCATCCAACCATCCACTTTCTCTTCCCCATCCTGGAATTCCCCTACATCGGAGCATCTAGCCTTCACATGACCAAGGGCCTCTCCTCCCACTTATGTCCCACAAGGCCATCCTCTGCTACATATGCAGTGGAGCCATGGGTCCCTCCATGTGTACTCTTTGGTTGGTGTTTTGGTCCCTGGGAGCTCTGGGCGGGGGGGTCTGGCTGGTTCACATCTGATTTATTTTTAAAATGGACATCTGTACACTTCCATGCCCGACCTGTTTGGGCCTTCCAGTAATCCCAGCATTGGGCAGGTGGGCACAGGAGGATGGGGAATTCAAGATCAGACCTATCCTAAAAACAGAAAGCAAGACCTTCCCATATGTTATTATAGGCCTTCAAGATTGTATGTTCCTCTTGGCTGAAGTACCCAGCACCAGGACTCATGGTTGATGCCAGAAAGGGAAACTTCATTCCTGTTTCCTGTAGGACCCACAACTAGTTGGGAGGCCTCTCTCTGAACTTGGAGTCATTGAGCTGATTTCCCACGTTCTAAATTCTAAATTGCCAAGGGTCTTTGTTGCTGTCCTTTTGTTGTTTTTACTGTATTGTCCATTGTTTTGCACCTCCTAAGAAGAACCCAGAAAGAACATATTCCATTTAATCTTCACAAACCAAGTCGTGGACCTTGGAGGTCCAGGCCCTGATTGAGGCAAATACTAGTTTTTCACAGGCTTCAGTTTCTCCATTTTTAGAAATGAGAATAATAACGATGACGAATATGATGATGATGATTAAAAAAACAAAAACAAAACAAAACAAAAAACAAATAAACCCATCTGGTCTACCTGCATCAATGATTAACTTGTATCAAACACATTGAGGGCACACAGTGGGTATGCAACACCATGTGAAGTGTGGATCTCTGGTAGCTTGAACCTCCACGACACCCAGATACCCAGAGTGAATGTTCTGCAAGCTGTTCCCTACAACTCCTACAATCGGGAGGTGACCCTTACTCCACACATGGATGGCAGGGAGTGCTAAGGAATCTTTACAGCCGCCACCTGAGCCGCGGGGGCTGGGGGATGCGGTCGGAGTCCTAGCAGGGCTGACCGCAGGCTGAGGATGAGTGGCGGGAATCGTCTGGGTTGGCGGGGGCAGCGGGCCCGGCGGATACCCGGGCGCTGAAGGAGTTAAACAGGGCCGGGGGCAGAGCGTCTGTCAGAAGCGAGCATGTGCAGTTTGCACCGCATCCGTACTATGGGTGAGTGCCGCCGCCGCCGCCTGGGGCTGGGTTCCGTGGGGCAGCAGTGGCTGCAGCTCCCCGGGCCCCGCGCCGCCCCGGCGGCCGCGGACACTCGATGCGGGAATAGTCGCGGGCGGGTGGCGTGGGGGAGGCTCGTCCGGTCACTCGGCGCGGGGGGAGCCCGAGCGCCGGGCGTGGGGGCAGGGAGCAGGCGACGCAGGAGAGCGCCCCGAGTCCCGGCGCGGGAGGAGGAGCGGGAGCCAGCCCGTGAGACCGCGCTCTTGGCCGCACCTGCGTCGGGCAGACGGCCGCCCGACCCTGCCTTGCCTTGCTCTACCCTCGTCCCCGGCCCCGCACCGGTAGGTGCCCGCGATGCCCGCAGAGAGGCCTTTCCGCCGCGGAGAGAGGTGTCTGCGCCGGGCGGGCAGCGCGGAGCGTGGGGGCGCGGGTGATGGGGCGGTGATGGGGGAAGACCCGGCGACCCCGTGAGGGGACTCTATCCGGATCCCACTTCCTCTTTGCTTTCGGTTTCGGAGCGGCTGCTGGAACTGGAGAGCGAGCCGCAGATTAGATGCTGTGTGTCTGAGCTTGGATTCCCTGCGGGGGATGGGCGCACAGGGGGGCGTGTTGGCGAAAGGGGTGCACATTGGCAACTTTCCCCGCCTGAAACAAAGGGGTGCCGGGTTGAGACGAGGGTGAGAGATTCGACTGAGGTTCTGAGACCTCTGAAGGTTGACATCTCCTCCCTAGCCCAGGGGAGTGCACCCCGAGGCCCTCTGCAAAGGACAGAGGGGGGCGCCAGACTGGATGGAAGCTGGAGAGCCAGGTCTGGGGAGTAGGAACCACAGACCCTCCTGACTTTGCGGGTTGAGGAGGAAATCCTGTCAAAATAACCTATTACCTTTTCTTTCGTCCGCATGAAGGAACTGGGTGATGGTGGGCTGCACACCTTGGCATTCTTTTTTTCAGGTGGGTGCCTAGGTCAGTGCCCAGCCCCTGGCCGTTAGTTCTCCGTCTGCATTCACCATCTCTGTTTCCTTGTGGGAACTGCGATGGGTAGTCCTATTTCTGGCAAGGCCAGGGAGGTATTGGCCTCTTTTCCCAGGTGTCTTCTTTTCTCTCTTTCTATGACCAGTCAGAAACGGACCCTTTTCCCCTCTTTCCCTCATTATTTCTCCTTTCTTTCCTGGGGTTTCTTAGGAGGTATGATCTCTTTGGGCACAGGGTTTGTGGTGTCAGGTTGTTCCAACTCTGGTTAGATGCTCACTGGAGGACCCTTGGAAGCTGCATACTAGTGTAAACTTGGGGTTCTTCTTACCCATTGTTGAGTGTTCTCTGTACCCCAATAACAAATGATCATCACACTGGGGTCCTCATAAAGCCTTGAAAGCCCCCCCCCCTCTGTAATAGGAAGAGGGGTCAAAGAGAGAGCTGATGGACCTCCCTTAAGGATGGTATAAGGACTTTCTCTCTAGAGGACAAATGGGCACAGGTTCCAAGACCCCAATTCCCAATCTGTGCCTCTGGGAACCAGGTCCCTCTAGCTTGCAGATGGCATGCATGTGACCATTGGTTCCTGCCCTGTGGTAGCACAGCCATCCAGGAGCTCCTGTCATCTACCTGGTTGCCAGGCAGAGCTATACTTGCTTCTGTGTATGACCTGACCGGAGACAGGCGGCCCGGTGAGCTCTGTACTCCTGGGTGATCCTCTTGCATCTCTGTGAGGGAGCCAATGACACACCTGGCTGGACCAAGGATGCATCTACAGGGACAACTAGGTTTGGAGACATGAGGGGTGGGCTGACGTGAACCTTCTTTACCCTTTCTGAGACTTTGGGTTCAAAAACAGAGACAGGCACTAGGGTGATGGAACGCTGGTCTTTGGAGAGACATGATAAGTCCATTTAGCCTTGCTTTTGGCCACTGCAAGGCAGGATCAAGGGAGATTCTAGGACTTGTAAGGGATCACAGGAGAGAAGAAGGTGTTCCATCTGTGGCCCTGGAACTAAAGTGGCTAAGGTTAGGTCAGGTGGCTATCGCAGGCAACACAGGTAGCAGCCCTTCTGTGGAGATCCTCCATCCAGCTCTGATTATGGCTCTGTCTCTGTTGGGTTATCCTGAGCTGTTGACTCACGGGCTGAGGGTAGTGCCCAGTGGCCTGACCTCTCCAGCGGACAGGGTACAGGAAGGTTCTTCTATGGACTGATTGTTCTTCAGATATACAATCTGTGAGGTAAGAGTGTGGGCTCCCTCGCCTCTCTCCTTGGATGCGATGGGACGTGATCTCCTACATTTATAAATTGATTTAAGAGCCTGGAGTTCCTGAAAGAAATATATCAGAAGAGTTAGCGAGTCTTACAGCGTGTTTATTTCAGTTGACTCCAGGTTGCGTATTGTTTTGAAAGGGGAAAGTGTCATTTTACAGGGAAGGGCTGAATTACAGCTTTTGCGATAGGGAAATGGTGGTGTTAGTTTTAAAAGTGTCGTTTTTATCAGAAAAGTTGCCGTAGTACACAGGCAGTGAGTGGTTTTGCTGTCTGCCTCTGCTCATGGGACAACTCTGAGCTCTCCAAAGGAGACGACGAATCAGGGTGTTTGTGGCAGTCACCCTTGGAGCTCTGAAAGGGGTCTCTGATGATGTGGGGGCCTCTGGTGTCACAGGGAGAGAGAGAGCTGGCTAAGAGCAGTAAAGTGAGGCAGCTTGGTTTAGCAGCAGCCATATCAGATCTGGCTGTCCTTGAGGGAGAAAATGGAGAGCTAACCCTCCCTTCGCTTGCTCAACTGCTCTCAAATTTGTGGCCTTTAAACCCCCCTTCTCCCCATCCCTTTTACCCCCTAATTACAAACAAGGTGGTTTGGGTTTTAGTGGGTTTTTGGTTCGGTTTTGTTTCTTAATTCAAGAACATTCCTTTTAAAGTGTGAATAATTTCTGCCCTTGGCAACCTGGGTTCCTTTTGTTCAAACCTGGCCAAGGAGGGAATCCAGAAAAGGATTAAGATCATCTGAAACTGGCTATGTTTTCTGCTTCTTCCCTCCACGCCTTTTCGGAAACCAGTTTGTTTTTGAAAAGTAGAGGGTACTCGAGTTTTGAGGGGAAAGAGGGTAGAAGCTGCATTATTATTATTATTATTATTATTATTATTATTATTATTATTATTATTTTGGTTCTGGTCCTCCAGTCACTCCCAGCACCCTGGGGATGGCTGGTATGCACTAATGTTCCTTTCCTGGGATTAGAAGAAGGTTTAGAATCAACCATCTGATGATTCATGGCTTAATGCTTTCCAAGATGCTAGAGTCGGATTTGGGTGCTGTAGGTTTGGTTCAAGCATGGTGACAAATGCCTGTAATCCTAGTCCTTGGGAGGTACAGGCAGGGGGATTCTAGGCCAGCCTGGTCTACATTTAGAGTTCCAGACCAACCAGGGTTATATAATGATATACATTTGCCTCATCTCAAGCTATGGGATGCTCTATGATGCTGTAAATGGAAAAGGAAGTGCTTTCTTCCTGTGGCACACATATTCACATAAAACTGAGGCTGGGTGAGGGAGCTGCTGATTCTCAGGCTAACCTGGAAAGCCCACTTGCAGCTTCTTGCTCTCATGCAATAGGCTCCAGGAATGGGCTCCTGCATGCCTCCAAGCAAAGGTTCTGCTTAATGTTCATTTTGACATCAGTTTCTCTACCTGTAAATTTAGTGGGGTTGAAATCGGAAGAGTGATGCTGGCCCTCGGCTCCTTCAGAGAATGGTTGGTTCTCAGAGGGTGCTTTCTGTCCCTTTCCAATGCTGACAGTTTTGGGACAGGGTTGGACGTGGTCAAGTCCATGGACATAGCTATTGCCATTTGCATCTCTGAGCTTCTAGATCCCACCCTTTCTTTTTCTCTGATGGCTCCTGGGGACTTTGAGAGCTTCTGCCCTCTATCATGGCTGATGGTGTAGAAGAGTCAGCAATATGAATATTGTAGCAGACTGTCTACATGGGCAGGAACTGGGTCTTGAAACTGCTCTTTCCTCTGGAATCTTGGCAGTATAAAAATTTCACTGGCAATGTAGAATTAGGAGATTTAATTGATAAGGGGACTTAGTAAGTCAGAGCATCTCTGTCATACCTCTTCTCTCTCGAGGTTCCACATCTGGGACATGTTGGATCATCCATTCAGATTGCTTTAGCCGATGGGCTCCAATGATAAATGGCTTCTAGTAGATCTATCCATTCATTGTTTCAGTTTTAAAGAGGCACCTCTGCCACATGAGCTTCTAGACTGGTCCATCTTCACGAGAGAAGTTTTAGTAGGGCCTCGACAGCAGACACAAGTCTAGAGATACCAGCCAAGAGATGGAGGGCTACAGAGCGAGGGTTCTTCTCTGAACCCTCCATATAGATATACATGGGGTCTATGTAATGTTGCTCATGGTAGATGTGTTTAGGGCTGACCACTTAGGTTTGGATAAATCATGGGGCTCATCCCTAAGGAAAACTGATTCTCCTCCTCTGAGCAGCCAGTGATTGCCTGTGGGTGGGATCTTATGAAATTTCCTCCATCCACGGAGTTTGCCAACTGGTGTCACCATCTTGCAGGTCTTGTATAGGCAACCACATTGTTGAGATTTTCTGGGTGCAGCTTCCCTGTCATATCTGGAAGATGTTTTCTAGTAGCAGGTATCTTGGTACTCCAGCTCTTAAAAATCTTTTTACACCCTGTTCAATGGTTTCCTCGGACACTCGGGTTTAGGGGTTGTGTTGTAGACATACCAGTTGGGGTCGGGGACTGTCTCAGCCATTTATTCTCTACTTCTGACCGTTGTGGATCTCCATAATAGTCTTCATCTGTTGCAAAAAGAAGTTTCTTTGATGAGGGGTGAGAGCTAGACTTATCTGTGGGTATAAAGAGAAGCATTAGACTACTATTAAAAATTATACTGGTTTTAGGAAACTGGCAGAGGTAGATTCTGCTCTAGGGTCTGTGACCTCTACAGCCATAAGTATTTGGTCAGTTTGCAGTACCTGGCATGACTTCCTTCCTCTTAAGCAGGCTTTAAGTCCAGTTAGATAGCTGTTGGTTATCCCTAAGATAAAAGTGCAACTATTGCACCATTAGAGATATCTTGGCAGGCCAGTCATCGTTGTGGTTAGCCTTCGCAGCTGGGTAGGACCAGCAACTGCTTTTCTCTCTTAGCAGCTTGCATCGCACCTCCCAATACTCTGAGAGTTAGTCTCAGGGAGGATCATGCAACTGTATTTAGCGTATGTACAACCCCCATTTGTCTGTCTAGTGGTGCCCTTAGCTAGTCTCCATCTCAGTTCCTAAGTTCCTAGTCTTTAGGATCCCTCTCCCTCTTTTTCCCAATTAACACACACACACACACACACACACACACACACACACACACACGCACTCACACACACACACTTCCAAAGTCAGGACTAAGGAACCTGAACATTGGTCACACTTTTATCTACATCATTAAACAAATATGGACAATAGATATTGCTATCATTTGGGCAGCATAAGCAGCAGTTCTCAAGTCTTCTCTGATACTGTGCAAGGCTTTTTTTTTTTTTTTTTTGCTTACCCAAAGCAATGAGGTGACCTTCTTATACTGACCTAATATAAGTGCGTATGTCTGCACAGTTCCTGACATGTGAAAGTACTTATTAAATCACCAGCTGTGATAGTTGGATGTCATCTGACACACCGACTTCTAGGTCACTGGACAATGACATTGTTTTAAAGAAACAACTCCAAAATCAGGAAATCTGAGAATACTCCCCATCCCGCTTGCTTGATTGACCTTGGGTGAGCCATTTCAGTGCTCTGAGACTTAACTCCATATGTGAAATTTCAGGTTGCTTCAATGGTCAGAGCACTAACAGTTGACAGTCACCGTGTATTGAATACTCACTCTCTGCCAGGCATTTATATGTTCTCCTGTATACCACTGAGAAAGCTACTATTGATTACCCCCATTTTACAGCTGGAAAGACTGAGCTCTTGCAAGAGCGATCACACATTTCATCTGGCTAGAAAATGTCCAGACTGGGACTTGAGCTGAGGTTTTTCTGCTGCTGATTGTGAGTGTTGGATTGGTCGGGTGATAGAACAAGTGACTGACAGCAGAGGTGGTGTGAGCGTATAGGAGAGTTTATGTGGATTAAACATGGCAGCTAAAGGAAGATGGAAGGACACATTCTTGAAAACTAGCATCCTCGTGAGTGTTCCGGGAGGAGGGTGAAATCTGTACCCTGCAGTGGAGAAGTAGACCAGATGGCCTGGAAGTTATTATAAAGGGAACAGGCTTTCTGCTTGGCATAGCAACGTATCTTATAAACCCCATTTCGTTCTGATACTAGCGTTTTCCTCTTGCTTGGTAGGCTCTTGGGTAGCATTTTCCTTTCTGTTACCCTCCTGCCGTCAGAGCAGCTCATCTTAGCAAATATGTGTCTGGAGTCTTTGTCCTCAGAGCCTCCCTTCTCTTGACCATCACTGTACATCTGGAGGACTTGATTATGGCTCGAATCCCAGATACACTTTGCAAAGCACAGAAAATGTTAGACTAGGGTTTGGAATAAAACTCAATGGTACAGAACTTGCCTAGAATACATGAAGACTGGGTGATCAATCCCCAGCACTGGAAAAAAAATAGGTTTGCCTTATATTCGTCAGATTACTCTAAATCCATCAGGCTACCCTGTTCTGAGAAAGGATTTACTCCGGGTAGAGATAACAAGCTACTTCAGTGGTAGCTATCCTCAGTCCTAGACAATTCGACTTTATGTCTCTTACATCATTCGGGGGTGTTTATGGAAAGGAATGAGCATTACGGAGGAGGCCTGGGAGAGGAGGGCTGACGATATTAGAGTTGTTGAGAAGCCATTTGATAGAATCACATGGTAGGGACAAGATGATGAGCTCTGGCTTTGGTTCAGTGACTCTGTACATGGGATGTAAATCCTGTGGGTTTTGGTCCCTTTGTGTATAAAATAGGAATTGCCAAATGAGACTCTCTGTAGCCTTTCTTCTAGGAAGTGTGCTGGACGATCCAGTGGGCTGGGAGTGATTCTGGCCTTCCTCAGGGAGGACTCAGCTCCTCTGGAACTGATGGAGGTCAGAGCCGAGGAAGCTGGGGTGGAGTGGAAGGAGAACGAAGCCATCCTGGAAGTTAAGGGGCAAAGCCAGAGCTAGAATAAGAACTTTCTAGTGAAGGGGTAATAGGACTGGCATTCCTCCTGTCCTACTGAGGGAGCGGAGAGGGGGCATTGGCGTGCTTTCCTCACCACACTCCCTGCAGCATGGTAAGTACCCTTTGCCTTCTCTGAAACCTCACTTCATCCCTTCACAGCCCCAGAGCAGCCTCCAGGGAAAGCCGCAGCACAGCTGTGCCTTGTAGGTGTTTCATAGTCTGCATTTGGGTTCGGTGGACTCTTCCTCCTCCTCCTTCCCCCACCCCTCCTCTGACTCCTCTTCTTCTTCTTCCTCCTCCTTCTCTTCCTCCAACTCCTCTTCTTCTTCTTCTTCTTCTTCTTCCTCCTCCTCCTCTTCCTCCCTCCTCCTCCTGCTCCTCCTCCTCCTCCTCTTTCTCTTCCTCTCCCTGCTGCTTCCTAGCTCTTCAAGACTTCAAGACTTTGCCTGAAACCTCCTGAGTAACACAGTGCTTGGGAGAACCTCTTCTACTGCCCTACCTTGGCCTGAAGGAACAAGACCAAGCCAAGAACTCAGCCAGGGGCTAAAGGTCATGGCCTCTTTGCTCATGGAATTAGACCATCTGGGTCCCCTCTGAGTAGGGCCAGTTGTATAAGGATCTGCTCATTCTTTCTTCCTTATACACCCTCTGGTTTTTATTTTATTATATTGGTGATTGAGGAGCTACTGAGTTCCTCCCAAAGCCCCCAAACCAATCATTTCTGTCCCTGCCTACTTTGTTTTTCCCTCTTTGCTCCCTGTTTCTCTATATTAGTTATTTCTTCAAAAATAATTTATTATTTTTATGCATATTTGTGTTTTGCCTGCATGTATGTTTTTCACGTTTTAGAGTTACAGGCAGTTGTAAGCTACTCTGTGAGTGCTGAAAGTTGAACCCAGGTCCTTAGGAAGAGCAGTCAGTGCTCTTAACCACTGAGCCATCTTTCCAGCCCCCTCTACTAGTTATTTCTGTAGTGTTCACATACCTCAGAGGGGATGAGAGGCTTAATTTTTTTTTTGATTTTTACAAAATTATGTGTATGAGTGTTTTGCTTGAATATATGTCTATGCACGATGTATATTCAGTACCCATGTAGGTCAGAAGAAGGCATTGGATCCACTAGAACTAGGGTTACAGAAGGTTATAAACCTACCCTGGGCCTCCTGGAACTCAAGCCTGATCTTTTAGAAGAACAGCCAGTGCTCTTTAGCACCCTCCAGCTCCACGAGAGGCCATTTTAACTACAAGGACAAACATTTCATTTTAATAGCTCTTCACAAACAATTCTGTGTCCCAGGATGCCTTTATGTCCACTCAGGGATTTTACTTTTTTCCCTACCCGTGGACAAACAGTCAGTCAGGCTTTCTAAGTTTTCTGGTTGTTCCTGGGCAGTAGAGGGTCCTGTAGTCACTTTAAGTCACAAACGTGGCCTCAGTTCAGAATTTCATACAGCCACATCTTTGTCACTGAGCTGCAAAGGACAGACAGGTGTTCAGTGGCTGGCACTTCTGTTTCTTGGGCCTGACAGGCATTCAATGCTGATTCTTTCTCTTGTGGCCATGCTCGTGAATCTCTTAGAAATAACTCCCTTCTCAGCTGCTGAGATGGGAAAATCTATCACTGGACATGGTAACTCTCGCTCAGGATGCCAGAGCTGGGAAGACTGAAGCAAGAGGTTTGCTTCAGATTCAAGGCCAGTGAGGGCTGCAGAGTGAGCTCCAGGATAGCCTAGGCTATAAAATGCTACCCTTGTCTCAAAACAAACAAACCAATAAAAAGAGAGAGAGAGAGAGAAGATTATCTGTCATTCCATATTACTGCTCCTGCCTTAGGGTCCCCCACCAGTGATTTACCTCCAGTCTCTGTCCACTAAGTCCCTTTATTTGGTCCTCGTAGGTACTTTGGACACGCCCTGCTCCCACACACTCACGTTGCTTCTGGAAACCAATCCCAAATCCTTCAGAGCAATGAATCTGAAGTGCAGGTGTCCACCCAGCTCAGCAGTCTCCCTGGCTCTTCCAGCAGCTGATGGCCGCTCTGTGCTTTACCATCTGTTCATCCCTACCCGCTGTTTTCTCGCCTGTAAGGAACAGACATCAAGTGGTGGTCCCGAGTGGTCCTGTGGCAGCTCTTCTCACCACCCAGCCCTCAGAGAAAATTCTGGGGGTAGGGTGGGGGCATAGCTCAGGTGCAGCGCTCTCTGGATTCCTCTCCATTCTTCTTCTAGGCGCCTGCCTAGCCTGACCATTTGACCTTTTGGGCCCTCAGTGTGAGGAAGGAGCGTGCACACCTTTTTTTTTTTTGTCTTTGAAAACATCCATCCTTGACAGGTATCACACTGGAGAACAACATACCTTTCATATCTTGGTGTTTTAATATTTCTGACATTTTATATGTAGTTCATTAAAATCATAAGTATAAGGGCTGGAGAGATGGCTCAGTAGTTAAGAAAGCATACTTCTGCTGGGTGGTGGTGGCTCATGCTTTTCATTCCAGCACTCGGGAGGCAGAGGCTGGTGGATCTTCATGAGTTTAAGGCCAACCTGGTCTGCAGGGTAAGTTCCAGGCTACACAGAGAAACCCTGTCTAGATAAACAACAAAATTTCATATTGATTCTCTGTAGGGTCTGAGTTCTGTTCTCAACAACTTCCTACTCCAGGAATCCAATGCCTCTGGCCTCCATGAACACTGCCAATCATTTTTACAAGCCCATGCACAGTCACATATACATACATATAATTTAAAAAGTAACTGTTAAGTTAGGTGTAGTTATATATACTTAGCGCTCGAGAAACTGAAGACAAAGAATAGGATTGTGTGTTTGAGGCTTGGGAGGTAACTCCTTTGGTAAAATGCTTGCCATGTGAGCATGAGGATCTGAGTTTAGATCCCCAGAACCTGTGTAAAAGCTAGGCACCACAGCACACATCTATAATCCCAGCACTAGAAAGACAGAGATGGTGAATCCCTGGAGCTTGCTGGCCAAGCAGCCTAACTGAATCAGAGTGCCGGTCAGTAAGAGATTCTGTCTCAAAAGTAAGATGGAGTGTGACTAAGGAAAATTTCATATCAACCTATGGCCTCTATACAGGTGCATCTGCACACATACACAAAACTAAGTACCTACACAAACTTACACACATACACACACAGAGAGAGCTAATCTAAACAGGTTAATGAGAGCAATTAACATTTATTGAGTTCTTACATAGTAATCCTCTATATCCAAAGGTTATTCATATATGGATTCAACCAATTGCTGATCAAAACAATTCAGAAAAAAATTACTACATTTTACTGAACGTCTATAGACTTTTCTTGCTATTATTTTCTAATCAACACAACACAGCTACCATTTATATAGTATTTGTTATGTACGACAAGCCATCCAGAGATGATGTAGAACGTGGAGGATGTGCCTAGGTCAGAGGCGTTTTGTATAGGAGATCTGCATTTTTGCAGACGTTGGTATGGCCCGGGGTTTCCTAGAAACCGCCGCCTTTCCACACTAAGAGACCATAATGCTAAGTGCTGGTTTCAGTACAATGAACAGGCACTCTCAATCCCCACGAGGGAAGTGCTCGGGCATCTCTGTTTTACAAATGAATAAACTGAGGCAAAGGGAAGCTAAAGCAATTTGTCTAAGGTCACGTGTGGTTGGTTGGCATCGGGCGTTGAGATTTGAATGGAGGAAATCTGACCCCAGAGTGTGCATCTTTAAACCACAGGGCCCTTCTGTGTCCCATGAGGGAGGGGTCCTAAAGGCAACACTTACTTACATGGTTGACAGATGCTGCTTTGAGATGTGCTTTTGCTCCCTCAGTCCGGCATTGGAGTCTCCCTGCATTGTCCTCTCCTCTCCCGACACCCCCGCTCCGACAACCTCGACTGTGTCTTTTCCCAGAGTCTAACCCACCTGCCTAGGTGACCTGCCAAGTTTGTGCCTCCTGTGAACGAGCTAGCTTCAGGGCCTTCATCTGGCTGGCTGTCTAGAACTCAGCCAAACCGTGTCTGCCGGTCTCTTTCAACTCCTCTTTTCATTTTATCACTAAGTTGCTATTACTGCATTCATTCATGCCAAGGGCAACGAACATGAAATTGGCGATCAAAGTCACTAATTGACTATTGCTAGCTTATGCAAAGCCCTGGCTTCTCCAAACCTTCGTTTTATCATCTTTATGATGGAGGTGTGGATTAGGTTCCTTCAACTTGTAATAATCTATGATTTTACTCACCTGAAAAAATATTGTATATGTATTTGTGTCTGCCTGAGTATATATATGTGCACTGAAGGTAGGAGCTTATGGAGGTCAGACGGAGTGTCGGATCCTCTGGAACTAGAGTTACAGGAATTGGGAGCCACACCCCCTCTTTTTTTTTTTTTTTTTTTTTGAGACAGGGTTTCTCTGTGTAGCCCTGACTGTCCTGGAACTCACTCTGTAGACCAGGCTGGCCTTGAACTCAGAAATCCACCTGTCTCAGCCTCCCAAGTGCTGGGATCAAAGGCATGTGCCACCACTGCCCTGCTAGGAGCCACCACATCTTAATTACCTTCTTGTTTTCTATTAGCTCTTAGGATCCTGAAGGTTCAGGACTCCTGGCAAGCTTTACATACAGATATGCATATTAGTTGGAAAAATCTTTCATGCCATGTCTATCCTGGACTTGACCGACTTTTAGAAACCACACTTTCTAGGTGATTACCAGTGAGGGTTCAGGGGTTTTACTCTTCAGAATGAGTTTAAAACAAACATTCCAGGTCCAGTCTGCTGCCTTTCTCCTTTCAGAAACCCATCTAACACTCATTATGCCACAGATCTCTTTAATGACAATGAAAGAGAAACATTCTTAAACTGAGAATTAACTGATGACAGTGGGACCAAACCTGAACGGAGAAGGTCATAGATGGCTACACACATGGCAGAGTGTGTTTGTAGATGTCATCGCGGTTTCTCTAAGGGGTAATCCCTCCCTAGCCCTGGCTATGGGAATTGTGTCATTTATTATATGAGGTCAGCATTACTTTTTCAGAAATCTAAAACGTTCTGAATTCCAAGGCTGTGGGATAAACATTCAAGGTTGTATAGTATGTTTCTTGGCAAAGGTGCTAATGGCTCTGATGTTCTTTTTTTTTTTTTTTTTTTTTTTTTTTTTCCAAGACAGGGTTTCTCTGTGTAGCCCTGGCTATCCTGGAACTCACTCTATAGACCAGGCTGGCCTTGAACTCAGAAATCTGCCTGCCTCTGCCTCCCAATTGCTGGGATTAAAGGCACGCGCCACCACTGCCCGGCTCTAATGTTCTTTTGACCTCTTTTTTTTTATTATTATTATTAGATGTTTTCTTTATTTACAATATCTCCTTTCCCATGTTCCTCTCCAAATAAAATAAAATAAAATAAAAACTAAAACTAAAACAAACCCCTGTTCCCTCTCCCCTCCCCCTGCTTACCATCCCACCCCCTCCTGCTTACTGGCCCTGGCATTCCCCTACACTGGGGCATAGAACCTTCACAGGGCCAAGGGCCTCTCCTCCCATTGATGACCGACTTGGCCATCCTCTGCTATACACATGCTGCTGGAGCCATGATTCCCCCCATGTGTACTCTTTGGTTGGAGTTTTAGTCCCTGGGAGCTCTGAGGGTACTAGTTAGTTCATATTGTTGTTCGTCCTAAGGGGCTGCAAACCCTTCAGCATCTTGGGTCCTTTCTCTAGCTCCTTCATTGGGGACCCTGTACTCAGTCCAATGGATGGCTATGAGCCTCTACTTCTGTATTAGTCAGGCACTGTCAGAGCCTCTCAGGAGACAGCTATTTCAGGCTCCTGTCATCCAGCACTTGCTGGTCTTTTGGCCTCTTTAAATGTCACAGAACTTCAGAGGAGTCTCTACGTCATTGATGTCTCCTGAATCCTAACCATGGTTCTCATGAAGCTGCTGCCATTGACCATGGTTTACTGTGTTTTGAAAATATTACATTAAAATATCATTTATGGTAGCTAGAGAAATGGCTCAATGATTAAGAGCGCTTGCTTCTCTTGTGGAAGACCAGAATTCAGATCCCAGCATACATGTCAGGCGGCTCACCTCAACCTGGTACTTTAGCTCCAGGGGAACCCATATTCTCTTCCAGCTTCCAGAACACATACATGTACACATAAATTATATATTTAATTATGCACGCATGCACGCGCGTGCGCGCACACACACACACACTCTTCATTTGTAAGCTGCTTTACACTTTGGACTTCAAGCAAATAAATGCTCTTTGTTTTTGACCTGAGGTTTGCTATGTAGCCCCAGCGGGCCTTGAACTTGAAACCTTCCTGCCTCAACCTAAGTGCTGTGATGACCATCAGGCACTACAGTGCTCGCTTGCCAGTGCCTTTCCTGCCTCAGCCGGTCCTGGCTTTCGGTTCATTCCCTGAAGGAAGCTTGGAACACTAAGTCTATGTCTTTGAGATGAAACTGGGGCATACCTGCTAGACTAGGCTATGCCCTGGTCCCTCCTTGGCATAGTTAGCTCACATGAATAAGCTTGATGGTTTCTAGAGGCATTTTCTGTACTTGGTTTTTCTTTGGAGCCCCAAGACCTCATTTCTCCTCTTTCATCTGGGCAGTGATGCACCTTATTGATCATTATAGCTGTGTTGACTGGGCATTTTTACTATTCATTTATTTAGATTGGCTATTTGGGATGAAGTCTCACTGTGTCATCAGAGCTGGCCTAAACCCAGCACAGGAAGGCTATGACTGCCTCCCTGCCTCATCCTCCCAAGTGCTTGGGAACTACAAGCACAAAGCCACCACTTTTGCTTGACCACACCTTTGAACATTAAAACGTAGATTCAAATGCTTATGGGAAATGCAAAAACTACACAGACAAAACAACCCTACAGACATTCAGAATGATGGAAGACACCACTGTGCTCATTCTCCTCCTCTTGCTCCTCTTCTCTTTTGCTTGAAAATTGAGAGGAATTAGGATGCAGAGTTGCACGTTGACAGTCATAAGTCCTGTTTCTGGACCCTTCATAAGGCAGGTCCTTTACTCTCCTTCCTACTTGGCCCCTACGTATCCCTTGGTTATGAGAGACACACAAATCAACTATCTTCTCTTGAATTTGTCCATGTTGAGAAATGATGGCCACTGGAAGGTTAGGCCACTCCCCTTGACTACTAATTAATCAGCTCCTCTCAAGAGGCTGAGCTGTATTTCTACCTCTGCCATCATTTTAACTCGTCGGAAGTTCTCCAAATGGCTCCCTTCTCTGTCCCTATATCCTGCCACGATTCCTCACAGTTTGGCATTTTCCATAAATACCCCTAAGCACCCTCCTCTGTGCTGTGTACTCATCTTTAGTCCATTAAGGAAGATATTCCACAGACTCAGCCTGGCACCTGCTTCTTTGGCCTCCTCTAAGCACCATCTCTGCCTCCAGACATTGAATCATTTGTCATTTCCCTACCCTGTCCAGATAACTTGTGATCTTTCTGTTGTCATATTGTGCTGGAAAAAAATGCTGAGATAGAGTGTAACTTGAATTAGTAAGCAAATACCATTTCCCAAAGGTGCTCAGTTGAAGTTTGGCCATATTGTCTCTAGAACGGTCACTTGGGAGCTCTAGTCTATGAAGGGAAAGGACCATTGTTTTTATTCTGAGGGGCAGATCATTGGCTCCACCCTAATTCTTCTTGTCCCCCTGGCATTGCAGTTTCCTTCGCTTTTAAAGACTCAACCTACAGTGATGCCCCATTTCAGTCAGCCTATTGGTGGGGCCTCCTAATTACTCTGAATAAAATTGAGACACCGGCACCTAACTATATAAACATAAACTTTTGTCCATTTTTCAGTGCTGGAGATCAAACTCAGGGCTGTACATGCAAAACCAGTAGTCAGTCACTTAGTTACATCATAGCCCTTGTTTGTTATTGTTGGTGCTATTTATTTGTGTTTATTTTCTCCCTACCCTTTCTCTCTCTGTCTCTGTCTCTCTGTCTCTGTCTGTCTTTCTCTCTGTGTCTGTCTCTCTCTCTGTCTGTCTCTCTGTCTCTGTCTGTCTGTCTGTCTGCCTCTCTCTCTCTCTCTCTCTCTCTCTCTCTCTCTCTCTCTCTCTCTCTCTCTCTCTCTCTCTCTCTCTCTCTGTGTGTGTGTGTGTGTGTGTGTGTGTGTGTAGTACTGGAGCTTGGTACCAGGACTTTACCACTAAGTTATATCCTAAGCTTGTTTAATTTGTTTTTATTTTGATATGGTTTTTATTTATGTAGCCCTGGCTGTCCTGGAACTTACTCTATAGAACAGGCTGGCCTTAAACTCAGAGATCTGCCTGCCTCTCCCCCCGAGTGCTGGGTTTAATGGCATGTACCACCATCACCCAGGCCTTTATTTTTATCTTAAAGCAGGCTCTCTCACTAAGTTGCCCAAGCTTGTCTTAAACTCATGTTGTAGCCCAAGAAAGCCTCAGACTTGCACCCTTCCTGCCTCAGTCTCCTTGCTGAGTAGCTGGGATTACAAGCATGAGCCACTGTGACACTAGGCCTCTTGTGGTTTTATTTTGTCTTGTTTTTGAGACATAGCCTTGATTAGCTCAGGCTAAGCCTTAGACTTGTTCTTGGTCCCCAGGGTGACCTCAAACTCTTTCACCTCTCCAGCCTTTGCCTCACAAAGGGCTGAGATTACAGGCAGGTGCAACCATACATGCTGCCTCTATATTAATTTTTTTAATTAGTATAAATGGTCAACTCTAATCTAAAAGAGAAATAAAGTGAGAACTTAGTTATCATGCAGTATCATATATTCGGTGTGTAACTGGTTTGCCATAACCACCTGAAGTCAGAAGCTGGATCCTTTGCATAGTAACCACTGAGAATGTGCCGACCAGAAAAGAGATACAGGTGTGTGCTGTGGGTGACTCACCATACCAGGAAAGGTGCTACTACTACATAGTGATGAGCATTTCTTGGTAGCATTCCCAGGAATCTAAAGTAGGATGTCCTTTCAATTTACATGTTAATGGCATTCCTGGCCAGTGCAGCAGCCAGCAAAGCCACGCTAATGCTGGGTGTGGTGACACATATACCCGGGAGCCCAACATTTAATAGGCTGTGGCAAGAGGATTTCTAGTGGAGGCCAGCCTGTGATACATAGCCAGACTGTGTCTCAACCAAACCCAAATAAAACAGCAAGAACACAAACACCATGTAACAGGGACGGGGCTCTATCTCGTGGTCATGTGGTGGCCTAGCATAATAAGGCCCTCAATTCCCAGCACCTCAAAACAAAAGCAAAGCTGGGCAGTGGTGGTGCATGACTTTAATCCCAGCACTCAGGGGGCAGAGGCAGGAGGATTTCTGAGTCTGAGGCCAGCCTGGTCTACAGAGTGAGTTCCAGGTTAACAAGAGCTACATAGAGAAACTCTGTTTTGAAAAACCGTTATATATTTAATCGTAGTTACAACTTAGAACATCCTTTCTGTAGAACCCTCTAACGGCAGGTGGGAACTGCAGTGTTTTGGCAAGTGGGAACCTCTGAGAATCTGTGGCATCTACCATGGTGTTGATAGCTACCTTCCAACTCTCTCTCCTGGTGAGGAAGAACCAAGGGCCAGGTACTGGCTGCTTGGGCTCTAGGTCTAGCTTACAGTATTACAGTGTTTGCATAAACTTATATAGTTACACTTAATTCTGTATGTCTGCATGTCTTCTCTGTCAAGAAGATTCAAGCGATACAGATGTCTTGAGGATATAGAGCTAAACACTTGCTTAGCATGCAAGAAGCCCTGGGTTTCCTCTCCACTACTACTACTACTACTACTACTACTACTACTACTACTAATAATAATAATAATAATAATAATAATAACAACAACAACAATAATAATAATGGCACATGTGTCTTATCTACTCTGATATTGAGCTCAGGTCAGTCTAGGACTCCCCCTCACTTGATGTCTTTCTAGCCCTCAAACTCTCTTAGACTTCTCTTATATTCAAAGGGGGAGAGAGAGAGAGAGAAAGAAAGAAAAGAAAGGAGAAGAAGGAGGAAGGGGCAGGGCTGATAGAGGGAGGGGAGAGAAAGAAGAATGGGTTTAGGGAGACCTTTCTCAGGTCTGCTTTAGCAGCTTTTCCTTCTCCTTCATGAGCTGACTTCTCAAGTCCTCAGTATTTCCCTGGGCCAGCCCAGTGTCCACTTCTGCAGCCACCCCTTTCTAAACACTCACCAGTTCCTTATGCTGTCAAGTTTTTTCATCCCCTGGACAGCTTTCCTCTCCAGTTGGTCCTGGCCTCTGGCATTCTCCTCCCTCCTGCCTCACAGGGTCCCCGTGTCTTTTCATCAGTGTGCTCCTGCTTTCCTCTGTCTTCCCCTGGCTCCTTCTCACGGCCCATCCTCTGCTGGCCTCAGATGTCACCCTCCTCCCCATCCCAGCATGCTCCTCCACTGCTGTGCTCCATCCTGACAAATTCGATAAACAATCACTTGGTTACCTATTTGTTCCGTCAGATGGGTACATGCAGAGGCTCCGGGATCAGAGCTACAGTATAGGAACTCAGACTATGTCCAGCCTTGAGTTGGCTACCCTATCCTGGAACACAAAGAACATCTGAAACAAAGTTACTGTGGGTCGCTAGACCTGCACCTCTTCCTGGATCCTCTCCTCTAAGGAAATGACACCGCCATAGCCAGGGGCAGATGTCTGGGTGTCATCCTCAACCCTTCCTGCCAGATAATCACTCAGGAGTCCTGCCCATCATCTTCCATGACGGCTCTGCATTTACATGGGTTGGGCTTCTTAATCGTCTTAGCTAATTGTGTTAGTTGCTCATTCCTCATTAGGATTTAGAATCGCAATACCTAATTTACTATTGGACTGGATTAAGAGTTTTGGAAGCCTTCAGAATGGATATTGGGTCTCTTTCTTGTCTCCCTCTTATGCTGGGAATAAATCCTGGCCTTCAAACATGCTGGACAATTTTCTGCCGCTGAGCTTGCCCCAATCCCCATTCTTTAACTATTTTTCTCTGGTGTCCTATGCATGTAGGAGTGTGCCCAATAAAGTGTCAAGATGCTTGGCCTGGGCCAGGGCCTCAGATTCTGTGGTCTTTGTAAGTACACACCTGATGGAGCAAATAGGTATTGAGTGATTGTTTAATGAACGTGTCAGTGAATGCATAGATAATAAGATGGACTTAAAAGATCCTGTTTTTACAGAGAAAAGCACTGTAATAAGGGAATAGGTTGTTGGATTTTTTTGGCTTTGATATTGTACCTTTAGCCCCCTGAGATTTTATGTTTTAAACACAGCCAGCTCCCTGTTGTGCCTCCACATTCATACTCATCCTGTTTAGCATCCCATGGTCTGCACATGCAAGATGCTTATAAGAATGTCTGCATTACTAAATAAATGCATCTGGGTAATGGGTAGTTTGCTCCATCCCCTGTTGCCCTCAGTGAGCCACTTTAAAGACTCCACTACCTGGCTGTGTGTTATTTAAAGTGGCCCCATAGAGCTAGGCAGTGAAGCTGGGAAGGGGATATGTGGTATATGTGTGGGGGCGGGCGGTATTTTAGAATCAAGTGGAGGGGATGGTAGAGGGTCTTGAAAATGGACTTTCTGGAGTGAGATCTCAAAGGGGGAAGAAACTGGCCTGGAAGCCTCAGTGTGAACGAGACTAGCAAGTTCTTAAAACCTCAAAGGTTCCAGTTTTAACCAGTAGCTTGACTCACGCTTAGGGGCTTATGACTCGACCAGGTGTCAGAATACATTAATGACATGTAGGTATAATGTCAAAAGCTTAACCATGTCTTCTGGCCTTAGAATACAGATCGCAGGATCCTGGGAAGAGAAGGGGAAAAAACTGCAGAGGAGGAAGGCAAAGAAGGGAGAGACTGAGCTCATGGGGGACACTTTGGCAGATGACAGAAGTCCCAGGGTGGAACTCGTGTGCCTTGAGGGGTTGGCTCTTCCTCCTTCCTGTTTTCTTTCATGTCTGTTCTACTCTGATCCCCAGACACTGTGTGTTTACAGTCATTTCTCATTAGCCTAAAGGGTAGGAGTTCAAATCTCTCTAGGGCCAGCTGGGCCATTTCGAAGGCATGGCCACGAGGAAGAGCCAGGCTGCGCTGAGCCTGGATCCACTGAGTCACGGCTTCTCCACACTGTTTTCCTCATCCTTCTCCCATCAGTAGAAGCTGACTTGTCGTTCACACAGATGACATATGAGAGTATGACTACAGACATTACTCAACTTTATTGCACACAGTGGAGTATTAAAGGAGGCTTCTCTTTAGCCTACCGAGACAAGCCTTGAACCTCCTAAAAGGTAAGAAGCCTGTGAATTGTCAATGTTGTGACTTCATAGGACAGTCCAACCAGCACTGGAACCCTGGAGAAATAGGTGCCTTTAAGACGATGGGGGTCAGAAGGATTGTGGTGGGCTCTTTCCAGAGAGAGTAACTTTTTTTCTTCTTCGATGAGATTGAAATCTTTGAGAGAGCACTGAAGGACAGGTAGGTAGACAAAGATGAGAGACAGAGCCATTCCAGGTGGCGTCGGGGGTAGAAATCCTGAGCAGAGACCCCAGGAGGCGAGAGCATGTGTTTGAGAGACAGCCAGTTATGGGCTGGGCAGCCATGATCAGGCCTGGGTTGGTAGAAGAGACAGGGGCTACTGCTTTTTGCTTTGCCCAACAAAATCTTATTAAGTACTTGTATATTTCTTATTAAGTATTTGTATAGTGCTAGGCATTTTAAAGAGTACCTTCTGGGGCCAGTGAAATGGCTCAGTAGGTGAAGGCACTTGCTACCAAGCCTGATGACCGGAGTTCAAGCCCAGTGAGCCACACTGTGGGGAAGAGGACAAAGTCCTACGTACCAAGGTTTAAGTCACTTCATCCTCTTGTCTTTGCTGGTCCAGTTTTGCAGGAACACTGTGTGCTCCTTGCCTCTCGTCTTCACATTTTCTGGTCATGCCCCTCCAGCGGAGCAGAGACTCTGCAGCCTAGCCCTGGTGTCATGATCTAGAGATAGTTCCCTATAACCACTTAGGGTCTCATTTATATAGGGGAGGCCATGCCAGTCTCTAACAGGTAGGATTTTTGTAAGCCCTAAGTGAGATGATGCATGGCAAATCCTTGGAACAATGTCCATCACATGTGCTATGTGAGTGTCAGCTGTCATTATTGCTATTTCATTGTTTTCTTTGGAGGGGGACATGCTCCTCAACTTATTCTCATCTGACTTCTGTCTTCGGGAAGGCCTTGTGATTCCTTCTTGTTTTCTGATGCTGTCTCAGCTTAATTGTTCCTAGAAAATTGTCCTTTCTGTCATTCTCAGGCCCTGAGGAGGCACATGCCTGCCTTTGGCCTCCAGCCCCAACACGGCTCTGCACCTCCCTCAGGGTTGTTGTCTCCCTGTGCGCATGTGTGTTATTATCTGTAACAGATACACAGAGGTATACAGTGTCACATGCATCAGCTCACCCAGCAGCCTGGCCCAGGGCAGGACTTGCCACCAGGTCTGAGTCAACCCAATGTTGCTGTGCCACAGGCAGAACTAGGAGTCCTCAGCTTCCTAGGCTGGCTTGAGGCTCCCTTAATGAATGTAATGGGTCCTCTGTTTCCTTTGTCAAAAGGAATGTTAATTATTTTCAGCAGTCTAATTATATGGCTAATGAGAGACTGACTGAGATAACATTGCCTTTAATTACTCTTGCCTAACTGCTGTTTGGAGCCATAATTTGAGCGTGTTGCAAGGCTGGGTGCTTGCTCAGTAGATGGAGCTGTCCAGCAAGAAGTGGAGGGAGGGGCCAGGATCGCTGAGCTCATGGGTCTTGATGAAGGTGCCTGAGGTGGCTGGAGTCTGCTTTGCCAAGTGTCTGGCAGCCTTTCCTGTGTGCCATCGCTTAAATGAAATGGGCCAGATGGAATCAGGTGGAGAGCAAACAACAGAATTCATAGTTCCACCATCATTCTTCAGCCCATGCCCTTCATCCCAGTATACCTGCCCTTCAGGCTGCTTTTGGCCAAAGTTTCTCATTCTTGGAGGACACATACCTCAAGTGCTTTCTAGAACATGGGAATGCAGAGATAAGGAGCCCATGGTCCAGAAAGCTCCCTTAAATAAATTTGCATTATACCCAGGATAAATGTCACATGCTTGTCTTCTGACCTCTACCAATGTCACAGTACTGTGGCCTTCCTGTAGCTGTGGTATGGTGCCTTTCAAGCCTTGATTGGCAGATCCTGGGCCTATAGGTAAGTAGCTTGTGAGAAACTGTTGTCAGCTATAAGTGGCCCATTGCTATAGGTAAATCAAGTCCTCTTAGACCCTTCCCCTTATATCTCGATTTTTCCTGTTGGTGGGGTAGGGTGGGTAGGTACTAGTAGAGACCTTGGCCCTCCAAATTTTTAGCTCTGGACTTAAGCAAGTCTCTTAACCTCTTTGAGCTTCATCCTCCTAAATCAGTTGGTGGATCTGTGTGCATCTCATAGACTTGTGTAGAGTCAGATGAATTAGTCTATCAGAAGCTGTCTGGCACAGAAGAACTCAATAAATGATTTTCAACAGTCAAAGCATTACTGATAGCCTAAGATATAGCCAGAGAATCAAGGGCTGACCTTATTCATCAATAGCTATGACTGTCTTCCCGTGTCTTGCATAGCAGTCACTTTATAGACAGTAGATAGTAACTTCCATGAAAGGTTACCCTCCCTTCATTTCAAATGTTAGCCTTGGTGACCTTGACCTGTTTCTGATTTGATGAGAGAACACAGGTACCTGCTCTGAAGGCTAAGAAACCTGGGAGCAAGGGAATGGAACTCAGGGTTAGCAAATCTAGAGTAGTACCAGCCAATGACATTTCCTGCGACAACAGAAATATTCCATATCTGCTGTCCAATATGGCAGATAAGGGCCATATTTAGCTTCGAGTACTTGCAATGTGACTAGTTCACCTTAGAGATTAAGTTTCCAGTTTCATTCACTTTTACTTATTAACACTTAAATAATCTCATGTGTCTAGTGGCTATCCACGTAGATGATATATTTTTGGAATTTTGAGAAAAAAATGAATTTGTACACTTCCTGTTCTTGGCATGTGCTTTATCCCTGGTCCACATGAGTGCTATTTACAGGATACAGGATTAGCTAGGTTGCCGGCAAAGGGAAGGTAAGTTTTCCTGTCTACCAATTAAGGTCCGGACAATGACCAGGAGGGAGATTTATGTTAGCTACACTACTTAAATTGACTTATGAGTTTGAGGTCTGACCTCGCTCCACATCTCCCTTTCTGTCTGCAAGGATCAGAGCCATTGCTGTTGGACCTGGAGAGGTGGATATGTGGATGTGTGATCTTTATGCCTGTCTTAGGAGTTTCTTTATTGACAGTGATAGAAAACCCATCTTATTAGCATGGATACAAATGAGTGTTCAATAGCCATAATCCCAGCACTCCGGAGGCAAAAATAAGTGAATCTCTGAGTTACAGGCCAGTCTGGTCTACAAAGCATGTTCTAGAACAGTGAGGGCTACACAGAGAAACCGAGTCGAAGAAAAAGTTCTTTTGCTCACAGGCAGACGGAAGTCAAAACTGCGGACAGTCAAAACCACAGGCAGA
Source organism: Mastomys coucha (assembly GCF_008632895.1). Classification (NCBI taxonomy): domain Eukaryota; kingdom Metazoa; phylum Chordata; class Mammalia; order Rodentia; family Muridae; genus Mastomys; species Mastomys coucha. The sequence continues at coordinate 93,987,761 of NW_022196912.1, read as the reverse complement.
TGGAAGGTTAGACCGTCATCATCGGTCAAAGCAATCCGTTTTGGGTTTTGGTTTTTTTTTTGGTTTTGTTTTGTTGTTGTTTTGGTTTTCTGAGACAGGGTTTCTCTGTATAGCCCTGACTGTCCTGGAACTCACTCTGTAGACCAGGCTGGCCTCTGGCCTCGAACTCAGAAATCTGCCTGCCTCTGCCTCCCAAGTGCTGGGATTAAAGGTGTGTGGTTATCTTGGCTTACTAACAAACCTGTTGTTAGTGCAGCCAGTGCCTGCAAGGGGGCATTTCTAGCTGCTGGATCTTTGTTTGGCAGCCAGTGATTTTGGTTGGCTGAGCCAGCACTGTATACAGCTCTGGGTACCTTGCCACAAGTGTGGGAATTGTCTGTGGGGGGAGGGGCAAAAGCATTGTCTTAATTCACATTCATACAGTGCCTGGCCTACAGTGAACTCAGACTTCCTGGGCTTGGCTGTGGTTGCTTGAAAGCCTCTGGGATGGCTTAGTTATGGAAGCAGAGCATTGAACCACACTGCTGGGCAGGTCTAGCTGTGGTTTTATTTGGTTTTAATTAAATTTATTTATTTATTCACTTTATAACCCAATTCCAGCCCTTCCTCTCCTCCCAATACCCCCTCATCTAAGTCCTCCCCCTATTCCCTTTAGAAGGGGAAGCCCTCCCCCTCTGGGTGTCAGCTCCCTATCCCCCTACCCCACCCCACACATCCAGTGTCTGCCAGACTAGGTGGGCTAGTCACATCCTCTTCCACTGAGGCCAAACAAGGCTGTCCATTTAGGGGTGTGGGATCCACAGGCAGGCAGATAGACAATGGGCTGAGGGACAGCCCCTACTCCAGTTGTTTGGGGGACCCACATGAGACCAAGAAACTCATCTACATATGTGCAGGGGGCCTAGATTGGGTCCAGCTCATGCTTGTTCTTTGGTTGGTGATTCAGTCTCTAGGAGTCCCCAAGGTTAGTTGACTCTGTTGGTCTTCTTGAGAAATCCTCTTTGAGTCCCTCAATCTTTCTCTCAACTCTTCCACAAGACTCCCTGAGCTCCATCTACTGTTCCGGTGAGAGTCCCTGCATCTCTTTCCATTGGCTGTTGGGTGGAGCCTCTCAGAGGACAATTGGGCTAGGCTCCTGTCATGCATGTCCTTTTTGGTCTGGGTTACCTCATTCAGGATGATATTTAAAAAAAAAAAAAATGACCTCTAGTCTTCTTTCTGAGGAGTCACCCTTTCACCTGAAGACTGAGGTATTCTCTAAGACATAGACAGTGATGAGAAGGGTGGGCCACCCAAATTCCTGCTCACTCTTGTGGGCTGTAAGGTCACTAGTCTCTTATGACTGACAGAGAAAGCTTGCTAGTGGCATGCCATGAGGTTTCTAGAGCCCCTGGCAGTGGCCTGATGGGATCTGCATGGGGGAGTGGATTATAGATAAGGGAGAGGTAAGGAGACTCTTTACTGTAACACATGCCCAGCTCTGGGACAGCAGCCAGGAGGCTAATTAGAAAGCTCAGCAGCTGTCCAGCTTTTCAGGCACCAAGCAGGAGCTACCAGGTGCCAATGAGCATCCTGGGAAGGAAAGGAAAGAGGCTGTGTGGAGAGGTTGTCAGGAAAAACACTCCCGGGTGTACCGGTTGGGCAATCAGTGTTTTGTTAAGAGAGGGAGATTAGAAGGGGCTTGCTAAGGTAGAATTAAGTGAGGGGGAGGAAGAGGGGACAGGAGGGGGCAGGACAAGAAGTCCTAAGTGAGAGAGAAGGTGGGGGTGAGAAGAAGAGGAGGCAAGGACCTCCAGAGTCCAAGCCCAGAGCAAAGGGTCAAGTGGAAGGCCAAACCAAGAGCAGCGAGGGGTCAGCTGCTGTCTGCACGCATGTGCCTGCGCCTCCTGTTCACTTCCCAGGAGATGGTGATATACTGCCTGTCCCTTGGAATACCTGGACACCAATTGTGTTTGTAGCTTTGGATGGTCACTCTGAGGCTTGGGAACCTGCCAAATCCATAGTGCTGAGTGCTCGTCTCACTCTAGAACAAACTAACAGTTTGTTCAGCCATTGAATCAGCCTCTTTGGTTACACTTGAGTTTTCACTAATGAAGTTCTTAGGGTGGGGCCCTGGCCAATCACCAGAGCACCTGTGATAAAGGGATTAGAGGGGTGGACCTTCTAGCCCCCCGCACGAACCTCTTAGAGTATAAGTCTCTTGATAATCATCAATATGTGCTGTGCTCCCACTTGCTGTGGCACTGGCTGTGCAAACCCTCCCATCTCTATCTCTTGCTCCATTTTTCTCTTCATCCAGCTGCCCTCATTAAGGTATGTGATTCTGTGAGCTCTGTGAGGCATCTATGAGGTAGAAACAGCCTGGAAATAATGGTTTGCAGTCAGTGGTCAGAAGTGTGGGTAAAAACCTGTGTATATGAGGTGGGGCAGTCATATGGGAGGGAGCCCTCACATTTCTGTGAGAAACTGGCATTGTCTTGGGGTAGAGTTTCAGACTTTAAAACTGTTAGGATAAACTATTGGTATTGGCTGAGAATCCCCCCTCCCTGTGTGTGTGTGTGTAGAGAATCCCCCCCACAGATGGTTAGGGAAGTACTAAGTACTTGGCTTTGAGAGTGTGTTTGTTTGTTTGTCTGGTGAACCATCATATTTTTTTGTCAGTGGGCTTATTGTCAATGTGTTATTGTTGTTGTTTATGTTGTGGTTGTTAGATGAGGTCTCATGTAGAATTTGATAAGTAGCTGAAGCTAGCCTTGAACTCCTGATCCTCCTGCCTCCCGCCCACCCCACCCCCCGCCCCCGAGTGCTGGGATTACAGGCTAATGCCAAGTCCAGTTTGAATATTTAATCTTTACTGTTTCCTGAGAGATCTGGGAATTTCTGGAGAAAGAGACCTGCAAATGAAAGGGTGTTGTTGCAAACTCTCTCTGGCTCCCTTCTTAGGTCCCAGGCTACCAAGATGGAGTAGGTGAGAGGATTTGGATTCCAGTCCGAGAAACAGCCTGAATCCTGCAAGCCCAGCTTACCCTAAATAGTTACAGAGGAGAGAAAATGACGCAGGGGACATTCCTGCCAGCAGCTGCTGGTTAAGCCTCTTTGGGAAATGAATCCTCCTCAGGAGAACTGTCTGCCTGTGCACATTGTAGAAATAACAAAATGGCTTTTGTTGTTCTCTGGCCTGAACCTACCTGAACCTCTGCTATGTAGGAGCCTGCAGTATCCCCAGGGATGCCTGTCTGGGACTCTCTGTTCCAGCCTCACTCTCCCTGTGTGTTTTCAGACAGGTCTTCTGTATCGCCCAGACCCATGTCACCCCCTCTCAGTCTGTGCTGATGCTTGGAGATCGAAGAAAGGGGAGGAGCACCCCCTTTGTTCCTCTCATCTGCAGAGACAGACTTGTGGACCCCTTGGTGATGCTTACCAGCAAGAGCTCCTTTTCCATGAAGGTGCCCTAGATCTAAGAGACAAATTCCAGGCATTGCTAGCTTTGGTTAATAGCAAGTTAGATGACTCCATCAGCTAAGAATGTAGCTGGGTCCTTCTCTATTGTGCTTGTTCAGGTATCCAATAGAAGGCCTGTGGTCTCCAGGAACTCATCCGGTATGAAATACACACATGTGAGGTTATTTACAGATGGCATGACATGTTTTATGGGAATATGGTTAAAGACTCATAGAAATGGAAGTGCTGGGATGACCCATAGGCTGTAGTGGCCTCTCAAAGCATCGGGGTAGGAGGAGTCTGAGTGAGCAAACCACAGAGGAGAGCTGGGGGAGACAGGGATGGAAACTGAGTCGTAATCCTTGAGCCTTCCATCTCAGGGTTTCAAAGGAGTGAGGTGCCCAAGGCCTGGGGTTTCGTCAGAGGCATAGATTTCACCAAATCTCTTAATATCTGTTGCCACCGCCACCTCCCCAGAAAAGATGGTGGGTGTCCCACTCGGCCTTACCTGCTCCACAGGTGTTCTAAGAGAATCGTGAGAGTTGATAAGCGTGAGTAGGCCCAGCTCTGCCTGTGTGCTAGCTGCTCTGAGGGCTTCTGATACATTCACATGCTGTACAGACTTCTGACTCAGGCTGTATGAACCACCAAAGAGCCTCGTAGTTTCTGACTCCTGAATCCTGCTCTTTGTTGTTGGTGGCAGTGGTGGTTGGTTGGTTGTTTTTTTTTTTCAAGACAGGGTTTCTCTGTGTAGTTTTGGCTGTCCTGGAACTTACTCTGTAGACTGTGCTAGCCTCCAGCTCCCAGAGATCTGCATGCCTCTGCCTCCCATAGTTCTGGGATGAAAGGTATGCACTACCACTGCCCAGCTTGGATCCTGCCCTTGAATGCTGGAATGTAAGAGAGATCTAGGGACAGCTTGTGCACTTACAGGGAAAGGTGGGACCCCTGTGACCCTCGCATCTCATCCACCCCTGAGAAAAAGCCAGCAGACCAAGAAGCAGGAAGTATCTAGCCAGAAGCTGGTTCCCAGAGAGCCGTTCTGACCCCACAGTGGTGCCATCTCCTAGGATAGGATTGTCAGCCCATAGCAGATGGCCATCAACTGCTGCAGCACCAGGCTCAACAAGCAGGATGTGGTTTTTTGGTTTCTGTTTCTGTTTTGACTTGTGCTGTTGCTGTGGCTTGCCTAGGCCCCAGGAAAAAGGAAGTGCCCATGGGTGGGATTGAACTTTCCAGGCCATATGTCATGGCTGTGCAAATGGTGGAGGAGATGAAACATGCTTCATTAAGACTCTTTCATCAAGGCGATAGGTAGGTGCCAAGGTGACCTTTGCCCCCTGCCCCCATCAGGCAGGGTAGTCGAGGGGATTAAGATGAACAGGTGAGCAAGGGCTGAGGTTCCTGTTTGTGGAGGAATTGGGAGAGATGGGCAAGCCTGAGCTCAGCAGCCTCCATAAGCAGGACACATACCTTCGGTTTTCTCTGTGCAGAGTCCTGGGGCACCAGGCAAAGAGCTGACATTGGGAAAGGTAAGCCTCTGAAGCAATCTTGGCAGGGTACATTTTATGGCCCCTGCCCTCAAACATTGCCTTGTCAGTTCTCCTCTGCCTTTCCAGTTGTTAGTTTAGGTAACAGTGGGAGAGGATCTGCCTCTCAGAGCCTCTGGGAGGGAGGAACATGAGAGTGGAGTACAGACGGCACCTCTGTGTTCCACCCATGTGTGGGGTGATAGTGCCACCTCTCAGCCTGCCTCCATGTGCTGGGCAAAGTCCAATCTGGAGACCTGCACAGAAGGCACTGTGTCAAGGGGGGTCTGACAGGAGCTCTGGTACCTTCATTTAATCTCACTATTCCTGAAATAAAGCATCAGGCCCTACTCATTTTGACAGCCAGGGCTATGGTTCTATCTACTGTGAGGCCGGATAGTTGTGTGTATCTTACTCAAGATACACATTTTTTTATTAAATTAATAAAATTTATTTTAAAACATATTACTCATTATTGACTTTTTAAAAGTCATCAAAATAATTTATAATAGTTAAATGCCTCTTAAAATACATGATATCTTCTGAAGCTAAAAGTAATATGCATTCAACCAGTTTTTAAAATCTATTTGGAACATTTAACATGGTAGAAGTAGGAAAAAAATCTCTTATGAAGCCCTCTATGAAAGGAACTTGTGAAAAGTTCCTGGTTAGATAGAAACCATTCCATCTCCAAGGGAGAATACACAACATAACTGTGGCTTCCTAGAATGAATTGGGTAGTGTTCCTTCTGTTTCTATTTTGTGGAATAATTTAAAGAGTATTGGTATTAGGTCTTCTTTGAAGGTCCAATAGAATTCTGCACTAAACTCATCTGGTCCTGGGCTTTTTTTTGGTTGGGAAACTTTTAATGACTGCTTCTATTTCTTTAGGGGTTATGGGACTGTTTAGATGGTTTATCTGATCCTGATTTAACTTTGGTATTTGGTATCTGTCTAAAAAATTGTCCATTTCATCCAGATTTTCCAGTTTTGTTGAATACAAGCTTTTGTAGCAGGATCTGATGATTTTTTAAATTTCCCCAGTTTCTGTTGTTACATCTCCCTTTTCATTTCTGATTTTGTTAATTTGGATACTGTCTCTATGCCCTCTGGTTAGTCTGGCTAAGGGTTTATCTATCTTGTTGATTTTCTCAAAGTACCAGCTCCTGCTTTTGTTGATTCTTTGTATAGTTCTTTTTGTTTCTACTTGATTGGTTTGATCATTTCCTACCATCTACTCCTCTTGGGTGTATTTGCTTTTTTTTTTTTTTTTTTTTTTTTTTTTTCTCTAGAACTTTCAGATGTGCTGTTAAGCTGGTAGTGTAAAATACACAATTTTTAAAGATCTGGGGATATCAGTGTTCAGGCCCTCGTCTAGCGTACGCCAAGTTTTGGGTCCAATCTCTAGTATTATAAAAAGGAAAGAAAATGTCTTAGGGATATTATTGAAAGAATGTATGTGGCAAAAGGCCTTATGATGTAAGGTTTATATCAGCTTCAAGCCCCAGTTGTCAACTTTACTCTTACAGGACCTCACCAGTAGTATTAATACCATAAGTATTACAGTAGTGGGTTACAGGTAAGATTTGGGGTTTGTTGTTGTTGTTGTTGTTATTGTTGTTTCATTTATTTTTTGGACATGGTCTCACTATGCAGCCCTAGCTGACATCTGACTTGGGGAATTTCTTCTGCCTAAATCTCCTGAGTGCTGAGATTAAAGGGGTGCACCGCCAGGCTCAGCTCAGGTTCAGGAAGGCTTAGCGCACACACTTTCTGCTTTCCTGTGTTTCCTTGTGTGGTATACTTAATTCTCTAAATCATCAGTTCTCGACCTGTGGGTCAACAACCCCCAAAAGACCATCAGAAAACACAGGTATTTACATTATGATTCCTAACCACAACAGTTTGAAGTAGCAACAGGATAAGTTTATGGTTGGGGTCAGCACAGTATGAGGGATGTATTGTTAAAGGGTCACACACAGACTTGGGACGGTTGAGAACCACTGTTCTAAATGCTTAAACAAAGATCCTGTACTGGTTGCCCTCTGCGATGTTCTCGACTACCCTTGTGAATAGATGTCTCCTGTGCATGGCGGAGTATACTTTAAAGCTAAGAATGGAGCTGGAGTCTAAAATTATATTTCCTTTTAGGTTTCAAAGTGTGCATTCATGCGTGGTACAAAAGAGCCCTAAGCCTTAACTAACTCTCCAAGATGATCACCTGAGAACCATCTCAGCCTCGGACGCAGAGAGAGTGACAGAGAGATGTCAGGTTCTCGGAAAGGAACCTCGGTGGCCTGTTGCTGAGTACTTGGCCTTAGATCTGCTTTCTGCTTGGGCCTGGTTGCTCAGAACTGGGGGTAGATTAATCTAATGATGACCTCCCTCTTTTATTCCCAGAGACATATGAAAGCCATCCTTCAGCCGGTCAAGAATTAACTGCACACTGGGGTGAATGTTTGTCTACATTGCTGAGAATGGCGTCAAGGTCTAGTCTGATACCAAGACAAGGTTAAATTGGGACACAGCTGCACAGTGATCCTGATGTCTGTTCCCAACAGTCAAGACTCTGATAAGTGAGTATGCCCCGGACACGTAGGGGAATCACTGGCCCAGCCTGCACCTCATTTCCATTTGGCACCTCATCAGCATGGGTACAGGTCTAGGGGGTTCAAGTTCTCAGTTTGCTTCCTGTGCAAAAGCTTGTCACAGGCTCCAGTTCTGGAATTGGAGGAGGGCACTGAGCAGTTTCAGGCTATGCCATTGTTGGAGTTGTCTTATGACTTCTAAAACTGGGCCGGACCCAGCCTGGCTGGCCAGGATAAAACTAGACACCTGGGAGAAGGTGTCTCCCCATGTTCTGTCTCCTCGAGGAGCTCCTGGATGCTTTCCGTCCAAGCAGTGGGGGCAATGCCTTCCCTAGAATCTGAATTCTGCCCCATACTATGAACTGTTCTGGCCCTCGAGGAGTTGGGCTCCTAAGTCCAGACAAGCTACATAAGGGTGAAAGCCCTTGGCTGCAGAGCATGCCTGTTCTCATCTGGCCTCTGCCTCTGGCTTTTCCTTGATGATACTTTAAAGAGTAGCAATTGGATGTTTTCCCTAGCCCCTGAGGCCCAAAGACCACTCTGACAGTGCAGAGCAGATAATACAATGGTGGGATTGGGGATCAGAAAGAAGGAAGCTCCAAAAAAGTCAGGGTAGGTTTGGCGCTCAGGCTTTTTTGTCACTGAGACCAGCTTGATTGGATAGCCTCTAAGAAACTCATGGGCTGGTCCCTTGGAGCCCAGAGTTGATTCCATACTGGTATATGCAGACGGTGGGAACCAGGTAACTGGGTTATTTCTCAGCTATAGATAGATCTTGACTCTCCTAGCTGAGGGTCAGAATCTGTTTACCAGTCCACTTAGGCTTGCAAAGTCATGTGCTAGTAACAGGTCATTTCAGGATGTGTTCTTGATTTGCAGCCAGAATAAGGGTGAGTGGGGCTGGATTTGAAGGAGCCTGGGAGGAGGAGGAGGAGGAGGAGGAGGAGGAGGAGGAGGAAGAGGTTCATGGAGGTCACTGTGAGGATATAGTGACCTAGATGTGAGACCTAGCCATCGCATGTTGCAGGTTAGTCCGAAGGCTGCCACACCTTTGACTCAGTTAGATGCACTGCTGGAATTACTCCTGGAGATCTTCCATGCTGGGCATCAGGGCACGTGTCTGTAACCTCCCCACTTGGAGGGCAGAGACAGGCAGATGTCTAGATAGAGGTAAGCCTGGGTTTTCCCAGTTTGGGATAGGGGAGGGGAGGGAAGGCAGGGAGGAACCAAAGAAAGAAAACATGCAAGCTAGCTGAATGTGGAGGTGCACACCTTTAATTGAGAGGCAGGGGGATCAGTAGTTTGAGGCCAGCCTTGGATCAATGCCTCTGTCACAAACAAACAAAAATGGTGGAAGGAAGGAAGGAAGGAAGGAAGGGAAGGAGAAAGAAGGGAAGGGGAGAAAAGAAGGGGAAGCGATAGATGGATTTTTTATTATGGAATAACCTCAGAGAAGAAAATGGCTATATTTCTTTTGTTACAAGCATGGAAGATATTTCTGTGCTGTTCTCTCTGATAGGGGAAACGGAAAACAATTGTTACCTTTGTTGAAATTCCTAGTCAAGTAAATTATAGTTTTCCACTTAGTGGGACATTATATAGCTATTATAAGGAGGAGCACACAGGCTGCAGAACTTGGGAAAGACAGTCCCAGTGTAAGTGAAAACAGAAAGCCAGAGAGTGCGTGTCCCAGTGACTTCCGGTGCACCTGTGGGCAGATAGCAAAGAGGAAGAGATACTGGCTCTGTGGGCTGTGTCTCCTTACGAATGCTCTTCCTTTCCTGGCTCTGTGGGCTGTGTCTCCTTACAAATGCTCTTACTTTCCGTGGTGCCAGAGTAGGCTTCTTCTACAGCAGAGTGTCTGTAAGAATGCACCGTTAATAGTAACTTTCTCTAAGAATGGAGGTGGGTGGGGAGCTTTTGTTTGCTATAGTATTTAAATTTTAGCTGGGAGCATGTGTTATTTTAGTTATTGAAATAAAACAATAAAGATATTTTTAGATTTTAGAATTAAAACCTCTTAAAAGGCAATCTTCCCCAAAGAGAGGAGAGGAAAAGACTGGGTTAGCTAGCTCGTTGTTGCCATTGTGTTTAAGGCCCTTGGGCCTGTTTGGATCCATCTATCTGTCTACCCACCCATCCACCCACCCACCTATCCATCCATCTATGCATTCATTATTAGGCACTATTGCCAGGCATCAGTGAAGAAAACTAAGCCTCACCCCTCACAGAGTTCTCATTGCAGGAGAAGAAAGGCCATAAATGACCGTAGACTATTAGAAGACAAAAAAGGTTAACATGGGATTGTGTGAGGAACAAAATGTCCACCTTTGATGGAGGATCAGGTAGATCTCAGAGGAGTGAGAGCCGAGTTGAGACCTGAGTGATAGCAGAGAGACACATGAAGGTCCAAGAAGAGCATTCTAGTCAGGGCACAGAATGCCTAGCCTGTGCCCTCACCTGCAGGTCACCCATTGCTTTTCAAGCCCAGTGAAATCTCTGGGCCAGGATAGACTCCAATTCCCGGTGCCAGCACCTTCATCCTTCCCATCTGGGATGGGAATCCTTTTCATCTTTTAGCCTGAGTCCTTCCAGAGTCTGGGGTGGGATAGTTGTTTCTGCCACCCTGGCTGTTGCTGCTCTGGACAGATGGCCCCTCTGGACATTCTGTACACAGGCCACTGCTCTTGGCTGGCATTTCCAAAGCAGGGCTGAGCTGTGTCGGATTTCCATACCAGGGTGGATTGGCACTTAGGAAAGTACTGGGTAATGTGTGCCCTGGCAAAGGGTCTTTAAATGGCTCATGACTTGAAGCCCTGAAGGTGGCTGCTGCCATAGCTGTGGGGCTCAGCTTTGACCTTGGAATATCTATGTGTGGCTTCTGCCAGAATTTGAGAAATAGGCTGGGAGCCTGTTATGTCTAACACTTAGTGGTGAGCCTGGTTGATGGCCCAGTCAGAAAATACACATCCATTTTCATGAATCTTATTACTCCCGATGCCACCTTAGTATCTAGAGACGGCACCTCGGAAATTGTAGTACCACAGAGGAGCCTGTAGCTCGCTTTTGGAGCAGTAGAGGATGCTGATCAGGGATGATAACTCCGGAGCCAGGCTTATGAGGATCTAATTCCTAGCCCAGCCATTTAGATCTATAAGAACATAGGCTAATTATATAGCCTTTTCTGCCTTGTTTTTTTTTTCCCCCTCTGTAAAATGGGCTTCAGAATTCTCTGAGTGAGAACATAGAAAGTGCTGAGAAAAGGGTATTATTGTCACTTAGAGGTAGGTGGGACTTCAGTGTGATACCAGGGGCCTGTCAGGAGAAAGTTGGCAGCATCTGAGTTAGCCACTGGCCACAGGAAGAAGCCTCCCTGGCCCATGCTGGCCTTGAAGCATGTCTGTTTTCCTTCCTCTACGTTGATGACAAGGGAAACCCAGGGCCATTTGAGGTCTGGCAATAACTCAGACATAGAATGACCACCCTTCCCACCCCCCACCCTCGTTGACTCCCCTGACCTTCAGCCCCAATCCTGTTAGGAATAAGACTCAAGGTCTTTCCTGTCTTGCCCCAGAGACCTCCTAGGTAGGCTGTGCAGCTTCTCAGAGCATGGGTTAGCAATGATTTGGGTGCCTGAGGTTCGGAGTAAGCTTGGAAAGGGAATGGGAAGCGAAGCCTAGCAAGGTCATCCCCTGGGCAAAACATCCCCAGAGCTATTGCTAGAGTCTTAGCTTCCTGGAACAAGGTCAGAATTTAAGGCAAAACCAGAGCCATTCCATCTGACTTTGCCCCCCCCCTCTGTTTTATTTTGTTTTTGTTTTTTTTTTTTTTGAGGCAGGGTTTCACTGGAACTCACTCTGTAGACCAGGCTGGTCTTGAACTCATAGACATCTGCCTCCTGAGAACTGGGATTAAAGGCAAAAACCACCACTGACAGGTTTATCCTGGTCTCTTAAGGCTGATTTCACGTGTCTCCACTGCCCATTCTGTGTGATACCACCCTGTGACAGAGCTCAGCACATTCTGAGAGCTTCAGGTGAGATATCCCTAGGGACTGGATGCAAGAAGCCAGCTTCCTTGTCCCCACCACCCGCTCCCTCATATTGACAAATCCCTTTGATCCTTCTCAGGAACACTGTATTCTTTCTCCAACAAGTGTGAGAAGGGTGAAATCATCCACACTCTCCAAATGCCTTTTTCCCCAAGCTTCCAATCCACACTGTCCTCTGTGCCACCGTGAATGTGTTTGCTTGGACTGTCCCATCATGTAGAGACCACCATCCACGGAGATGCTGGTACCTGCTGTAGACTTCCCCAGGGCTGATTCCAGAGCTGAGCAAGGGGTTATTAGAAAGGGAATCGGGGTAAGGAAGCCGGGTGAAGGGAGGGCACGACAAGGAGTGAACTTGTTGGGCTCAGTAGAGGATGGGATGAGCCCAACCTAGATACAAACCCAGACACAGCACCTATGGTAATTAGAGATGGGAGTTGGGTGTGATGTTCTGAAATGTTCTAAAGTCAGTATTTCATTTGATCACCTCACACCACATGGAGCAGCATCCCAACCAGAAAGACTCACACACCCCCACCCCGCAAAAGGCTGCCCCTAACCAGGTCTTTCAGAAAGTTGGCCACATTCATCCTGCATCGACCAGCTGTGTTCTCCTGCCGTGATCCCTTGAACAAGGTCTGACCTAACCTAGGTATTCTTCCCTTCCATCTGCCCAAGCACTTTCTGCTGTCTAGGAATGGAACCATGCCTGAGGCTCCCTCTGTGCCCTCTTCTGCCCTTCCCCCATTTTCTGAGTTGGTCCCCTTTTGTCCTATGATTCGTCTCCCTTAGACATGTATTCCTTCCATCTTGCTTCTGCTGCTGAAGTTTTGAAGTCCAGCTCTTCCCAGTTACCTGGAAAGCTGGAACCAATGGTTCCCAGCTGAGAAAACACTTTTGGCTCTTCCAGGAAGAGGAGATCAGAATCAAGTAGAGCAGGACTTAAAGTCAACCTGAAGAAGGCAGTGAGTGGGTTAGGGCAGGAGCTCAGTAGCAGGACATTTGCCTAGCATGTACAAGGTCTGGGTTTGAACCCTGACCCCGCCCCCAACAGACACACACACATGAACACATGCACTCATAGAAACTGCATGCACACACACACACACACACACACACACACACACACAAGGAGGATGGCTTATAAGGAAATCTACATAGTCATGCCAAGCTGCTGCAGGGGAGACCACTTGAGTGGGACACTCCCTAATCCAGGATCCCCATAATAGGGAGGAGTCAGGGGCTTGAGTGCAGGACAAGTGGACAGACCTAAGTTCAAAGGGGCTTGAATCATGTTAGGAGACCCAGTAGTCTTGAACCTCTATGCCTGGGCCAGCTGCCATAAACCCATCAGTGTGCCCCACTCCCATGCCCCACGCCCTGAATTTCCCTGTTACCCAAGTCTGTTCTCTCTTGGTCTGATGAAGAAAACTTACAAAACAGTAGACCTTTGCAAGGCTGTTCCTGGGAATCTTTACTCTTTTATTCTGTCCTGTTTTCAAACCTGACCCTCAGGGCTGGCCTTTCCTCTTAATTCATCTGTGGGCAGCCACAGAGAAGCAAGGGCCTCACATTGACTCTTGCAGGCTATATGTGTGGGACTATTGTTTCACAGGGTTTCCTGGTGCCATGGCTTGATGTCCTGTAAGCCTGCATAGCAGGGAAAGCTGCCAGCAGGCTGGCTAGGACAGGGACATAGTGACCCTGCCTGAAGTGGGAGGTGACACTACTAGCAGCAGAAACTATGCCAGAAAGGACAGGATCCTTGCAGAATTACTTGTGTGTGTTTTGTTTTTAATATTTTTATTTTATATATATACAATTTTGTATATGTTATATAATATATATAATATCTTCATTATATATGTATATGTGTGTGTATGTATGCGCACGTACACATTTGCCTGAATGTATGTGAGTGTACATGTGCATGTAGTTACCACAGGGACCAGAAGAGAACATTAGAGCCCCTGGAATTTGAGTTACAATCACATACGAACTACTATGTGGCTGCTTGGTACTGAACCCTAGTCCTCTATAAGAACGACAAATGGTCTGGACCTGAGTCATTTCTCTAGCCTTGGGTAGTAGGCAGGACTTTGGCCCAGACAGGATCTAGGATTCCTGAGGTCCGTCAGGATACTGTGTTCACATCTAATTTGTGAACTGTATTAAGGATAGCACAGAAAGCAAAACCTACATCATTTTTACGTGACTTCTGGTTTCCTTGGGTCCATTTATTTGTCAAGTTTAGAACATACAGAAAAATATAATGAAGAATCACCCACAGTCACAACCACAGACAGTTTTACATGGCTGTTTTGCACATTTACATGGGTATGCACCTTTGCAAAATCAAAGTTTCGAGTCCTGACATTTTTCTTTTCATGTTGTGTGAAATGTCCCCCAGATGGTTACTGGGGCTAGCCTCAGGATGAGTTATAGCAAACTGAGGGTCGATTGTTGTGATGGGTGAACAAGGCGCGTGGAGGTGGCACACAGGGCAGTAGACAACTCCTGAATATTGTAGGATTTGCAGGTTCATGGACTGTGGCAGATAGGTGTGGGGGTAAGGGGGTTCAAAGACAGTGAATGAAAAGGGCATTCCGGCAAAGACAGTGATGCTGGGATCTGAAGCATAGAGCTGGCTGGGATCCAGAGGCAGAGCTGAGCCCAGGAGGATATTGCCAGCTATCTCTGAGGGATGCTGATGTTGAAGATCCACTAATGGGCTTTTAATGGGGAGAAACAGCAGACTGGCATTTTAGAAAGATCACCCTCTCTATACATTTCTGTTATGGACCTGAACTCTAGGCAGGCAAGGAAAGGCTGAAAGACTTAGAGCTGCTTGGTGAGATACAGTTGAACCTAAACAGAAGCAAGGAGGAGATAGATTCCCAAGGTATTTTAAAGGTGCAAAGTCGAGGGTTTTGCTGTGTGACTTACTTTAACCAGTGAGATGCTCACAGACCTGCTTCAAGTGGGGCTTTAAAAAGCAGAGTGGAGGGAATGCCTTTTTATTTATTGAAAAGAATTTAAATAATTTTAATATCAAAAATATTTTGAATAGGGGCTGGAGAAGTACTCAGATTTTTGAATCCTCGCCTTGCACACAGGAAGCCATGGATTTGACTCCCATTGCATAAGCGTGCACTGTGCAGTGCTGCGTGCCTGTATTCCTAGCACTTGGTAGGTAGAGGCGAGAGGATCAGAAGTTCAAGGTTATCTTTGGCTACATAGGGAATTTAAGAGCCAGACTTGGGTATATCAAGCCCTGCCACACACAAAAAAAAACTTATTAATGGACATATAGTAATTGTTAGTACTTACAAGTTACAGTGTGATCTTTCCAGGCATGGTCATAATGTCTAATCAGATCAGGAAAATTGGTACCATCACCTGAGACATGAATCATTTTTTTCTTTGTTTGTTTTTCAAGACAGGGTTTCTCTGTGTAGCCCTGGCTGTCCTGGAACTCACTCTGTAGACCAGGCTGGCCTCAAACTCAGAAATCCGCCTGCCTCTGCCTCCCAAGTGCTGGGATTAAAGGCATGCGCCACCACTGCCCAGCTGAATCATTTTCTGAGAACACTCAAAATCCTCCCAACTCGGTATTTTAAGATACACAATGCATTGAAATCAACCATAGCTAACCTAGCATACCCTAGGACATTAGAAGTTATTCCTTCTCTTTAATTGTCCTCCCGGGCCATTAATAGGGATCTCCTTCCCTTCTTTGACTCTCTTGGACAGAGTGAAAAACATTTGTTGGTTGGGCTGGCTTGCTTATGGGCTGGTGACTTACAAACTTACCATGAGATAAGTACTCATCAGCCGAGTCCAAGAGGAAGGGGAGGAACTGATGGAGCAGGGTCACCCCAGTTTAACCTTCCAGCCGAGCAAGCACAGAACAGAGCCTCAGATGACTCACAGCCTTGTGATTTAGGCCAGCTGAGATCTTCTGACCCACGGATGCCTGAGCTACAATAGGAAATGACAGATGGTGTAGGATATGGTTTTGGGGATGGTATGCTTGGCGACATTTGCTAAAGATTGAGAACTACCGTTATCCCTTCTGCGGACTGCAATCCTGTATGCACACAAGGGTGTGACAGTGAACCTGTGGTGCCATCTATCAGGAGCAGGCAAAGGAGAGAAACTGGTTTTGGGTAAAGATAAGGAATTGCTTTAGGGAGGAGCTTGAAGTACCTATGGGGCATTGGGAGGAGGGGGACGAGGAGGAGGACGAGGAGGAGGATGAGGAGGAGGATGAGGAGGAGGACGAGGAGGAGGATGAGGAGGAGGACAAGGAGGATGAGGAGGATGAGGAGGAGGATGAGGAGGACGAGGAGGAGGAGGTTGAGGAGAAAGAGGAGGAAGAGGAGGACGAGGAGGATGAGGAGGATGAGGAGGAGGAGGACGAGGAGGAGGAGAGGACAAGGAGGATGAGGAGGACGAGGAGGATGAGGAGGACAAGGACGAGGAGGACAAGGACGAGGAACTGTCCAGGAAAGAGAAGGAATCTAGTTGTATTGCTGAAGGAAGAGATCTAGGCTTTGACGGCCAAGAGGATAAGGTCTGGCTTGGGACTGAAAATGGAACTGAACAAAACAATCAGCATCAGAGGGTAGGGTGCTATGGAAACTCAGAAGAGGAAGAGGATTGATGGCTGGGGAGAGACATTTGCTCCAACGGTCACCCAGACACTGGGGCTGTGCAGTTGGTGAGTGTGAGAAGGCATACCAAACAGAATAAACACAATCCAGGCAGGGAGACCTGGATGGTGAGAAGGAAGTGGAGGTGATATATTCGGAGCCTTGAAGGTCAGGCCAATGATGCTATCATGTTTCATTAGGAAAAGGGGGAGCCTTGGAGACATACAGAGCTATGCAGGAGGCTGAGTCTGGAGTGGGAATCAAGAGAGGGTTTAGGCTAAGGGCTTCCGTTTGCAGACCTTGGGGTATGGGGCAAATAATATTCCCTCGCAGTCTCACATATAAAATAGGAGTAAAACTCACTCCTCTCGTCCTTCCTTCCCTCTCTCCCTCTCTTTCTCTTCTCCAATTTCTTCTCTCTCTTCTCCTCTACCCACCCTCCCTCAGATCTCTTGAAGCTCAAGTGGACAGGAGTTCACTATGTACTTAAGGATGACCTTGAACTTCTGATCCTCCTTAGCTCTACTCCTCAGCTCCCAAGTTTTGGGATTATGGTCATGTGCCATGCCTGTGATTACACAGGCAGGGCCTCTGCCTGATAGGCAACCCCCCTCCCTTTTGTTTTTGTTTTTGTTTTGATACATGGTCTTGCTGTGTCTCCCAGGCTGGCCTGGAACTTGTAGTCTTCCTGTCTCAGCCTTCCCAGTGCTAAGCTTACAGACACACACAACCACACTTGGCTTCATATGAGTTTCAATTAAGAACCAGTGTTTTAAAATATAGTTAAGGCACAATGGTGGATAAGTATTACTGCAATGAGGCCTGAGTAGCTAAGAGATGGTATTAGGACTCTCAGTCAGCTGGGCGAACAGCAGGTGCCACCTGGATAACCTTTGTCCCTTGTCTTATTTGGGAGAGAGGACTGGTAGATAGCAAGACAGATGCCCACTAGTAGCTGACAAAACTTCTTATTCTTGATAAACTGTGAGCTCTCCCACACTACCCTCTGCATAAACAAAGTTGTATTGTTTAGACTCTTACAAGGAAGAGGCCTGGGGCAATAGCTGGATAACAGGACTGTAAAACAGTCACTCTCTCAAAAAATAGTTCACTGAGAAGTTGGAGAGCTTGTGGAATCTCAAGGGCTCTTGCATCAAAAAGTAAATAGACTGGCTTCTGATCGTGGGCCACATGAGTGGTCCAGACCCTCTACAACAGAGAGCTAGAAGAAAGACACAGGCCTAAGAGCCAGACAAGGCTTTAGGGGAAGGATGATGGGAGGGCGAGCCAGGCCTTGAAGATTGGTGGTGGGGTCTGAGAGAGGAGGAAAGAACAGCTAGCCAAGCCCCATCTACTGTAGCAGTTAAAAATAAACTGTGACCACAATAATATCATATTTAGGTATCTAGTCTAGGACAGCCATTATGAGGCAAACAAAGCCCAAATGTTGACAGGGATACAAAGAAGCTGGAATTTGTACATGTTCTGCCAAGGATGTAAAATGTATAAAACAATGCCACGGTTCTCAAGAATTTATTTTTTTTTATGTGTATTGGTGTTTTGCATGCATGCACATATGTATGTGCACCACATGTGCACAGCGCCCACGGAGGCCAGAGAAGAGTGTCAGATCCCCCAGAACTGGAGTTACAGACAGTTGACAGTTGACAGGTGGGTGCTGTCCAACCCAGTACTGCAGTTATTCAGAAAGGCAACTACAAAATTGCCTTGTCTCCTAATAATTCGACTGCCAGGAACAGATCCAAAGGAGCTGGGAGTGGGCCTTAAACAGATGCTTGTTGATCTGTGTGTGCCAGCACTGTTCAAAAGCAGAAGTCAACTGGTGTCTGTGAACAGTGGAGAAACAATGTTCAATCCAGTGGAAGTCCTTCCATCTTTTAAATCAAGAGGTTTGCTCAGATGCAGGCTATAACCTAAATAAACCTTGAGAATATTACACTAAGTCCAATAAATGAGCTGTAAAAGAAAAAGTATGAGCGTTGTCAAATTGATTGAGGCTAAAGCAATGGCTGCTAGAAGCTGGGGGAAGGAGGAGTGGGGGAGAGTGGCAGTTAATAATATAGTTTTCTGTTTTGAGACAAGGGCCCAGCAGAGCCCAGGGTGGCCCTTGAATTCTCTGTGTAGCTGAAGATGACCTCATCCTTCTACCTTTGGGATTACAAGTGTATCCCACCACATCCAGTTTGCATGGCTTTAAGCAAGCTCTGTCAACTGAACAAAATCCCAGCCCTGGTGCAAATATTCTATTTGCGATAATGGGAAGGTTCTGCAAACCATGCTAGTAATGATTGTACAACAATGTGACTATTCTTTTTTATTTTAAATTTTTTATTTAATCTTTTTTTTTTTACACACCAGATTTTATCCCCCTCTCAGTCCACCCTCTGACAGTTCCACATCCCATACTTCACCCCCCCCCATCTCCACGAAGATGTTCCCACCCCCACATCTCCCACCCCACCAGACCTCTCCACTCCCTGGGGCCTCCAGTCTCTTGAGGGTTAGGTGCATCTTCTCTGACTGAACCCAGACCCAGCAGTCCTCTGCTGTATATGTGTCGGGGGCCTCATACCAGCTGCTATATGCTGCCTGGTTGGTAGTCCAGTGTCTGAGAGATCTCAGGGGTCCGGGTTAATTGAGACTGCTGGGTTGAGTTAATTGAGGTTGCTGGGCAACCTCCTACAGGGTTGCCCTCCTCCTCAGCTTTTTCCAGCCTTCCCTAATTCAACATCAGGGGTCCAACCAATGGGTTGGGTGCAAATATCTGCATCTGACTCTTTCAGTGGCTTGTTGGATTTTTTGGAGAGCAGTCATGATAGTCCCTTTTTGTGAGCACTCCATAGCCTCAGTATTAGTGTTAGGTCTTAGGACCTCCCCTTGAGCTGGATCCCACTTTGGGCCTGTCCCAGGACCTTCTTTTCCTCAGGCTCTTCTCCATTTTTGTCTCTTCAGCTCTTTTAAACAGGAACAATTATGGGTCAGAGATTTTGACTGTGGGATGGCAACCTACTCTCTCACTTGATGCTCTGTCTTTCTGCTGGAGGTGGGCTCTATAAGTTCACTCTCTCCACTGTAGGGCACTTCATCTAAGGTCCCTCTCTTTGAGTTCTGAGAGTCTCTCACCTCCCAGGTTTCTGGTATATTTTGGAGGGTCTCCGCACCTCCTACCTCCGGAGGTTGCCTGTTTCCATTCTTTCTGCTGGCCCTCAGGGCTTCAGTCCTTTTCCCCACCCAATAACTGATCATGTTCCCCTCTTCCCCTCCCTGTGTCCCTTCCCACCCAAGTCCCTCCCTCCC
Source organism: Mastomys coucha (assembly GCF_008632895.1). Taxonomy (NCBI): domain Eukaryota; kingdom Metazoa; phylum Chordata; class Mammalia; order Rodentia; family Muridae; genus Mastomys; species Mastomys coucha. Next base: position 93,968,179 of record NW_022196912.1, on the reverse strand, counting down.
CCTCCTATGATTGCTTTCTTCTCCCTCCCAAGTGGGATGGAGGCATCCTCACTTGGGCCCTTCAGCTTGTTAACCTTTTTGAGTTCTGTAGACTGTATCTTGAATATTCTGTACTTTTTTGGCTAATATCCACTTACTAGTAAGTACATAGTGAATGTTCTTAATGATAATGAATCATACACTTAAAAACTATAAAAATGGTGATCTATAGATATGATAATATACATATACGAGAGAGGAATGTATGAGAACCAGACTCAAAAAAAATTTGGGGGTGGGGGGCGTTTCGAGACAGGTTTTCTCTGTACAGCCCTGGCTGTCCTGGAACTTACTCTGTAGACCAGGCTGGTCTCAAACTCAGAAATCTGCCTGCCTCTGCCTCCCAAGTGCTGGGATTAAAGGCGTGCACCACCACTGCCTGACAAAAATTGTTAAAATAGTGTATATGTACTAGAAAGAGAGAGAGAGGGAGAGGGAGAGGGAGAGAGATTAGATCTCAGTAATATGAGTGACCTGGAGTAGTTGGAGAAGAAGTAAGGTCCCCAATGGCCCGGTGAGAAAGGGAGAGGTCAGGGCAGCGAACTCTTCAGGTAGCCATAAATATTATGGAATTTAGTAGACATTTCCACATAGTATCTGAGTAACCTTTCTCAGAAAAAAGCCAGTGGGTTAGACTTTCTTCCTGTCTTCCCCCAGGCTAAGAGATAACAGGAAGTTGAGATGATACAGCAGGGTAGAAGAGTGGGACTACGGTTGGTACCAATGAGGATGAAGAAAGGTGGATGATTTGAAATCCCTTCCAGCCTGGTCACCACAGAGAAATAGGGAGCAGGAGGCAGGGAAAGGTACAGAGTGGCTCCTCCCTCATCTGTCTCCCTATCCCCACAGCAGGAGGCCCCAGTTGGTACCATGGCTTCAGCCGAGCCCCTGACCGCGCTGTCCCGCTGGTACCTATATGCTATCCACGGCTACTTCTGTGAGGTGATGTTCACAGCGGCCTGGGAGTTCGTGGTGAATTTTAACTGGAAGTTCCCTGGGGTCACGAGCGTGTGGGCCCTCTTCATCTATGGCACCTCCATCTTGATCGTGGAGCGCATGTACCTGCGTCTGCGAGGCCGCTGTCCTCTTCTGGTGCGCTGTGTCATCTACACTCTCTGGACCTACCTGTGGGAGTTCACCACCGGCTTTATCCTACGCCAGTTCAACGCCTGTCCCTGGGACTACTCCCAGTTCGACTTTGATTTCATGGGCCTCATTACCCTGGAGTACGCTGTGCCCTGGTTCTGCGGGGCCCTCATCATGGAACAGTTTATCATCCGCAACACCCTCCGCCTGCGCTTTGACAAGGACGCAGAGCCCGGGGAGCCTGCTAGCCCGCCAGCCCTGGCCAATGGCCACGTCAAGACCGACTGAGTCAGAAGATTAATGTGAGGACCTGAAGTCTCTCGTAGGAACCCATGAATAAAGAGAGAGAGAGAGACCAAGCTGGTGGGGTTACCCCTTGGTTCAGCGCAAGCCCTGCCCCCAACCGGGTCTTAGCTCAGTAGGGCAAACATAACCACACATGCTGGGCAGTGGGATGGTGTTGGGGAGTTGGATGTCTAGACAACAGAAGGACTTTGAGACTTGTCTATGGCTCTCAACATATCCTGGGAACTGGGGGCTGGGTGGGAAACAATTGGACTTTGATGGATGACTTTGGAAGTAGCAGACTTGTCCTAGCTAAGGGCCGTGAACTCTGGGGCCACAGGTGAGAGAGAGGCAAGGCCTGAGAAGGCCTTGACTGCTGTTGGGGCCACCGCCCCACCTGCCCCCTGGCTTCAGCTGGGCTCTGCCTGGTTCCATTAGGCAATATTCAGGTGCTTGCTTGCAACCAATACCTCCCCTGGGGCCTCTGAGCTGCATCCTGAGAGAGACCAAAGTAGCCAATCTTGCTTGGCTGCTTGGTGGCACTGGTGTTGTGCAAAGGCTAGGAAAACTTCCTTTGGCTCCTCTCCCTCTCCCAGGGCCCCACGCTGCTCCCTTGGCCTTCTGGGGGCCCCTGTGGTGCTGGATTCCCACCAACCTTGGGCTTTTGGAGGTTTCAATCCCCGTGCGTTCGGTGGCGTTTCCCCTTTCTCTTATGTTCAAGACATTTACCATTAGCAGGCAGCCCTTTCCTCTGTGTCAGTCACCATACCCTCCCCCCTTCCCTGCTACCAGCTCCCTATAGAACACAGCAGTGGCCAGAGGCACAGCTCTGAAGTGGACCCCACCTGCCTTCCTGCAGCCTTCCCTCTACCTTCGTCTGAAGACTGGGGGTGCCCTGTCTCCCTGACCCAGGGATTGGAATCTGGGGCCCCTTTCCTGCAGAGGTCCTACTGAAAACGCATAGTATCCCCCCCTCCCCCACAATGTACAAAGAGGCCCAGAGGTGTGCAGTGGATCCACAGTGGGAGGAAAAAAAGGTAGAGTTCTAGGTCCTAGTTGCCGGTATGGTTTATTACTTCAGCCAGTTAGCCAGTTTGGCTTCCTGTGAGCTAGAGGAGATCCAGAGAGAACAAGACAGATATGGAAGACCATGGAAGGCTCTTTTTTTTTTTTGGTTCTTTGAGACAGGGTTTCTCTGTGTAGCCCTGGCTGTCCTGGAACTCACTCTGTAGACCAGGCTGGCCTCGAACTCAGAAATCCGCCTGCCTCTGCCTCCCAAGTGCTGGGATTAAAGGCGTGCGCCACCACCGCCCGGCTTGGAAGGCTCTTTAGAGCCATTTTCCTGGAAAAAGAAATATCCGGGCTGCTCTTCCTACAGCTCCCCCTGGCCAACTGATCCCATACACTTGTTTCTCAGACAGTATTAACCCTGTCACACTCATGGGCCTTGTCAGCTTGGCTAGCGTAACTTTACCTCATGATGGGTCCATTGCTGGCAGTGGACAGGTGAAATCTAGGCCCCTTCTGATTTTGTCCCCCACTCTCTCAGAAGACGGGACCATCAAAGAGCGTAGCATCCCATGAGGCCACCCTGGGACTCTCAGAAGTTGAAATCAGCCCTTACTTCTTACAGATCATTTTTTTTTTTTAAAATGACCGTACCACCTGTGTGTAGTCTCTGGACCATGCAGACAGCGCCAGGCCAGGGCCAGCAGCAGGGCTGTCCTAGGCTGGGGAAAAGACTTGGAGACACCAGCTTCTGCGGCATCTTTCCCCAGAGCTTTCTCTGTCTGGGGTAGAATGCAAAGTGTTTCCCTGGGTAGGCTTCTCAAATCACCAAACACCATTCTGTTGTGGGGGGGGGGGGCCACTGGTTAGAGCCCTAATTCCAAGACTTTCGTGGTTACAGAGATTCGGGTTTCCAATGGGAGTGGTTGCTTTCTATCTACAAGTGGAGAAGATTGCACTTAGACTTCCTCTAATTCCATATTATCTTAATTACCTGAATCCTAATGCCTCTCCAGGCCACCTCGTACCTGTCTTCACAACTGACCTATTGGCTTGCTGAGCTATCCCAGCTTTAAGACTCCAGTTCTCAACTAGAAAAGGCCATTGGGTGGCCGCTAGGTCTCAGCACTCCAGATGTTGTTGTCTTGTAGGCATCCCCTAGTACCATTTTCCTCAAAGCTCTATTAATCCCACGTCAGGAGGGGTTCCCGGAGCGGATCTGCATGCCTGGCAATACTCAGCATTGTGGTCTGCTTTCCTAGGGCCCCTGTTGTTCCTAGGGCCCCTCATAGGCACAGAACCCCACCCAGGGGAGGCTATACCTTAAGGCCTGACCACAGACCTGCAGGGTCAGATCTCACTGAGTGTAGTCTAGACTTCAGTTCTTGCTTTTTGGCTGTCTTCAGGGCTCCAACCCCTTAGTGCTTAGGGGCTCGAAGGTTGGGGGAATTAAGCCCTTCGGAGCCGTGGGGAGTCTGCTGGCTGTTTATGGAGCCGCTCTCTTACATTCTGAGCCCAAGGCAGGAGTTTCAGATAGTAAGTGTGCTGCCCTGCATGGTTGAGTTGCTCTGATGTCTCCTAGGCTTCCAGTACCCTTTCCCCTCCTTGTGCTGGAGGGTCACAATGGCCTGTGCTTATTCACAGCAATAATATATAGGGAGCGCCTGTGAGTCCTCTTTGTCCTGGTCCATCACTCTTCATGGATCTCCCAGGAGACTGCTGAGTGGGGTCAGCTCATGTGGAAATCATTCATGAAGCTCTGGGCTGTGCAGAGTGTTGTCGCAGGAGGCAGGTGAGAGGCCTAGCCCTGAACTATGAGGAAGGCCGTGGGAGTGCCTTTCACCTTGAAGCCACCCTTACCTGGAGGAGCTGTAGGCCCCAGCTTCAGTAACAGGACCTATGAAGTGGTTAGGACTGTCTTCCAACTGGACAGCTCTTGAGAAAGGCACATGACTAGTTTGTGAGCCCGTTGCCTGCTATGTCTCCGTTAGTCTGTCTGTCCCTTTTCATAACTGTGCACATAAAATATACTGGTGTTTGTGTTCCTGGACTGGCTGTGACCCATCTGTTCCACTGTGGGGCCCCTTTCCCAGGGCTTACTGGAGGTTGAGCCCTTCATACTTGGCAGTATCTGCATCATACCTTCCTGAACCAGGGTGGCTGGTGGCTGAGGGGGTGTGGCGCTGCCATCAGCCTTCTCTAGTCACCCGAATCCATTCCAAGGCTCTCTAACTCTTGCAGTCCCAGGCCAAAGGTAGACATGGAGTCCCAGCAGCATTCAGGCTGCCTACACCTCTCCATGAGATGAAGCAGCTTTTAGACATATTGGCAATGACCTGGTATGTCCCGTGATTAGAGAAGGCTTGGCGGGTACTCAAAAGAAAAAAAAAAAAAGCTAAGAGGCCAGAACCCTTTTGTATAACATGAAAACCATACTTGAAGATACAGTTCCCTACTTCCCAGCAGATCTACGTTCGCTGAGAAGGCCTGTGAAGGATGCAGCTCTTTCCTACTTCCTGAGCTTGGCCCTGTCTAGGTCTTCTGCCCATCCCCTGCCATATACCACACTCCTGGCTACTTTCCTGCTTCCAGGAAGAAGAGAGAGAGTTTAGAAGTCCTTCAGACCTGATCTATAGAGTGAGTTCAAGACAGCCAGGGCTACATGGAGGGACCCTGCCTCCAAAACAAAGTTGTACAGTCTGATCTGCTGCTAAACCCGACTGTCCTGCCTCCTGTCCCCCACCACCACCCCCTCGTGCCATAGCCGGGGTACAGAGCATGACAGTGTGTTTGTAAGTCACTGGGATGGCCTTTTGCTTTTCCTGGATCCACATTCACTTGAAAGTGTTTATTTTTTCGACAGCTGGTCTCCTGATGAAATGGAACTGCAAACGAAAGCACCCTAACCGTCATTTGCATGTTAGTATAAACACATCTGTAAGGTAGTTCTCTCAGAGTAAGATTTTGTAGACAGAGACAACCAATGTAAGTCTAAATGGAGCCATAGAAAGAGGCAGGCTGGGTATGGTGGTACACTGCCTTTTATCCCAGTACTCAGGAGGCAGAGGTAAGTGGATCTTTGTGAGTTCAAGGCCAGCCTGATCTTCAAATCCAGTCCAGGACAGCTAGGGATACACAGAGAAACCTTGTCTCAAAGAACAAAAGAAAGCCGGGTAGTGGTGGTGGTAGCATATGCCTTTAATCCCAGCACTTGGGAGGCAGAGGCAGGTGGATTTCTGAGTTCGAGGCCAGCCTGGTCTACAGAGTGAATTCCAGGACAATCAGAGCTATACAGAGAAACCCTGTCTCGAAAATACCAAAAAAAAAAAAAAAAAAAAAAAAAAAAAAAAAAAAAAAAAAAGAAAAAAAAAGAAAGAAAGAAAAGAAAATACAACAAAAGGAAAGAAAAAGAAGGAAAGGGAAGGGAGGGAGAAGAGGCAGGATCTACACTGAGAGGACCCAAGACTTATTAAGTAGCCAGCTCAGTGAGTAGCTTTTACTCATTATTCACACATACACACACACACACCATGCATGTATGTGCATGTGCACATGTGTGTGAAAGTATATGGAGGCCAGAGGACAACCTCAGGTGTCATTCCTCAGGAATGCTATCCACCTCCTCTGAGACAGGGTCTCTCATTGTCCTGGAACTCACTGGTTGGGCTAGTCTGGCTGACCAGCTAATCCCTAACATATTGTTTCTGCCTCCCTGGCTCTGAGACTACAAGAACTGCATCACCAGGCCAGAACGTTTTCATGTGGGTTCTGGAGTGCAAAGTCAAGTCCTCATGTCTGCAAAGCAAGCTCTTTTCTGATTGATAGTCTGCTCCCTGGCTGGGCTGCAGCTTTCCTTAACACCTTGCCCCCATCTTTCCTCTTCCCCTCCCAACCCAACCCAAAGGCTAAAGATGCAGGATTCACACAAATGGCCTAGGAGAGCTCACGCCAAGGTCTGCATGATGTTTAACAACAATGAAGAAAGTAGTAGAACTTGAGCTCTTCTTCCTGGAGTGGGTCTCTCAAAGGGTGAGTTTCTGCCCTGTGTGCTGGTGCAACCAGAAGACAGGCAGACTGTCTACCTTGGGAAGGTGACACAGGAAGATGGAGCCACTGGTCCAAGGTTAGAGGAGCTGAGTCTCATTTAACTGGAGCTGTGGCTCCCGTGGCACTGCAGTCAGGCACCAGTGCCCACACGTTTTCATTCTTTCCCATTTCAGTCGGGCACCATCCTGTCCCTGTTTATAGAGGAGAACTGTTGATACTCAGTCTACAACCTAGGCTTATCACTCTTTTTTTTTTTTTTTTTTTTTTTTTTTTTTTGAGAGAGGAGCTCTGTGTAACTCTGACTTTCTGAGACCTTACCATGTAGACCAGGCTGGCCTCCAGCTCATAGAGATCCAGCTGTTTCTACCTTCCAAGGCCTGGGATTAAAGTTGTGCACCACCATGCCTGGCCTGGATTCACCCACCACATTTCTTTCCAACACCCTCCCCTATTTTTCTGAAATATCATTTCATTGTATTGCCCTACATTGGCCCAAACTCCTAGGCCCAACTGCTCCTGTCTCAGCTGACAACTGGCATGTGGCAAGCCTCCCAGCTTTACAAATCTTGTTTTGACTCAAGCCAATCTTTCAAGGAGGATTTATGAGGAGTCAGGTGATGACTTGAGTTTAGCTCATGTGAAGGCTATTTACAAAACTAAATGGAAATGTTTGTGAGTAGCAGGATGGGCGTCAGGGGGCTATAATGTAGACACTGTAGAATGCCATCATAGCCAAGCCAAGACAACTGGCCAAAGACCTCTCCCAGTGGAGGAGGTTATGAAATCTTAGCCTCTGGATGCTAGATTTATCCCTGACACCCATTCTATCCCTCCTACACAGTTTTATTTTTGTCCCAGGCTTTTCTCAATGATCCTATTTTCAACTTGAAGAGATGTCTGGGCCCCTGGCTGTATGTACTCTCTGAGGGTTTGAGACTATCAGATGAAACCTCTTTGTAGTAAGACAAGAACCTTCTGCCAGGCCCTTCCACAAACTCAGACAGGCCAGAGGACTCACCGTTTAGCTCCTCAATTCCATATTGGACATCTCCAAGAGTAGGGACCAGGCTAGTGGCAATGATGGATGATCACAGAGAAAAATAGTAACAGGGACCCTATCAGGTGTGCCATGTATGGATGCTTCTCCATGGGGGATTCTCCAACAGAGACCTCCCTGCTTGTCTTCAGGGACAGGTAAGGGTACCCAGGAACTACACAGAACTTTGCCATTCTTGGATGCCTTCAGAGATAGGCTGGATTCCCACTGTCCTGAAAACACAAATGTTTTCTATGCTTGAGCAATCCTAGCTGAGTTTGGAATAGAACAAAGCTAGAACATAGTGGGTGTTGTAGGGAACCTCACGATGAATGATTTTTTTTTTCTTAAGGTAGAGCCTACCACTGAAACAAAGGCCATATTGGAGCTCACTACATAGCCTAAAACTTCCAGTGATTCTCCTGCCTCAGCATCCTTAGCCCTCAGCTGGGATTAAAGGCATGAGCTATCAACATGACCAATCGATAAGTGAGGTTTGTGTTCCAGAGTATCATAGGCTCTTTAGGGGACCTGAGGCTAGGAATTCTGTTCAGACAACCATCTCAGTCATTGTCTGTGGTCACCATCCATCATGGAGCAATTGACAGACCTGCTTCCTTTTCCAAATCCACGAAGTCCCTAAGGAGCCTTGCCAGTGTCTGCTTGGAGCTTTCATGCTGTATTGATTGGTTCTTTCAGGTAGTGCGTTATCTTGACCCCGGAAGGAATGACATCTTAGAGTCAAATAGTACACAGAAGGAAAATCCACTGAAAATCCACCTTTGCTCCTGCTTTCATCACACCTACTGAACAGGGACTTTTCTGGTCAAGGATCTTCCATATGCTGAAGAGAAAGGTTTATTTTAGCTCACAGTCTTAGAGATTTCAATCCATAACCAACTGACTCCCTTGCTTTAGGCCCATGACAGCACAGACCACCATCTAAGAGTGCATGTCAGATGAGACCTGTCACCTCCATGGCCAGGAATTCTGTTCAGACAATCATCCCAGTCATTGTGGTCACCAAAGGAGAAGAAAAAGGTCAGGTTACGGATACCCTCTTTGGGCTGGAGAGATGCTCAGTGGTTAAGAGCACTGACTGCTCTTCTTTCTGCTGAGTTCAATTCCCAGCAACCACATGATGGCTCACAACCATCTGTAATAGGATCAGATGCCCTCTTCTGGTGTGTCTGAAGACAGCTACAGTGTACTCACATAAAAAAATAAACCTAAAAACAAACAAACAATCAAATACCCTCTTCCCAAGCTCACACCCTATGATTAACTAGGCCCCACCTATTGACAGTCTATTACTTCCCAAGACTGCTGCTGGCTGAAGGCCTTTACTACACAGACCTATGAGGGAGACTTACCTAAATGTAGCAAAGTTCTGAGAAAGAGGCAGGGTCTTGCCCAGCTCCTTACAGATAATCCTTCTTAAGAACTAGAACCAAGGAGCTGGCTGCTGGCAGAGCCTGGAAGTCCTCGTACTCCTAGCACCTGCCTTGCTTTCTCAGAGGCCAGGTCATAGATTGAGGCCAGCAGGAATGAAAAGCAGGTTTCCCTGGCTTCTGCAACCATTCCTCTCCCAGCTACATGAGCATCACTGCTCTGGGACACAAAGCATCTGTGGGTTCTGAGGAACTGCAAGCTTGCAAACATATCTGCCCCACCTGATCCTTTATAAGATGGCTACTAAGGGTATTCTGAAGTGATCTGAGTGCTCAGATCCCGTTCTTCCTTCCTGCAGACCTGTGGTGTATCAGGGGTCTTGGCAGGGTTAGAAGATACCACAGAAGGACGTGAATGGTGGATATTGCATGTGTTAAACCAGATGGACTTTAGCTCTAACCCCTGTTCCAACCACTTACCATCTACTTGTATGGCATTTGTGGTGGTTTAAATAAGAATGGCCCCATGGACTCATATATTAGAATGCTTAGTTACCAGGGAGTGGCACCATTTGAATGGATTAGAAGGATTATGAGGTGTGGCCTTATTGGGGGAAGTGTGTCAGCTGGGGATGGACTTGGAAGTTTTAAAAGCCCATGCCAGGCCTAGGCTCATTCTCTCTGCCTGTAGATTGAGGATATAGCTCTCAACTCCTCCAGGACCATGCCTGCCATGCCTTCAACCATGCTTCCTGCTGTGATGATAATGGACTAAGCTTCTAAAACTGTAAGCAAGCTCCAATTAAATGTTTTATATGAATTGCCTTGTTGTGGTGTCTCTTCACAGCAATAGAACAACTAAGACAGCATTTGACAAGACACTGGGCCCCTTTGACAGTGCCTTTTCACAGATTTGATTCATTTTATTGAGAATACATACTGACTGTTCCTCTCCAGGTTTGAGTGAAAGTAACCATGGCAGAGGTTCAAGTTAGTGAGAGGGGCATTGGGTTCCATTCAACCCAGCAAGTGTATCAAGCTTATTGGTTACAAAGTGTCCTGCTATCCTAGTATACCTGAGGCTAAGAGGTGTGCTAGAACACGAGACCTTTAACACCCAGACTGACAAAACAAAGCACATTAGTGGAAATATATTCCTTGTTAGTCACAAGGCACCACTTTGCAGAAAGCCCTCTTTCCCATTGGGTGTGGTCTTGGTGGGTCCTCTTCTCAGGTCTGAACCAGAACAACCAGCATTGTTCTCCTTCATCGGTGCCTCATTTCAGACCCTAAGCTGGCTGCCCACTAATTCCTACTATCTGGATGTTTGGACATGGGTTTCTGTTGTTCTCTCAGCTTTTCCTATGATGCTGGCGAGTTCCTCTCATGGGTTCCAACAAACTCCCTTCTGTTTTACAGCAACAGGCTAGCTTACTTGCTACAGTCTGTCTCTCCTCTCTGAAGAGCAGTAAAGACTTTCTCTGTGGACAATCCAGATTCTGCCACACATCTCTCTTCTTCTCCTCCTCCTCCTCCTCCCCCTCCCCCTCCTCCTCCTCCTCTTCCTCTCCCCCTCCCCCTCCTCCTCCTCTCCCTTTTACTTCTTCCTCTTCCTCCTTCTCCTAACTGAAAATAGATTCTTTGTCAGGCAGTGTTGGCACACATCTTTAGTCCCAACACTCAGTAAGCAAAGGCAGGAAGATCTCTGAGTCCAAGGCCAGCCTGGTCTAAAGAGCTAGCTCTAGGACAGCTAAGGCTACACAGAGAAACACTCTCTCAGAAAAAGGAAAGAAAGAAAGAAAGAAAGAAAGAAAGAAAGAAAGAAAGAAAGAAAGAAAGAAAGAAAGAAAGAAAGGAAGGAAGGAAGGAAGGAAAGAAGGAAAGTAGATTCTTCTCACACACAATACATTCCAGTCAGTTTCCTCTCCCTCTACTCCTCCTAGCTCCCCCAAACCTCCTTTCTCCCCCAGACCCACTTCCCCTCTGTTGTCTCTTCAGAAAAGAGCAGGTCTCCAAGAGACAACATCCAGACAGGACAGATATA
>NW_022196912.1:93926607-93957203 GCF_008632895.1 Mastomys coucha | reverse complement strand
GACAGCTACAGTGTATTTACATATACTAAATAAATAAAAAATAAAATAAAAAAAAAAAGCCTTCCTATCAAGGCCGACAAGGCAACCCAATGGGAGGAAATGAGTCTTAAGAGCAGGCCAAAGAGTTAAAGATTCACCCACTTCCACTGTTCTGAGTCGCATAAGAACAAGAAGCTAATAGCCATCACATATATGCAGAGAATGGTGTCTGGGGCAGATTCATGCAGGCCTCATGCTTGTAGCTCCTGTCTCTGTGAGCCCATGTGAGTCCTGCTTAATTGATCCAGTGGGCCATGTTCTCCTGGCATCCTCCATCCCCTCTGACTCTTTCCTCCCCCATTCCACGGGGTTCTCCAATCTAGGGAAGGGACCCTAGGAAGACCTCCAATTTAGACTCTTCACATAATGCCTGGCTATGGGTCTCTGCACCTGCCCCCACCTGCTGCCAAAAGAGGCCTCTCTCAGGAGGATCCGACAAAGCACTGATCTGAGAGTAGCAGAGCATCATTAAGAACCACTGCATTGCACTGAATTTTTTTTCTCAGTTGTGTTTTGTTCTACCCTTAGCCTTGGGCTATACAGTCTCAGTCTCTGACTCCTGGTCATCCAGGCAGTGTATGCCATGGGGTAGACCTGAAGTTAAACCAAACATTGGTTGGCCGTTCCCACATGTTCCATGCCACCATTGCCAAAGCAGAGGCAGGACAGGTTGTAGGGGGAGGTGTTGTGGCTGTGGTGGCTTCTTCTATAGTCTGTAGAGTGCCTCCTTGTGCCATAGACTAGAATGTCTGGTGAAAGCTCCCAGCTCTCACCAGCTAGACCTTTCTAAGTTCAAAGAGCTGAGTGGAAGTTGTCCTCAGCAATGGGGCCCTGATGGCAGTCTTCAGAGGGCAACCTTCTGTCCTAGCATCAGCCTGGGCTGTCCAGGGATCTCTTTGAGACTTCCTCAGCCAACAACTCCACCAAATGTAACCCCTCCAACCACTGGACATCTTGCCTGGTTATAGAAGATGGACAGTTCAGATTCTATAGCCTCTATTACTAGGAGTCCTCACTAAGGTCACCCTCAGATCTCAGGAAGTTTCCACTATAGTAGGTTTCCACACCGTTCCCCAAATGCTCCCCCCAACTTCAGCCGTCTCTCCCCTAATCCCTTCCCCTCAACCTGATCCTCCCACTCCCATCCCCACCCACTCCCAGTCCACCCACAGAATCTATTCCACTTCCTCTTCCCAAGAAGATACCTCAATGGCCTTCCTCTTTACTTAACCTTTCTGAGTCTCTGGGTTACAGTTTGATTATCATTACTCAACAGCAAATATCCACTTATAAGTGAATACAGACTATATTTATCTTTCTGGGTCTGGGTTACATCACTCAAGATGATTTTTTTTTCCCAGCTGTTTCTATTTGCCTGCAATTTTATGATTTTTTTAACCCACTGAGTAATACTCCACTGTGTTAACGAACCACATCTTGTTTATACATTCTTTTGTTGAGGGACATCTAGGTTGTTTCCAGTTACTGGCTGTTATGAATAAAACCGCAATAAGCATAGTTGAGCAGTTATCCTTGTGGTATGATGGAGCATCCTTGAGGTATATGCCCGAATGCACACCTCACTTCTAAAATATTTTTTCGTGTTGGTATTTTTAGTTTTTGTGCTAAGGTTTCATGTTATCCAGGCTGGCCTCAAACTCACTTATGTAGCCAAGAAGGACCCTGGACTCTTCTTCATCCTTTTACCTCTCAGGTGCTAGGGTTACAGATGCTGGGCTGGGGTTAGAGGTTCATCTTGCCATACCCGTTTATGTGGTACTGGCAATTGAACCCAGTGCCTCATGCTCTAAAGACTGAACTAACTGCTTGTGCAAAAACCCATTTAAAGTATTTTATCTTCTGCCTTTTTACCTTTAGCCCTCAAACTCTCTTCCTATCTCATGGGCCATTCTTGTAGCCAGGCTGTTCTCACCCAAGAGGAGACTAGGATGAGAGCTCTTTATGAGTCTGAAGTTTTGATTGAGCCACACAGACCCAGCTGGAGGCATGACCAGACGTCTAAAGAGGCTGCCCAAGCCGCGTGAGCAGTGGGGTTATAAAGGTAGAGATCACAAGTTTGGTACTTCCCATTGACAGAAGTAGTTATGGCTGCTACCAAGCATGACAGGATATGGAAACTTTCAATAAGAAGAGGACACAGTTATGTCACCATGGTATTTGTGTTTGATCAAGAAAGAGAGCAGAAAGCCTTGCAATTATAGAAGCAGAACAAAGGTAGGTGAGTTATAGTTCCTATAAAGTATTATGTATACCTGCCAATCAGCCTGGGGTTATGTCAGGATTTAGTAAATATATATTCTTTCACACACACACACATATATATATTTTTTTCACTATTCATATGAAGCCCCAAATCTCACCACTCTCCCACAGACCTGACACAGTCTGTGCTCAGTTGCTCGGCATACCTTCACCTTCTCCTGAGCTTTGGGCTAACCACTGAAAGCTAGAGGAAGTGCTAGCTGTGAAACATCTAGATCTTTCAAATTTTACAAATACCCCAGGATACAGACTAATCCCTTTGGAATTAATCCAGTTTAGTTGCTGTCTTTCTCCACAGTGGGATACACAGGAGTACTTTAGATGCAGGCATTCAAGGTCAACTAGTCCCCAGCATCCCCTGTCTTTCTCATCGGCAGCTTCTGCATCGGGGTGAGCTGCCAAGCACCGAGGTGGGAGGTAGGAGCCTGTCTGGACCCGTTAAACACTGAAGTGGCAGCCTTTTCTCTGGATCCCTTTAGATGTGAAAGCACAATGACATTAGATGTTATTTCGCTGACTTTCTCTCAATCTGTTCCCCCAGGATCTCATGCCTGCTGACCAGCAGGACCAGATGGCACAGTGTACTGGAACATCTCCCTGTGCCTGCCTTCACATCCTAAGAGATGCCTCATCTTCACGGTGGCATGTCTATACATCCCTTCCAGTTATTTGTGTAATTTTTTTTCTCCCACTAACTCTGATGAAGGCACTTGACCTGGCTTATATTTCATCCCCAGAGACGATAGCTGAGTCTGATTTTGTCGTCTAGAAGGTGCCAGGATGAGGGGAAGGGCAACAGAGGGACGGGGAAGGACCAGGAAGGATTGCTTCAGATTCGTGGATGTTTACCACCAGCCCCCTTTCTCAGACATTACTGTCTGTACCCTATGTGCCCTGAGAACATCTTGACTGCCGAACAAAAGATTTGGTATCCCAAACTTTGGACCTGACTTTGAATTCCTGGGCCCTGACTCATTCACTGGGGCATGTTACATAACCTGTCTAGGCATCATCTGAAAATGGAGCTAATAATAGTCCAGCCTCTCAGAGACGTGAAGAGATTAGCTGAGACAGTGATTGTCAAGTGAGTGGCATGCAATGTCTGAAATCAGGAGAAATATTCTCTCTCTCTCTCTCTCTCTCTCTCTTTCTTTCTCTCTCTCTCTCTCTCTTTCTCTCTCTCCCTCCTTCCTTCCCCCTTTCTCTATGTATGCATCTGTCTGTCTATCTCTGTTTCTCTGTCTATTTCTCAGTATCTATCTATCTATCTATCTATCTATCTATCTATCTATCTATCTATCTATCTATCTCAGAGACAGGGTCTCAGTAGCCAGGCTGGCCTGGAACTCCACTATATAGACCAGGCTGGCTTCAAACTCACACAGATCCCCTTGCCTCTGCCTCCTGAGTGCTGGGATTAAAGACAAGCACCATTATGCCCAATCAAATCATTCTCTTTTATCTTGTATATTTTGTTTTCTGAGTCATATGTGAGTTAGACCATATTAGCAAAGGTACTATTATTTTTATACCTATGAATATATGTGTCTTAGTCAGGGATTCTATTCCTGCACAAACATCATGACCAAGAAGAAGTTGGGGAGCCCATGGAGGGATGTTCCTTACTGGCTTGTTTCCCTAGCTTGCTCAGCCTGCTCTCTTATAGAACCCAAGACCACCAGCCCAGAGATGGTATTACCCACAATGGGCCCTCCCTCCTTGATCACTAATTGAGGAAATGCCCCACAGCTGAATCTCATGGAGATACTTCCCCAACTGAAGCTCCTTTCTCTGTGATAACTCCAGCCTGTGTCAAGTTGACACACAAAACCAGCTAGTACAATATGTCATGGGGGCATAGAAAGATTCCAGACTGCCTTACATCCATCCTTCCCTGGTGAGATAGGCAGAGGGCAAATATTATATATAATTCTTGCCACACTGATGACAAGCTGAGGAGGACAGAGGAATGCTCAAAGTCATACAGTCTAGGCTGTCAGTACTCTGACCTATGGGTCATCTGTCCCAGGGACTTCTCCTAAGACACCTGACTCTACTATACCCAGTCTCTTTGTTCTGTGAATTTTACATTTTAAAACATGAGCTACTGAGCTAGCAAGATGTCTCAGCAGGTGAAGGCACCAACCACTGAGCCTGACAACCTGAGCTTGACCATCCTTTGACCTCCACATCCTGCATATTGTGACATTACCCCTGCTACTGCATCCCCTCTAAATAAATAAGAGTGCAATTTTAAAAATGTAAAGCCTGGGCGGATAGCTCAGCAGTTAAGAGCACCAGCTGCTCTTAGATCTATTCTGGAGGATCCAGGTTCTATTCCCAGCACCCATATGGTGGCTCACAACTGTTTGTAACCTCAGTTCCAGGAGATTTGGCACCCTCTTCTGGCCTCCATGAACACCAGGCATGCATGTAGTGTCCAGATGTACACACAGGCAAAACACCCATGCACATAAGAGAATAAAACAATATAAGTCTAAAATTTGAAAATGAGCTACTGCATAACCAAGCCTTCTTTTTGTCATTTTAAGTGTGTGTGTGTGTGTGTGTGTGTGTGTGTGTGTGTGTGTGTGTTCTCACACAACACGTGCATGCACGAGTGTGTGCGTGCAGGAATATGTATTTCTACATTCTCCACAGATTTTGGGTTTCCCCACTTTAGTATCTGGTATGCATTTCTCTGTATTGAAATAGACAACATCTTTGCCTTTAAATAACTATAGACCCTTTCAGAATCTTAATATATAAGATTATAGTCAGCTTAGCTATTCCTCCATTATTAGGTTTGAAGTTTTGCACTGTTCTAGAACAATACTTCAGTCATTCACGCTTTGTCTTGGGACTGAGCAAGCACACTGATCTGAGATAACTTGTTTCCTGGGCCTTCCCTGACCCCCACTGGCCGGCAGCCTTTAGGAGATTGTCTTTCCAGGCACTTGGATTCTGTAGTTGTTTCCAATCAGCCAATGAATTCAATTGGGCCTTATTGAGTGCCTGAATGCCTGCTTGGAGATCCAGAAGCATAAACGGTGTCTCTGACCCCTGAGGAGCTTATGTGTAACCAGGGAGACCTTTCATCTGTGTTTGCATCTAGCCAGTGAGGTCCCTCAAGCAGAGGTCATCCAGATGGGCATCTGGGCACGAGGACTGTGGTGAAAGCAAGAACTCTACATAGGCTTCTCATCTGTTCTCCTGCCTGTCCTGGGCTTGGCTTTCATTTGGCAAGAAGGTGCTAACAATGAAACAGTGAATAGGGAAAACTCGTCAGGGGTTGTACGGAGCCTCTTCCAATTCACCAAGCATTAATATTAGGCCCTTGAGGTTATGTGAACCCACTAAAAATAGTATAGGCACACACCTGTGAGCCCAGCATTCAGGAAACTCAGGAGAAGCATTTCAAGTTTAAGGCCAGCCTGGCTACATGGTGAACTCTTGTTTCAAAATAAAACAAACAAACAAACAAAAAATTAACATGGGGATTTCAGATCTTTTGGAGAGCTTCCCACAGATACACCAAGCTAGGCAGCTGCTCACACACCAAACTGTTTTTACAAGTAAGGAAATCAGCTTTAGAAGAAGGAGAAAAAGGAGGAGGAAGAAGAAGAGGAGGAGGAAGAGGAGGAAGAGAAGGAAGAGGAGGAAGAGGAGGAGGAGGAGGAAGAAGAAGAGGAGGAGGAGGAAGAGGAGGAGGAGTAGGAAGAGGAAGAGGAGGAGGAAGAGGAGGAAGAGGAGGAGGAAGAGGAGGAGAAGGAGGCAGCCAGGCAGTGTCAGTGCACACTTTTAATCCCAGTAATCAGGAGACAGAGTCAGGTGGATCTCTGAGTTCGAGGCCAGCCTCCTCTACAAAGTGAGTTCTAGGACAACCAGGGACACACAGAGAAACCCTGTCTCAAAAAAACAAAACAAAACAAAACAAAAACAAAGCAAAAAAACAACAGCAGCAATAACAAACAAACAAAAACCTTTTTAAAAAGTAAAATAAAATTCCAGTAAGTTCCCTGTCTCTTTCTTGCCTATTCATGAAGTGGAAACAACAGTATATTGGCCCATCTGGTATTGATATAGCAAAATACCTGAGGTTGGGAAACATATAAAGTAAAGATTAATTGGTTCCAAATTAATCTAGTGAGTCCATACAGCATGATACTAGTGTTCTGTGTCTACAAAATGACACAGAAGTGGAAATGAAGTCAGCTGTGTGTGTCTCCTTGTATACTTAGAACAACTCACTCTTCTGGGAATGAATTTACTCCCTCAAAACCAACATCATGCCATTTCCTGTATCCCATAATACACTGCACCAGCCCCACATTCTAGAGGATGCTTCTCAACACTGACCAAGATTGAGTTTACATCCTAGCAAATGCTTTTGAAAGAACAAAACCTTAAGCCAGGTGAGATGGTGCACTCATATAATCCCAGAGTTTAAGAAGGAGGAGCATGGGAGTTTAAGGGCAGCCTGGATTACAGAAAGATCATACTGCAAGCAAACATACAAAAATAAGTAGACACTCTAATTTTAAAAAGGAAAGAAATTTGGGAGATGATGGCTCAGTGGGTAAAGTACCTGCACAGAGAGCAGGAGGCCCCAAGTTCAGATTTAGCCCATGTAAAGCTGGACATAGTGGCAGGAGTCAGGAACTTCAACATTCCTATAGTGATATGGGGTTAGGGGACAAGAGAATCTCTGGAAGCTACCAGGTCAGTTAGTGTGGTGTACATAGTGGCAAACAATAAGATACCCCATTTTAAACAAGGTAGAAAATGAGGTCCAACCCCTGAGGTTGTCCTATGACCTCCACACATGATCTATGACACAGTTTATGCATTCACACACTTTAACACACATACACACACTCAGATTAAGAAAACAAAGAGCAGGCTGAAGAAATGGCTCAGTGGTTAAGAGCACTGGTTGCTCTTCCGGAGGCCCTGAGTTCAATACCCAGCAACCACATGGTGGCTCACAACCATCTGTAAGGAGACTTGGTGTCCTCTTCTGGCACGCCAGCAAACATGCAGGCAGCATACTGTATACATAATAAAACAAATCTTAAAAAAGGAAAGAATGAAAAGAAATAGCAAAACATTTCTCAAATGATGTACAAAAGGAGGCTGGAGACCACAGCTCATCAGTTACTGTGTATACTGAGCACCCAGCACATAGTAGGAGCTCAAGAAACATTTGTTGGC
Source organism: Mastomys coucha (assembly GCF_008632895.1). NCBI lineage: Eukaryota > Metazoa > Chordata > Mammalia > Rodentia > Muridae > Mastomys > Mastomys coucha. The sequence continues at coordinate 93,949,667 of NW_022196912.1, read as the reverse complement.
TGAACCAGGGAAACAGCAGGTGCTCTGATGAGCCCATAAGGGGCAGTGCTTCCCAAAGCGTTTGCTCAGCCCTGAGGCTCTCATCCCGCTCTCCAGCTCACCCACAGACCCATCCTCTCCAGACAGTCTGCACCCTGGTCCCGACGTCCTGTGTCTGTCATAACAAGTGTCTCATTCAGGGGAGTACAAACCTGAAGCTACAAGTTCACCCTGGGACAGGGAAGGAGAGGCAAGAGCTGTCCTCAGCCAAACTCTCAGGTTTCACAGACTGCAGGAATCGCTACCACAACTGATCGGCTGGCTTACCCTTCATTTCCTGCTCCTGGCAGATGAGGCAAAGGGACAGCAGGCCCCAGAGGTCACCAGCTGAGTACACTCTGATCAGTCAAGAAGGATACGGAGTACAAATGTGGCCATGCTCTTACCTTGTGTCCCCCAGGGTCTTTAGTATCCAGTTGTCTTTTAGCCACTCTGGTCCTTCTGGGCTTTCAGTAGCCACAGTAAACTCCCTACTCTGGGCTAGAATGTTATTTTTTTTTAAGTGGTGTGTGTGGTATATATTTGTGTGTATATACATATGTGTGTGTGTGTGCACACTCCTGTGAAGGCTAGAGATCAACGGCAGTGCCTTCCACTATTTCCCACCCATTTCTTGTTTTATTGTATATGTATGAGTATTTGCCGGCATGTATGTCTGTGAACAACATATGCACATGGAGCCCTCGGAGGTCGGAACTGGAGTTACAGAAGGTTGTAAGTCACCGTGTCAGTTTTGGGAACTGAACCTGGGACCCCTGCAGAAGCAGCGGGTGTTGGTAACCTCTGAACCCTCTCCAGCTCTTCTACCTCAGTGTTTGAGTCAAGGTCTCTAATTGGACCTGCAGCTCACTGGTTGACTAGGATCAGAAAGCCCAGAGAATTCTTGTGCCCCCGTTTCTCAGTACTGGGATTGCAGACATCTGCTGGCACACTCAGCTTCTACATGGGTGCTGGGGTCCAAAGTCTGGTCCTCAGGCTTGAATAACAAGCACTGTATCCACCGAGCCATCTCCTCAGCCCGTAGGGAGTCATTTAGTGTGCCCAGAGCCCAGCCAAATGTAAGAAGGCAATAATCGTATCTACATCGCTTTCTCATTCCATTGCTGGGAACTGTGCTTCACCCAAAGCCAGTGCCAAATTAACACTTGCTGGATGACAAAGAACAAAAAACAAACAAACAAACAAACAAACAAACAAAAATATCAGCAGTATTGCGATAGCTGATAAATGATGGTTATTATAAATAATTATTGAAAATAAGTGATCATGGGCTGGTGAGATGGCTCAGCGGGTAAGAGCACCAACTGCTCTTCCGAAGGTCATGAGTTCAAATCCCAGCAACCACATGGTGACTCACAACCACCCATAATGAAATCTGAATCCTTCTTCTGGTGTGTCTGAAGACAGCAACAGAGCCAGGCGGTGGTGGCGCACGCCTTTGATCCCAGCACTTGGGAGGCAGAGACAAGTGGATTTCTGAGTTCAAGGCCAGCCTGGTCTACAGAGTGAGTTCTAGGACAGCCAGGGCTATACAGAGAAACCTTGTCTCGAAAAAACAAACAAAAAAAAAAAAAAAGAAAAAGAAAAAGAAAAGAAAAGAAGTGATCATTATTCATGATTTTTAAAGGAAACAGTCATTTCTATAGCTTCTCAAGACTAATAAACACATTGTCCTGCCTCATCCATTTCTTAGTCACTCATTCAGTTATTCCTTCAACCCTGCTTTTCCAAGAAACTGGAATTAGATGATGTCCCCAAGTATGGGAGGCAGAGGTAGGAGGATCTCTGAGTCTGAAGTCAGGCTGAACTACAGAGGGAGTTCCAGGACAGCCAGAACTACACAGAGAAACCTATGCTCCTCCCACCCCACCCCCCAACACACAAAAGATAAACTCAGAACACATACCTCAAAACTACAACCTATGGCTACATGGTTCTGGGAACATCAGTAATAGGGGTCTAAGGAGAAAGGAGGCTGCTAACCATGAGTCAGAGTCCGAGGAGAGCACACTGAAGTACAGGAAAGGGCAGAAGCTGAGGGGCAATGGTGTGTAGGAAGGGTGAGGACAGGGTGGGCAGGATGGAACACAACAGGCTCTCTAGCCGACCCCTGGTGTGGCCAAAGCACTGGCAGAAAGGCCAGCAGTGTCCGCTGTACTTGGTACCACTGACCTGGCCTCGGAGGCTTCCTCTCTGAGATTCTGTTCCCAGGCCCCTCTTTGTCATCCCCAGACTTCCCTTGCCTTTTCACACACCAAGAAAGCTCTGTACTGATGAGCAGGACCCCACCCGTTTCTTACCAGGCCTGTTTAATGATTCTCCACTTCTGCTTCTCCCAGTTTGAGGGTCTCTCTGCTAAAGCAGAGACTCTGACTGTCATCCTATGCCCTGCTGCTTGATGCAGTGCCTGGGTCAAGACAGGAGCCATGTTAGAGTGAACGGGGCAGGTGTTTGGAGTTCTGTACTCTGGAGAAGTCTGGGCTGCAAACCGGAGTGAGAACAAAGGGCTCTGGTGGCCTTGGTGAGAGGGGGAGGGGTCAGAAAGCTGAGAAACGGAAAAGTAAAGGATGCCATGAATTTAGTGCCACAGAAAGAGGGGGAGGACTGAAGGTGCCATTCTTAGAAGGAAGGAAGGATGATGTTTTCAAGGGGGCCATGTTCACCAAATGCTGGGGAAGCATTTCAGCAGGTCCACAAGGTGCACAGAGCATCAGGTGGGTCTCCATCCACTGCTCATGCATTGTGCACCAAGTGTTCTAAGTGCCTTGCCGAGTGCGGAGCCATCCAATTTCCACACTAACCCACCGAGCATTTGATTAGTACCAGGTATATGTTGATGATGGGGAGCTCAGAGGTTACATACACACACCCCTTTGCCCCTGTACCCGGGAAATGCAGCGTGAGTGACAGAGCAAGGCTTTGGACTCCAACAATATCATTCTAGAGTCTAGGGTCTTACTCCACCTGGTGCTGTCTTCCAGCCAGCCTTTGCCTGCTGGTGTGCATGTGTGTGTGTGTGTGTGTGTGTGTGTGTGTGTGTGTGTGTGTGTGTAAAGGGAGGGAGAAATGCTAGGCAAGAGTTCTCATTAAGTTGATTAGCCCAGCCTTGACCTGGTCTCTGAAGTGTAGGCAGACACTGAGCTTTGATCTTCCTTCTTCAGCCTCCCAAGTACCTGGGATGACAGTCCTGTGCCACCATTCCCAGTTTGGGGACCTGTTTATGGCTCTCCTTAGAGAGAGGAACACACACACACACACACACACACACACACACACACACACACACACACACACACACGCACGCACGCACCTGGCTAATGAGATAATCAAGTTTCTCCAAGGCACAGGCAGCCAATAAATGCAAGACCAAGATCTCCAGTTATAGCCATGCTGCCGCCTCCTGCACTTCCAGATGCTCAAAGCTGAACTGTAGGCAGGCTCAGGTCACCTCTGTTACTCCCTTTGCAGCTTGGGAGCCTCCATAAGGCCCAGCAGATGGTCGTGTTTCATGTACACCTCTGACTCAGCAGCTGGCTCTTGGGCCCTTAGCTCTGAACCTCTGACTTACCACGATGAAGACTGGGGCGCCACCTTGACCTGGCACAGGAGAAGAACAACTCAGAGCATCAGCGACTTTGGGAGGAAAAATAGGTACAGCTAAAATCTATTTCTGTGTCCTGGGTGGGAAGGACAGAAGCGGACAATCAGAGGGAAGGTGTTCAAGGACTCAGCAAGTCCGCATCCCCGGCATCTGAGTGGGCTGATGCAAGACATCCAGATGGGCAGGACCCGTGGCTTCAAGTAGACCCTGCGTCCATTTACCAGAGGGTGTTCTTCCCAATTCTGACCCATTCTGCTCTCTTGCTGCATCTCTCTGGGCTTCCTCTACACAAGAGTTGACAGGTTCAGGAAACGCCTGAAACAAGACAATGGAACACTTTTAAATGTTTTGTCTTTAGATACTTGGGGTTTTTTGTTTGTTTGTTTGTTTTGTTTTTTTGAAACAAGTATCATTGTGTTATTCAAGCTAGACGCAAGTGATGCTCCCATCTTGGCCTGCTGAGTGCTGGGGCGTAGGCAGGCCGCCTCCTCCCACACGGAGGGACAAGCAGACAGAAGTGTCAGCCCATTCTCCTGACCAAGCAGATCCCCTGGGGGTAACCAAGCCAGGTGGCTCTCTGACTCACTCTCCAGTCACTTTTATCACCAGCTCATGACTTAGAGAACAGCTGCTCTGCTCCAGACACCTGGTTCTCTTTTCTGGAGGTAATATGTCACTAAGACTGCACTGTGCCTCGGTTTCCCCACGTGTGGGGCCTGAAGTTTCTTGTGTTCTTAACATACAGAAGTTAGGCTAAGGAAGCCTTTATCTGAGTCGATAGCAGGAAGGGTAGGCTGTGGGCTGAGAAGGGGCATGATGAGGGAGGTGGGGAGGGACAGGGCCAGGCAAGTCCCCTGTTTCAATCAGGTTCAAATTCAAACTCTAACTCTTTTTGTCTACCCAACATTGGACAAAAGACCATCTCGGAGCCTTGCAAAAAATGAAGCAATCCAATCTTCAAAATACCCCCTTTGAGGTAAGCAACACCTTAGTCCCAACTTACAATCAAGAAATGAAGCAGAGAAAAAAAAATTTTTTTTAATGAAAAATAGGTAGGAGTGTAGCTAAGTTGATAGAGTGCTTGTTTAGCACACAGGGAAGCTCTGGGTTTATTCTCTGGTACCTCGTAAACTAGGTGTGGTGGTGCATGCTTGTAACCTCAGCACTTGGGAGGTGAAGCAGGATGAGCCTCATCGACATAGCTAATTCAAGGCCAGCCTCGACTACCTGAGATGGGGAGAGAAGGGAGGAAGGAGAGGAGAAGGGAGGGGGAGGAGAGGGGGAAGGGAGGGAAGGAGAGGAGAAGGGAGGGGGAGGGACGGGGAGGGGAGAGAAGGAGAAGAGGCTTCTCTCCCAGTGTCTTCTGTCACCCTCTTCTGCAGGTCCAAGGTTCTGAGAGAGCTATTTCTGGAATACACAGATCTCATCCACAGAAGGTGAGATTCTGTTTATTTGGTCTGGGCTGGACTGACTCCTCCTGAACTCTTGGCCTGATGGGATAACTAATTTAAGGTAATTCTGAGATTCAATATTGGAGGGGAATGTGCAGCAGGGGCAAAGGCCAAATGCAGCCCCCTGCCCTCAGCAAAGAGCACCCAAAGCCTTCTGGTTGGACAATCTTCTTGAAGCCAGGCTGCCATCTGACTACCCTGACGTGACCATCCCTGCAGGCCTCCCGGAACAGTCTTTCCCATTCTTGAAGAGCTCACAATTGCCCTGCCAATTCTCCTATTTGGAGATTAAATATTCCCTTGCCTGGCACTCTCTCAGGTCACCACAGTGCTCCCTCGATTCCCAGCATATTGTAGTGGATCTGTCAGGAGCCCTGACTCAGGATCTTTTCCCCCCAGTGTTGAAGCAGACACATCAATGCTCCTACTCAGGGGCCAGCATTCTTCTCTGGGGGGCGGGGGGCTCCATTTGTTATTCCTCAACCTGCTGTTCCCCAGCTCCCCCAGGCTTCCCCAGAAATGAAACCTTTCCCACCAAAGTGTACTCTTGCGGGGACAGCAGAGGTTTCCAGATTCACCTCGATTCTGCTCCCAGGCCCAGTTAATCAGCAAAGAGGTTGGCCCTCGATTTAACCTGGTCTACCAAATTCATTTCATGGAATTTTTGAACCCATGTGCCTCTCTGCTGATGGAAACTGGAAGATACAAATGCATAGTCCCCTGAAGATGTGGCAAGAGGTGACCCACTCTACCCATCTTGAGGGAGGTCACACTAGTAAGTGACCAGGACAGCAACGGATGTGGTGCTTGGCAAGACAGCCCTCTAAGTAGCCTGGAACACAGCCTCTGCTGGCTTGGTCCTTAGCTCTCTGGTGTCAGTTTCATAGAGAATGCTTGGCTTAGAGGGAGAGCAGAGGTACAGTGGAGGCTGTTGGCTCTCAGGAGAGTTCCCTTGTTGAACATGAGCCTGCTGTCCAGCCATTTTACAGTTAACTCTAGCAATCTCTGGGACATGAGTGTCAGGGTGTAAGGGCTCTGCATTTCGACTCATAGAATTCGACTTTTGGGGATGAGCCTTAGTAATTAGTAAGAACAGGGTCCCCCATTTTACAAATTAGGAAAGAGAAGGCCAAGAAGGCACCTGTGGAAGAGCTAAGCTGGAGCTTGAGTTCTGCCTTCTCTCCTCCACATCCTCCCAGAAAACCAGCCCCACCGGGGCTTCCGTAGCCCTCGGGAGCCTTTCACCAGCCTAGTGATCAAGAGGATAGATGGCCGGGGAAACTCATCAGGACCACCGGCTTGTCATTGAAATGAACCAAAGATGTGACATTTCTTGGTGCTTTATTGAATATTTGGCCCTCAGAAATTCACATTGCAATTTAATTCCCATTGTAACAGTACTGAAAGATGGAGCCTCTAAGGTAATTAGACCATGAGGATTCCTCCAATGTGGATAGATTTAAAGGCTTTTAAGATTTCTTGGAGAAAATTCATTTTTATTATTTCACACTTCTTCTTGCACATGAAGAGCAATGTTATTCCCAAGGATGCCGTGTGCGAGGCGCTGTGTTAAAACCAGGCACCAGGCTCACCTCACGCAGCAGATCCTGGTTCCCAGCCTCCAAGACTGTGAGGGATAAACCGACTCTGGCTGTATGCATTTTCCAGGCTCAGGTAGTCTTTCTTTTTTAAGATTTATTTTCATTTTAAGTGTATTGGCATTTTGTCTACATGTATATCTATGTACCATGTGCCTGTCTCATTCCCAGAGAGGTCAAAGGAGGACGTCGATACTCTGTATCTGGAACTGGAGTCATAGATGCTTTCGAGCCACAATGTGGGTGCTGGCAATCCAACTCTCTGCAAGAGCAACAATGCTCTAGGCTGCTGAGCCATCTCGCCAGGCCTTCAGTCATCCTTTATCACAGCATAGAACAGACTAAGACACCTGGCTGCTTGGTGGGTTTGTTTGAGGTATGGTGTGTGATATGAGTGTGTGTGTGTGTGTGTGTGTGTGTGTGTGTGTGTGTGTGGTATGTGTGTATAGTGTGTAGTGTAGTACAGTGTAGTATAGTGCGTGGTGTGCTGTGTGTGATGTGGTATGGTATGTGTGTGATGTGGTATGTGTGTATGTGTGTGGGGGGGGTGGTATGTGTATGTGTGTGGTCTGTATGGTGTGGTGTATGTGTGTGTAGTGTATGTGGTGTGTATAGTGTGTGGTTTGTGTATGTGTGTGCATGTGTGTATTTGTGTGTTCATCCATATGTGTGTTCTGTGTGAGTGTGTGGTGTGGCGTGTGTGTGTGTGTATGTGTGTGTGTGTGTGTGTGTGTGTGTGTGTAGTATGGTATATGAGTGGGTATGTATATGTGTATGAGTGGGTGTGTATGTGTGTATGTGAGTGACTGAGTGCGTGTGTGAGGGTGTGGTGTGGTGTGTGTGTGTGTAGTGTGGTGTGTGTGTGTGTGTGTGTGTGTGTGTAGTATATGTGAGTGGGTATGTATATGTGTATGAGTGGGTGTGTATGTGTGTATGTGAGTGACTGAGTGCATGTGTGAGTACATGTGTGTGGTTTTTCAGAGGCTCGTTTCCAAGGCTAGAAGGGCTTTCCATCAGCCATAAGCAAACTGAACTGCATAGGCTGCTCTGTGACTCACTGCCCTTAAGCCAGGTTAATGTTTCCTTGTGAATAACCTTTGTGTGCGTGTGATTCTTTCTGACATCACTTCTGAACTTAATGTGTGTAGGGTAGGGGGAGGGGATACCAAATATGTGCTATTTTTCCACACCATTTCTCCCGTATAAACTGGTACCCAATTCTGACACTCTCTTCCTGGAGTTGCATTAGATTTCAGAAATTGAAAAAGCGCATTTCTATGCAACATACCCCCCCCCCCACCAAGGTGGGTCCCCAGATAACCAGCACTTCTATCTAGCTGACCACAAAACAGAGGATTCTAATGGCATCCTTCTCAGAATGATCATCCATGAGAACAGAATTCAGGAAAGCATATGGCCATGGCTTTATGACTGAGGGCTTGTGTCAGAACAGTCAAACAGATGTGTAAGGTGAGGTATTTCTTCACCAACGGGGAACAGCCTTGGGCTTCATAGTTCACGAGTCTCTGCAGTTCAACCTCTGGTGCCTCTCCCCTCCCTGGAGGTCAGACGGTGAGACTGAGCATCCTATCCTTTCGTTAAGTGTTGGTTCTTCTGGCAACCAAGCCCCATCCAGGAGATGTCTTGGAATCTCACCTCATGATCGTGAACTCCAGCATGCTTAGGGAGGAGTCTGTTACCACTCAGGCAGTCCCACTAGGTTGTGAGCTACGTGCAAGGAAGCAGAGTCAGAGGGCATACAGCTATTTGTGTTGGAGTAGGCTGAACTGTGCGCTCTTCCAAGTGGCTAGAACCTTACAGACAAATTCCGCTAGAGTCCTAGGCTGGAAGCCCAGCTCAGGGGAGAGTCTCAGCAGACTAGGCTAGGACATTTGCTCCAAAATACCAAGTGTAAAAAGTTTGCCACCGAGGCGAATAGGAAAAGAATTGATTCCAGTATGTCAAGATCCACCACAGGAATCTTGCAACAGATGGGAAAATCCCTGCTGCCCAGGGATGGGGTAGTTTCAACTGTTGCCACGGATGCATATTGATCAGACTTGAACCTGGAACCGGAGATGACCGCAGGAGAGGAGGATTCTGAGGAAGGTCAAGTTAGAGAGACGAGATGGAGCTGAGGAAGAATTGCAAGTTTGAGTCCAGCCAGGTTACACAGTGAGGCTCAAGAAAAAATGGCAGAGAGACGGCTCAGCAGATAAGAGCACTTGCTGCTCTTGCAGGGGATAGGGACTTGGTTTCCAGGACCTAACTGTAACTCCAGTTCCAAGGGGTCTGACAGCTCTGATCTCCTCAGACACAGGGGCTCCTATGCACATACCACACTCCCACATACACCTGAGTAAACATTAAAGCAAAGCCAAAGAAGGGATGCAGAGAGAAAAAATAAAGGAAAAGGAGGGAAAGAGAGCCAAGGTTGATGAGGTCAATAACTGGGCCTTTCTCCACCATTAGCATGATGACTGGAGACTTCCAGGTGCTACACTGGTGAACTGGAACAGGCTGTTGTAGAATATGGTAATTATGACATCAGCCGTGACGGGGGGGGGGGCACTGCTAGTTTAATTTTTTCTTCTTTTTTCCTTCCTTCCTTTCTTTTTTTTTCTTTTGAAACAAGGTCTCACTAAGGAGACTAGGTAGGCCTTGAACTCACAGAAATCTGCCTGCCTTTCTTGAGTGTTGGGATGAAATGTTGGGATGAAAGGCATGTAACACTACAGGCCAGCTGGGACTACCAGTTCTAAACGAATGTCCCTTAAGTGATTGACAGGTCTAAGTGCAGAGTTGTGCAGGTATTCGACCCAAAGTTTAAAGTATCAAAGGAAACATAAAATAAAGGCAGCCATGCAGGCCTTTCACCTTCTCTTTTACATCAGACATCTTTGCGCCCAAGTGAAGAGTCCACGCTTCCGGCAGAGACAGACTTGGTGAGGTTAACTGTTTTTCCTAGTTTCCAGATAACAGCCTTAACTGTACCAGGCTCTTTCACATTCCTCTTTCTGATTGTGCGGGTCTACCTGCCACTCTCAGAACCCCAGGCTTCTCCTCACTGCCTGTGCCGTGTGTACCATCTGCCCGGAATGACCACTTTCTGTTATTGCAATCAAATGTCTTACTGCCTACATCCCCAAGTGATCAAAATGAGGAAGATGAGAGGTGGAAGGAAAGAATCAATGATTCAAAGCTGTCCCTGAAGATACGGGACCTCCACGAAGGCTCGTGAAAGGTGGGGGCGGGGCTCAGGGGTGAGAGGGCTTTTGTGGGAGGGAAGGGAGAAAGTCAGCTAGCTGCAGGCTGGCTGAGGGGGTCTTCTCCAGGGGCCCACTTTCTTCTTCTTCCCTAGTTAGGCTATACAATGGCCTTGAGGACAACTCCAAGCCCTGCTCAAATGCTCCTTTCTCCATGGGACCTTGCTAGTTACTAAGTCAGATGGTCTGAATTCTGGGACACTAAGAGGTATTTGTCAGTTCCTTACCCATGTCCTTGGGTCTTCTTGTCAGCTACAGGCTCCGGAGGAAGTAGAATGGCAAAGAGGCCAGAGGAGTAAGACTTAGCCTCAGAGGGGCCCGGTGCACCCCCTTTCTTTTCCTGTCAAAGCTGAGGGAGATTAAAAACAAAGGACACCGAATTCTTGGTGCTGACCATAGGTCTTTTATGACACAGTACACTCTACATTTACTTCCATTTCAAAATTTTTATTTATGTGTATGTGCACAGGCATGCAGGTGCCCATGGATACTGGAAGACCTCGCATCCTCTGGAGTTGGAGTTATAGGTGGTTATAAGCTTAGGTTCTAGAAAATGAAATCTGTTCCCTCCCTCAAAACAGCAGGGAAGTCAGACGGTGATGGTGCTTGCCTTTAATTCCTGGCATTTGGAAAGCTGAAACAGGAGGATCTCTGTGAGTGCCAGGCTAGCTTGGTCTACAGAGCAAGTTCTGAGACAGACAGGGATACACAGAGAAACCCTGTCTGGTGGGGGGTGGGGGTGGGGAGTGGGAGAGGGAGAAGAGGGGAGGGAGGGGAAGGAGGAGATGGGGAGACTTTTAACCACTGAACCATCTCTCTAGCTCTATTTCTTTTCTTTCCTTTCCCTTCTTTCTTTCTTTCTTTCTTTCTTTCTTCCCTTCTTGCTTTCTTTCTTTCTTTCTTTCTTCCCTTCTTGCTTTCTTTCTTTCCTTCTTTCTTTCTTTCTTTCTTTCTTTCTTTTACCTTTTGTTGGTTCTTTGTGAATTGTTGCCATCCAGTGGCAACGTTAAAGAATGGGTTACCTGAAATATGGAGTTGGGAGGAGGTAGGATAGTCATAATTATACCTTACCCACGTGGGAGGCTCTATAAAAATTAGACAGGAGTTGTGATCACTTCAGCCATCTTGAATTTAATGCTCTCTTTGTTACAAGTCAACAGGTAGAATAGGTGAGGCAAAACCCCTCCCACAAGTTCGTCAGCATGCGGCCCAATCAGCGGCTTCTTTGGTCTCTGTAGAGGCGGGACTTCCGATGTAACTGGAACCAGGAGCGAGACGTGGCAAATAGCAGGAGGTGGGCAGAGAGGTGTGGTTATGAGAGGCAGGCAGGGTCTGAAGAAATCAGCCCTCAAGCCAGGAGGGTTACAGTGAATGTCACGTCATGCACCCCAATCCCACTCATCTTCCCCTCCCATTGTCCAGGCCCTCCACCCTTGTAACCTTCCTCCCAACAGGAAAAAAAAAAAATCTCATTGTGTCAAGCTGTAGTGTGTCACAGTGTGTCCCACAGTTAACCCTTTTGTCCACACTTCTTTGCTTGCAAATCTTCATTGCAATGACTCTGTTTGGTCTGTTATTGAGGCCTCTGGCTTCCACGGCTCTATCAGAACTGGATCCTCACTGGGACTCCTCTCGGATACTGTTTCTATTCTTCAGTTGGAAGAAATAGCTTTACACTTCCCAGAAAGGCTGCGTGCGGCCTTTGTTAACAATTCATCTCCTTTCTGACCATCACAGATTCTTCCCTGTGGCAGGCTCTGCCCTTCTCCCCTCTCTCCTGAGGCCACACTGACAGTCACACCACACTCATGCCTCCAAGCTGTGCCCACATGCCCCTTCCTCTACAGGGCTTTGCTCTGTGATCCACACAGAGCTGGGACACTGGGTTCTGTGAGAAGCCCAAGGCGATGAGTAGTGAGAGCAGCTGTTTCCCTGAGAACTCCTGGCATTGAATAGTTTATCTTTACCTCATGATAGGGTAACTGGCCTATCATGAGCAGTAAATATTTGAGCCCTGGTCAACAGAAGGCAGAGGTCAACCTAATTAGACAGAAAACAGGACAGGACACAGAAGGGGGGTGGCAGGCAGCTCTGGGCAGCCACCCTTGTCAGAAAAAACTATTTCTCACCTTTTGCTAGGCCTGCCTGCTGGCCTCTGTGTGACCAGACCATCCCCCCCTCCCCACCCATCCCCTACAATTCTATTCGTAGACAAAACTCAAAACAATGATTCCAAAAATAGCTCCTTCTTCAAGGTCAGTGGGAGGTCATGGAGATACCATCCCCAACATCTCCAGAACCAGAAGGCAGACATTGGCTCAAAGAGGGGTATGCTAAAAATGTTAGCACGCCCTCCTGTGACTCTCATGGGTCTTAGATACCGCCATCCTGCTGGCTCCTATAAAATAGTTTTAAATTTTATATTTTTATCATTATAAAGATGCATGCTCCAAATTTTACTCATTTTTATATGTTCATTATTGTCAGAAGCCTTTTTCCTTTGTGTTACATGTATATGTGTGGTATACGTGCGTGCAGGTACACAGGCCTCGCATGTACTCATGGAGACCAGAGGTCACTTCGGGGATGTTACTCTGTTGCTACACAACCTTTTATTTTACATTTTGTTTTTGAGACAAGGTCTCTTCCTGAACCCAAGCTTGCTGCTTTTGTAAGACTGGCTGGATACACTCCCTGAGAGCCGCCTGTCTCTGCTCACTAGGGCTGGGTTATAGGTGCTTCCACACCCAGCCTTTATGTGGGGGCTGGAGACTGAACGCAGGTCCTCCCGCACAGCAGCACCTTACCTGCTGACACATCTCTCAAACCCTAGTTTGGGGGTTTTGGATTTTTTTTGTTTTTTTTTTCTCAAGAAAGAGGCTCAAATTGTTCAGTCTAGCCTTGAACTCCTGATACTCATGCCTCTGCCATCCTGAGTGTTGAGACTGTAGGCTTGTGCCACCCTCTGGGCTAATCAGTACTGATGGTTAAATCCAAGCCTTCACATATGGTAGACAACTGAGCTATGGTACCAACCTAGCTACACCTCAAGCCTTATTATCTGTCTGTTTATATGTCTGCCTGTCTATCTGTCTTTTTCTTTCTTTCTTCCTTCTTTTCTTTCTTTTACTTTTTCTTTGGCTTAAGTTTCCTGTATAGACAGGCTGGCCTCAAACCCCTATCTTGGCCTCTGTATGCTAGGATTACAAATATGCAACTATTCTTCAATAATAGTGTATGCAATCGCACATATGTGCTTTAATGTGAAGGCCAGAGGCTGACATCAGATCTTTCTCCATCACCATTCATCTTTCTATTTGAAGTAAGGAGCTCTCTGATTTCACTAGACTGGATGGTCAGGAAACCTCAGAGATTCCCCCCATAATCCCCCCTCATCTCTGCCTCTCCAGGGCTGGGACTACATGTACTTTGGCTGGTTTTGTGTGTCAACGTGACACAGGCTGGAGTTATCACAGAGAAGGGAGTTTCAGTTGGGGAAGTGCCTCCATGAGATCCAGCTGTGGGGCATTTTCTCAATTAGTGATCAAGGGGGTAGGGACTCTTGTGTGTGGTGCCATCCCTGGGCTGGAAGTCTTGGGTCCTATAAGAAAGCAGGCTGAGCAAGCCAGGAGAAGCAAGCCAGTAAAGAACATCCCTCCATGGCCTCTGCATCAGCTCCTGCTTCCAGACCTGCTTGAGTTCCAGTCCCGACTTCCTTTGGTGATGAACAGCCATGTGGAAGTAAGCCAAATAAACCCTTTCCTCCCCAACTTGCTTCTTGGTCATGATGTTGTGCAGGAATAGAAACCCTGACTAAGATACTGGTTTTCCTTCCTTCCTTCCTTCCTTCCTTCCTTCCTTCCTTCCTTCCTTCCTTTGAGGCAGGGTCTCTATGTGTACTCCTGGATATGAGTGACTCTTACATGTGTTCACAAGGCATACCCAGACACCAAGTTCTCAGCACAAAGGAGATTTACTACCCCAAAAGGGCACACAGTGTTGGGGGGTAGGGGGAGTGGTGGTAACTGCAAAGGCAGCAACAAGCACAAGCAAGAGAAGCAAGAGAGTGTAACAGGCCCCAGACCTTAGCATAACTGACTCCATGTTGGAAGTACCATTCTGGCTGTAAAACTCAGCCCATAGACAGCAAGACTAAAACAAAGGCCTAATCCATCAAAGTCCATCTACTTCTGGGAAGTCTCAAAATGTACTAACCTTGCTTTTTAGCTTCTGTAGGTCTTTAATTATGTTTCTAGCTAACTGTTCTTGTTAGCTGAAGTATATCAACCTAGAACATGGTTTTTGTGCTTAAAAGTTCACCCTGAGAAAGGCTCAGGGCTACCCTTGGGATCCAGAACACCCAGTGTAGTCTCCAGCTGGCTAAATAAAAACTTTCTAATGGTATAAACCTAGTCTGAGTGGTGTTCTCTGGTAAGTATCCCTCAGTGAGAGCAAGAGGAGCAAGAGAGGGCATTTCTGCAGGAGCGGGGCTTTTAAGGGGAAAAAGAAGGAATCAGAATTGGCAAGTCTCGATTGGACACAGTAGCCAAATAAGAAATTTTGATTGTTGGACTGAGGTGTTTGTCTTAGGAATGATCAAGGGCCAAATAAGGGAATAGATCTTGGGGGCGAGCTTTAAGAACATAATGGGTTTTAGCAGCAGGAAGGTAAAGGGTTAAAAGGGCAAACCCTGTGTGCAGTGTTTGCTGTGGTCATGTCTGTGTTTGCCATGGTCAGGCCTGTGTTCACCAGGCTTTGGCCTATGAGAGTTCTTCATGCCCACCTTTTGTTTTATTATTAGGTCACTAGGTTTTGGGTAAGTGGACGTCATTCTCTCTGGCCGCTTCCTGCTGACATTGGGACATCAATGTGTTGGTTTGTTTTAATTGGCCATGTTAATTAGGTAAGCCAGAAGGGGCTTTTGATTGCTGGACTTCAATACTTTGATAGCTGGAGTTTGGTATAGGTTTGTGTGGTTGGTTGGTTGGTTTGTGTGTGCGCATGTGTGTGTGTGTGTGTGTGTGTGTATGCTACTTTACTGGGCTCTTATATCTACCACCCTTCCAACCCTTATTCCTTCCACCCCTCCCCCCCATACTAGGTAGAAGAGAAAGTAGGTTAGAGAAGAAAGGGGACATAGATCTCTTTAAGCTACTTCCTGCTCATTAGGAGCATCACGTTCCTTGAGACAAGTCTAACCTTAGTTGTCAGAATATCTCCAACCAGCAACCAGCAATAGGAAAATCGGCAAACCAGCAAATGCAGCAACAGGGACCAGCAGCAGAGGTGACAATAGCTCTTGCATTTATAACCTCCCAAGAGTCCCCAGAATTCTACAGGTAAACTACCTGCAGCTGGCAAAAACCACACCCCTCCTATGACACAAGACAAATCATAGTTAGCACTTGTGGACAGTCTTTACCTGGGATTAAAACAAAAACATAGGGGCTGGAGAGATGGCTCAGTGGTTAAGAGCATCGACTGCTCTTCCAAAGGTCCTGAGTTCAAGTCCCAGCAACTACATGGTGGCTCACAACCATCCATAACAGAGATCTGACTCCCTCTTCTGGAGTGTCTGAAGACAGCTACAGTGTACTTACATATA
The DNA here is from genome assembly GCF_008632895.1 of Mastomys coucha. Taxonomy (NCBI): domain Eukaryota; kingdom Metazoa; phylum Chordata; class Mammalia; order Rodentia; family Muridae; genus Mastomys; species Mastomys coucha. The sequence goes on along the minus strand of NW_022196912.1, from coordinate 93,934,107 downwards.
ATAAATAAATAAATCTTTAAAAAAAGAAAAAAAAACATATTCATAGAACATTCCTGGGTTTTTAAAGAAACCAAAGTTCTTACTACACCTTGGTGGTCAGAGGAGGAAGTGGCCAAATAAGGGAATAGACCTTGGAGGCTTTAGGAATGTAACCTAATGGTTTTTAGCAAAGAGGAAGAAGTGTAAAAGGCAAAAGGGTCAGTGTCAAGATTGCCATGCTCAGCCTTGTGTTTGCTCTCCTCAGGCCTGCTAGAGCCCTTTATTCTGGAGATGTGGTTTCATTCCTTGTTTTTGGACTTCACTCACTGAGCCATCTCTCTCCAACCCTTTCCTAATAACTTTTAAAAATATTAAGGGCGGTGGTGGCGCACACCTTTAATTCCAGCACTTGGGAGGCAGAGGCAGGTGGATTTCTGAGTTTGAGGCCAGCCTGGTCTACAAAGTAAGCTCCAGGACAGCCAGGGCTACACAGAGAAACCCTGTCTCAAAAAAAAAAAAAAAAATTTATGGGCTGGTGAGATGGCTCAGTGGGGAAGAGCACCGACTGCTCTTCAGAAGGTCATGAGTTCATCCCAGCAACCACATGGTGACTCACAACCACCCGTAATGACATCTGATGCCCTCTTCTGGTGTGTCTGAAGACAGCTACAGTGTACTTACATATAATAAATAAATAAATTTTAAAAAAGACTGTTAAAAAATATTAAAAATAAAATATTTTCATAGAGCTGGGCGGTGGTGGAGCACACCTTTAATCCCAGTACTTTGGAGGCAGAGGCAGGAGGATCTCTGAGTTCAAGGCCAGATGGGTCTACAGGGTGAGTTCCAAGACAGCCAAGGCTACACAGGGAAACCCTGCCTCAAAAAAAATATTTTCATAGATAAAATATTTCAAAACATGCCTCTGTTCATCAAAGAAACAGAATTAACAAGATGGAGATACATCTAGTTCATGAGTAATGGAGACTCAGAAGTCCTGTGATCTGCCTTTGGCAAGCCAGTGACTCTCGAGCGTCATTTTGTAAACCAGTCAGAGACTAAAGTCAAAAGCAGAAGACAAATGTCTCAGGGGAGATTGCGTATGCCTTATTCTACCTTAATCTTTTTTTTTTCAGGCTGCTAAGAGATTTGATGACAAGATCTACCCACAATGCACTTTGTCAGTGTACTGATTCAGATATTAATCTCATTCAGAAACACTCTCATTGATACCCTGAATGATGTTTGACAAAGTATCTGAATAACTAAGTACAGGCCTCACTGGATCATCACAGAGCTCTGGACACTGTCCTGAGCCTGTTGGAGAAGCTGTCCCTGGGTGTGTGAAAGTAGAAAGGACATAGGTCTTTTCTGCAGAGTCACCTTTTTGGATAATCCACAGAAGATATGACTGATACACAGTGCTCACTTGGTTCTGTAGTTCAGATGTTGAATGTCTCCAACAGCTCGTGCAGTAAGGCCAGGTCACCAGGATGGCACTATAGGGTAGTGCTAGTGCCTAGAGAGATGTCTTTAGGACACAAGAAAAGGGACTCCTCTTCTCTTCTTCCCTTCTGTCTTTCCTTCAGTAACAGGAGTCTACTTGGCGTGATGTGCAGTTCTCCCTTCTTGCCACACTGCATTGAGTCAACAGGGCTCAAAGCCATGCGAGCTAGTGGATCACAGGCTATGCTTCAAAAAGACCTCTCTCTCTCCCTCTCCCTCCTTCCCTCTCCCCCTCTCTCAATCTCTCTCTGTCTTCATTTGTTTTGTTTTTATTTAGAGAGAGTGTGTGTGTGTGTGTATGTGTGTACACAACTTTTGAGAGTCAATTCTCTTGTTCCATGTGGATTCCTGGGATCAACTCAAGTGTACTTGAGATTGACCAAGCATCCTTACCTACTGAGCCAACTCACCCATTTGGTTTTAGGTGGCAGTTCTTAGCCTGTAGCTCTGGCTGATCTGAAACTCATTATGTAGTGCAAAGTTATGGCACTCCTCACTCCTCATTCCTCATCTTCCCTAATGCAAGGATTTCTGGCATGTGCTACCACACCCAAATGAACCTTTTCTTATATACACATGCTACACATGTATATACATGCAGGCAAAACACACATGATACATATATATATATTTGTTGTTGTTTGACATAGGGCTTCTCTGTGTAGCCTTGGCTGTCCTGGAAATTGCTCTATAGACCATGCTGGCCTCAAACTCACAGACATACACCCACCTCTGCCTCCCGAGTGATGGGATCAAAGGCTATATGCCGTCACTGCCCAACCATATAAAAACAAACTTTAAAGGGACAGATGTTGTAGCTTGCATTTGTAACTTCAACACTCCTGTGGTGCGATGGGAGGAGGTAGAGATAGGAGAATTGTCCAGAAGCTTGTGGGCCAGCTAATCTATAATACATATCACAACAGCAGAAACAAGAAATCCCTTGGCTCAATAAGGTAGAAGGTGTGAGCAAGTCCCTGAAAGCTGATCCCACACAAGCAGATGGCACATATGTGCAAGAACTCACACACTAAACCAACAGATATAAAATTGCCCACTTTGAGGTGGACACATCTGTAGTCTCAATGGCTCAGAGACTGACACAGTAGAATCACTTGTGTTTAAGAGTTTGGTTCCAGTCTGGCAACATGGTGAGACTTTTTGTCTCAAAAACATTTTTAAGCCAGGTAGTGGTGGCCCATACCTTTAATCCCAGCACTTGGGAGGCTGAGGCAGGCGGATCTCTGAGTTCGAGGCCAGCCCGGTCTGCAGAGTAAGTTACAGGACAGCCAGGGCTACACAGAGAAACCCTATCTCAAAAAAGAAAAAAAAAAAAAAGTAATTAATTACTTAAAATGTTTATCTAAGTTTTGCGTTCTGATTCATATTATATTCAGATTTATCTTCCTTAAGCAGAAGTTGATGCTTCTTCTTCATCCTGAGGATTCAGTCTTCTAGGGAAATGGATTTGAAACAAGGCAGGATCTAAGGTTCTTTGTAAGGAGCTAGTAACACCTCAAGTGTTAGGTTCAATGTCTGCTGTCATTTTGCTACCTCCTGCTCATCAGCCAGACAGATGTGTAGGAGAGGAACCCATTTGCTAAAGGCAAAGAGAATCGGTGGTGCTTCCCTGCCCTAACACTATCGTATCTCGGGGCAAGGTGAGAGGGCAGAATTTCAAAGCTGCGTTTTACTGTTTTACCCACCTGAGTATTTGAATCAAACACTGGTCTGTGAGCCTAAGGTGTACTCCAGGCAACTTTTCATCCGCATCAGGGAGGTCGTGTCTTTGAGAACGTACACAGTTACTCGGCTTCAAACAAATGTGATCTCCCGTCACTTATTTTCAGTTCTTCAGATGTGTGCTGATCATTAGCAACAAAACAGAGCAAACAAATGCAATTGCTCAGCTAATAAGTTACAGCTGAGAAGCTGCTGGGACAGCGCACTCTGATGATCCTCGCTAGGGATGACGTCCCACATGCCCAACAGCAGGACGGATTGGTTGGATGAGGCTTTCTTCTTAGACACTCTGTGCAGGTGTATCCTGAGAGAAGCTGCGAGTCAGAATAAAATGAGCCAAGAATGTAGATTCAGGAATGTATTTGTGTGTGTGTGTGTGTGTGTGTGTGTGTGTGTGTGTGAGAGAGAGAGAGAGAGAGAGAGAGAGAGAGAGAGAGAGAGTTATAAAAAAGATGGGGAACCCAGTTATGGAGTTTTGTTGTTGCTGGGTTTTTTGTTTTTTTGGTTTTTTGGTTTTTTTGGTTGGTTGGTTGGTTGGTTGGTTGGTTGGTTTTGAGAGATGAGCTCCTTCTGTAATCAAGACCGTCCTCAGACTCACAATCCTCCTGCCTTGTCCTTCCAAGGGCTAGGATTACCAATGTATGTTAATATATGTCTGGTTTCTAATTATAAACTGGGTTTCGTTGGTGTTGTTGGTTGGTTAGTTTTAGATAGAGTCTCGTATGTCACCTCAGCTGGCTTGGAACTCATCCTGTGGATCAAGCTGACCTCAAACTCACAGAGATCTACTTGCCTCTGTCTCACATTAGGTGGGAGTTTTGAACCAGAAGGGAGAGTTTGGTTCTGAGAGCATCTGTTTCTAGTAGACTCATAAGAATCCAGTGTTTTGTTTTATTTATACCAAGAATCTATTTCTCTTTTTCGTTGAAAGACCTAAAATTTCCCCTTGCTTAAGCCTGTTTAAGTTAGATTTCAATCGCTTGCTACTGAAAGATGCCCAAAGGACCTACAGACAACTCCAGTAAAAAGACTTGGGCTGGAAGTCAGGAGACCCAGCAGTCCTTATTCTGAAAAAACCCAGGCTTTTCACTTTGGGAAAGTTGTATCTTCTCTGGGCTCAGTGCCCCATTTATAGACGGAGTTTTAAATTTCAAAGATCACATTACGTTATCATGAATCATCACACGCAACCAGAGCACCAACAATTCTCACCCATATTTTACAAAAAGAAAAGATATCTGTTCTTACTGATCTATCTTTTTTGACACAAGTATCATTATATTGCCCAGACTGGCCTTGAACTCTTGAAGCTCAAGTTGTCATCTTATATCAGCCCCCTGAATAGCTGAAATTGCAGGCACATGCCACTAAATCAGGAAAAAGAGAGGATATTTTAACACCAAAAATATAAAGAACAAAATTTTAAAACTGGATACTGGGATAAATTTATATTTAAGAAATGGTGGCACACACTTATAATCCCTGCAACTCAAAAGGCAGGAGAATTTTGACCTTGAGGCCACCTAGTAGTATGTAGCTCAAGATCCTGTTTCAATACAACAATGACAACAAAGCCAGGCATGGATGGTGTTAGACTCGCGATCACAGCACCTGGAAGACTGAAGCAAGAAGAACCCAAGCTCCAGGCCAGTCAGAGCCACAGAGTCAGAAGTTGGGAGACAGCTCAGTGGGTTGGAATGTGTGTTACACATGTATGAGGGCCTGAGTTCAAGTCTGCAGAGCCCACATAAAAACCAAGTGTAGTCGCTTGTACCTATAACCCCAGCATTGAGGGAGTCTAGAGACAGAAGATTTACTGGGCCTTTATCACTGCCAATCTAGCTCCAGATTCTATGAGAGAACCCATCTCAAGGGGGCATAGTGAAGAGAGAGAGAGAGACAGAGAGACAGAGAGACAGAGAGAGTGACTTCTCTGACTTCCACATACCTGTTGGCACTCAGGTTCACACACTCACATGCACACACACACACACACACACACACACCAAAAACCTATAAAAACAAAAAGAAGAAGCACCAGGCAAATATATTTTAAAAGAAGACAACTCCGTGACATTACATTCCTTTCTCTTTGCCCAGACTAGAGGAGTGCCACCACACAGACTGGCCCTGCTCTGATGTCAAGCACTTAGAAACGTACACCTCAAGAATGCCCAGGTCTGTGTTCACACTCTATTGTGTTCCAGTTAATTGTTCAGCTCTGCCTCTTTCTCTGAAACTGTCAGCCTCTGAATGTCATTGGCCCAGCCTGGATCCATCCAGTTTGCCCTGGACTTTCCACATTCTGAAGATGCCAGAGCTTAGGTTGAACTGGAGCCTTCTTACCCTAGATCCTGTGACTTCCAGCCAGCTTTGGGACTGATGCTTGACTCTTGTCTCTTGCAGTCTTAGGAGTTCAGCAGCTGGGCAGTGGTGGCACATGCTTTAATCCCAGCATTTGGGAGGCAGAGGCAGGTGAATCTCTGTTTATTTGAGCCAGCCAGGTCTACAGAGTGAGTTTCAAGAACAGCCAGAGAGACACAGAGAAACCAGGTTGTGAAAACACAAACAAAAAAGGGGGTGGGGTCTACTACTGCAGAACAACAGAGGCTCCACGTTCCCTGCTGATTTGTGGAGGGTTGGGGGGGGGGGGGCACTTGATCTCTCAGGCTTGAACTCTCTATGACCCTCCCAAAGCTTCCAGACAACTGATTACTATTTCCCAAGGATGTAACTGACTGGCCCAAGGTCACATGGCTGACATCCCAAATGAGGTCTTCCTGACTCTTAAAGCCTTAATCTTCACCCTGTAAAGAAAGAAGGGATTTATGTCCCCTTTTGATGTCCTGCTGAGGAAAGAGGATTGTGAGTTTGAGGCCATCCTTTTCAAGAGAAGGAAGTCATGAGCTCAAACCATCCAGGAGCTGAAACCCGCTTCCAGCCCTAATTCACAGCTTCCCGGCCCCTGCCTCCCAGGCCTAGTCTGCCATCACCTCTTGTCTAGAAGCTGACCAGCTAACAAGCACTGGAAAAGGAGGAAGGCTGGAACAGATTAGGAATGAAGGAGACAAACATTTGTCTCGAGGCTGTCGAGATGACTTAGCGGGTCAGAGCACTGACTGCTCTTTCGAAGGTCCTGAGTTCAAATCCCAGAGACCACATGGTGGCTCACAACCACCCGTGATGAGATCTAACGCCCTCTTCTGGTGTGTCTGAAGACAGCTACAGTGTACTTATGAATAGTAATAAATAAATCTTTGAAGCCAGAGCAAGCAGGGACAGAGTGGGGGGGGGGGGCAACCGGAGTGAGCAAAGGTCCTAAAAATTCAATTCCCAACAACCAGATGAAGTCTCACAACCACCTGTACAGCGACAGGGTGTACTCATATGCATAAAATAAATAAATAAATCTTAAAAAAAAAAAATTGTCTCCTGACTGGAGCATTCTGTCCCAAGTCCCAGTGCCAAGATGGCTCAAAGAGGCCTTTGGTAAGGTGCTTGGGAGAGAGTTGAGAGCTGGGCTGGGTGGGAGGGTACTGGCCTGGAAGCCCGGACTCTGAGAGCAGAAGGCCCGAAATGGGAAGTCAGCTTCTTGGTATTGTCTCTCAGACCTGACTCTGGATTCCCACAGCTTAGTCATACTCCGTTTCCTCAGTCTATAAAATCAGGTGTTAGGGGCTGGCTGGCAAGGACAGCAAGATAACGAACTCCTTGACTCTGGAATCAGAAGGACCCTGAAGACAAGCTAACCCTTGCCCCCATACCCATGTCTCTGTAACCTCCTCCCACCAGTCCTTCCCACCTTGGAAACAGTGATGCCTGGTGCTCCCCATCCTCTCCCTCCCCTCCTCCCCACCTGTGGGGAAGTCCTCAGGTGATTTTCTGAGTATGTTTCAAGTCCCTTTCCCTCTTCCTCCTCCACCAGCAAGTACAAGGCACTCTGCCCTTTCCCATGGCCTTCTTGCCTCTAAGTCTGATCCTCATGACTGCTCTCAGACCTGAGGCCACAGGGACAATTCAAAATTGATCGTGCCATTTGCTTAAGTAACTTCCCATTTGACTCAGATGAAAATAAAGATCGCACTATGACACACCTGTATCGTAATTCCAGCACTCGGAGGAAGTGGTGGGCCATCTAGGCTAGCCTTTGGTGACCTGTCCTCAGAGAAGGGAAGGGGAGGGGAGGGGAAGGGAAGGGAGGGGACAGGAGGGGAAGGGAGTAGAGGAGGGGAAGGGAAGATAGGGGAGGGGAGCAGAGGGGAGGGGAGGAGA
>NW_022196912.1:93912696-93925496 GCF_008632895.1 Mastomys coucha | reverse complement strand
CACACACACACACACACACACACACTATTGGCACTCAAGAAATCATTTGGGATGAAAGATACAAGTCACCATAGGTCCCGGGTTAGGAATCTTCTCTGCACTGCTCCCCATTGCTCTCTGCCTCCAGGAGGCTGGTCACTGAAGGGGAGCTGGGACAGTGTTGAATTAGCTAAGTTTCTATCCCAAACTTGCAGGAGGACTGAAGGTGGCGACTGGATAGTGAATGATAGCAGTTGAGTGGAGACTAGGAGCATTAACAACCCCCAGGTATCCACTCTAGTGCCCCCAAAGGCACTTCCCTTAGCTGGGTCTCCCTTATAGAAATGGGGCTCCCTTTGATGAACAAGGGGATGAGCCATGCAAGGTTGCCAAGACTGTGTGCCCAGAGGGAGCTGCTCTGAGGACCACTGGGAAAGGGTGAGAGCCTGTATCTCTCAGACAGGAATCATTGTCTCAAAAGAAGCCTGCTTATCTGCCTCAGGGCCACCGCCCATCAAGAACGAAACAGCATAATGCTGAGTTAGGCTTGGCTACCACAATGTCTCTACCACAATTGACTTCTGATAGACAGTAAACTCTCTACTCTCAGACAAGTGCCAATCTGCCTGGCTTCCTAGGCGTTGGCCCAGTCTTCTTGGAGGAACTTGACCACCCTTGGCTGGAAAGTAGTATCATGTGACATTCCTGGGTCCTGGCGAGAAGCCCCAAAGCTCTGGGCAAGAATGGATCTATAAGTTCCAGGAAGAAAACGTCTGTGGGAAGCAGCTGTGGTGGCACATCTGGGCCTCGGGGATCAGTGTGCAGGAAAGGAAGCCCTCTGGGAGCCAGAGAGGCTCAGAAGAGCATTAGGGACAGGCCATCAGCTCTGTCTCCCTCCCTTACAAAGGAGGGCTCAGCAGCCTCTTTAATAGGCAGCTTCGTAAGACTCCTTTAAGAATTTGTGTGGCGCACGCCTTTAATCCCAGCACTTGGGAGGCAGAGGCAGGCAGATTTCTGAGTTCGAGGCCAGCCTGGTCTACAGAGTGAGTTCCAGGACAGCCAGAGCTACACAGAGAAACCCTGTCTCGAAAAAACCAAAAACAAAAACAAAAAAAGAATTTGTTTGTTACCACATATACCATGCAAAATGTGCAACCAACAAACTTACTTAAGCAAAAGACAGCCCCCCCCCACCCCTTTGTGGTGCCTCCACTGCCCTGGTTAGGGTTACAGTCAGTCATGCTTCTGCAATGCCATCCAGATCTTGAACAGCAATGACTTCTAGTCACTTAAAGCCTGGGGTCCTTAGGAGATAAAAGGAAAGGGTGTCCTGCAAGTAGAAATATTCTGAAGCAAGAATCCCACAGAGTCTTTGTAGACGGCTGGTTAATTATTCAGATGACCCACCTGGGCTTTTGACAAAAATATACAAACCTTTTATGACTTCCTTACCTAAGGCTGGAGAACATTGAGGAAGAGGGGGTAGAAAGACTGTAAGCTAGAGGGTCAGGGAGTTTGCTGTGAGACTGTGTCTCTTAGGACTACCAGAAGCTCCTCAAGTCTCACCAACAGGACTTCCCGAGCAAGAGCTAAACAAGGACAACACCCACAGACATGCCAAAGCAGACAGAGGAAGGACCATGAAACCTCAGCCTTACACAACCACAGACAACTAAGGAATGCTGAGAATGGGAGAAGTAGTCTTCCCCAGGGAAAAGCACATCAATTGGCTATGTAGTATCAAATAGCCAATCTTGAAAACACACATACAGAGAAGTTTATATTTAGGAGTGTGTGTGTGTGTGTTTGTGTATACATATAAGCACGTGAAAACAATTATTGATAAAAGAGGCCATGAATTTCAAAGAGAAAAAGGAAGGGTATATGGGAAGTTTGGAGGGAAGAAAGGGAAAGGGGAAATATTTAAAAATACTATAAAATAAAAAAAATTCCTTGTATGACCATTCTGAGTTTTGAGAGGGCTTGCAGAACTGAATACAACATTATGACTAGGCAGTGACTGTGGCCTCTCTATCCTGTTATGGGCATCTTATAGGGTCTGGAGTTTTCTCGAATCCCTACTATCTATGTTTTTCTGTGGCTGTCCATGCCTGTTGCTTGAATTCCTCTTCAGTCCTCCAAAGGCTTTCTTGTCTGTGGTTTGTGTAGCTGAGTGCTCTGCAATGTGAATGTGGTAATGAATCATCTGGTCTGATTATAAAATGAATGTTCCCGGGTCCTCTTTAAAGATTCTGACTAATGGAGTCACAGAGGCTCTGTGTCTTTATTCTGAGAGCATCCCAGTGATTCTGAGCAATTTACCCAGACCCACCTCCTTTATTTTTGAGACAGAGTTCCAAGGCTGGCCTATACAACTCTTCATCCTCCTGCCTCAAACTCTACCATGAAGAATCATTGTACAAACAACTAGCTTCTGAGTTATTTTTTTTTAACTTAAGTAATATTATAATGAGCACTGTAGAAATGCCTCCAAGGACCACATCTTAGTTATATCTATGGAAATAAGATTGTGAAATCAAAAGATAGAAAGTTTTTTAAAGTTTACTCATATTAGCATGTCTGTACTACCAAATATAAAATTGTATCACTTAAATGGATTTTGCTTTGATTTCATACAGGATCTTGAGTAGTACAAGCTGGCCCTGAACTCCTGATCCTCCTCCACATCTTGACTGCTGGGATTATAGACATATACCATTGTGCTTGGCTAAAATTGATTTCTCTTTTCTTTTCTTTGAGACAGAGTCCCATGTATTGCCACCTGGCTTTGGACTTACTATGTAGCCAAGGCTGGCCTTTAACTCCCGATCACCTTGCTTCTACCCACCAAGTACTGAGATAACAGTCGCACACCACCACACTGAACCTTAAATTGCTTTTTTCCAGGGGTTGTTTTGTTGACACAACATCTCATTATGTAGACCAACTTGGTCTCAAACTCACAGAAATCTATATCCCTCTCCTTCCCAAGTGCTGGGATTAGAGATGTGCTACCACCAGACTGGCTTTAAATTGATTTTTATAACAACATAAAAAGTTAATTAAAACAGGAGAATGAAGAGTTGTACGCTAGCCTGGGATGCATAGTAGAACTGTCTCAAAAATAGAGGGATGGGGATGAAATTGGGGAGATGGTTCAGAAACCCCGGTGTCCCAACTTTAATTCTAGTTTCAGAATTGAGAGGCAGGCTCCCCCAGAACAGGCTAGCTAGCAAGATTAGTCACATTGGAAGAGAATAAAATGGAGAAATAATTGAAGATGATCCCACTATCAACATTGTGCCTCCAAACGCTTCACACAGACACACACAAATATACACACACTCACACACACCTACACATACACACACACACACATACACACACACACAGGAAAAAAGAAAAAGAACAGAAGATTCACAATGAGGTTGCTCATTTATTTGTGTATGGACTCTTGATTTGATTCTTATCAAAAAGGATCAGGATTCTGGCTTCTTTTTTTAAAAAAAAAAAAAAGCTTGGGGCAGTTCTTCAGTTATTTTGGGCAGAGTGCTTTATTTGCTCCACGAATCTCTCCCCCATCTGTGGCTTTCACTTCCATGGTTGCTTTATTGCATTTGGTGGCACAAACGGCTTTTAAGAACAGATTTAGATCCATCCCTCCTGTCTCTGATGTCTGTTGCAGAGATAGTTAAAATGTTTTCTCCCATCACAGCTGAAAGTCGTCTGCATCTCCATTTCTTTCTCAGCTTTTTATGGCCCATTTGGAGTATACCATGATGCGTGGTATGAAAAATATGGATGGAAGCTGATCCTAAGCCGTGCTGACGTCCCACAGTTTTTCTGCAGAGCGGCTCTTTCTTGCAGCATTGTGTGGCTGCTTCTTTGCCTTCAGCCAAGTCTTTAAATAATGTATCTGCCTTAACAGAGTCTACGCTGGTCACTAACTTTTCTTTCTTTGGTTTTTGCATCAAGGCCTCACTGTGTACCAGTGGCTAGCCTCAAACTCACAACCCAACCTGTCTCTGCCTCCCAAGCGCTGGGATTAGGGGCATGTGTCATTACGCTTGACTATCTTTTCTTGATTTTGTCCTTATAAGTTTTGAGCTGGACACTGTGGCACACGCCCATGATCCAGCACTGACAAGCCTGTTGGGAGGACTACAAGTTCCTGCCAAAATGGGTTAAATTGTGAGGCCCTGTCTCAAACAAATTAACAACAACTTTTAAAAAACATTGCCCATTCAGACTCCAAATGAATCTTAACAATTATATAAGTTATATAATGCATCTCATTTTGTCTTTTTCTCCCCATTTTAGTCTTATTATTCAATTTCACAATCAGAATTAACGGAGCTGGAGAGATGTCTCAGTAATTTAAAGCAGGGACTACTCTTACACAGGAATACAGTTGATTCCCAGTACTTAGGCCAGGCAACTCACAGCTACCGACAACTCTTAGATACAGGGAACCCCATGGCTATGGCCCTCAAGAGCACCTGTACTCATGTGCTCATGGTCACACATACACATAATTTAAAAAAAAAAAAAAAAAGACTTTTAAAAATCAGAAACACTGGTGGTGGCGGCACAGAATCCCAGCACTCAGGAGGCAGAGGCAAGTGGATCTCTGTGAGTTTGAGGCCAGCCTGGCCTACAGAAATAGTTCTAGGCCAGCCTGGTCTACAGAGATAGTTCTAGGACAGCCAGGGCTATACAGAGAAACCCTGTCTCAAAAACAAAACAAAACAAAAATCAGAATGAAAATCCATCCCTTGGTTAATCATATTTTTTTTACTCTTCCCCTTTAATTTTTCTTTGAATAAATATATTTTACTCCCAGACTCATCCCCAACTACATACTTTATTTTCTGAGTTGTTTTGAACAAGCTCGCTCTCTCCCTTCCTGTTCCCTTCTCCATACCACTCTTATTCTTGTGTTTACTAAAATAAAAGCATTTTGACCCAAAAGCCACGCAGCCAAAATGATACACTTCCACCCTCTTGACCCACGGATGTCATTCCTTGGCATCAGCCAGCGGCTGTCTTTGGATTGTTCTGAGGGCACTTATAACTGCCTTTCTCTCTTTCTCTCTGTAGACCAGGCTGGCCTCTCTGTAAATGGGCAGATTGATCTTACCCTGTCTTCCTGGATTAAAACATTACTCATTTAAAGACGACTCAGTATTCCAGAAGTGCCCTCCCTATTTAATGTATGAAACAGGAGGAGACAGTGTACCAAGTTGAATGGTGTCTCAATATTCATGCCCTCTAGGATGGGACTGATTTCAAATGGGGCCTTTCCAAGCAGAATCAGTTAAAATGAGGTCATACTTGGGTTAGGATGGACCCTACGTTCAATGACTCGCGTCTTTTTTTTTTTTAAGATTTATTCATTTTATGTATATGAGTACACACTGTAGCTGTACAGATGGTTGTGAACCTTCATGTGGTTGTTGGGAATTGAATTTAGGACCTCTACTCACTCCGGTCAACCCCACTCGACCCCTGCGTGCTCCACTCAACTCTGCTCACTCAGGCCCAAAGATTTATTTATTATTATACAGAAGTACACTGTAGCTGTCTTCAGACACACCAGAAGAGAGCATCAGATCTCATTACAGATGGCTGTGAGCCACCATGTGGTTGCTGGGATTTGAACTCAGGACCTTCGGAAAAGCAGTTGGTGCTCTTACCCACTGAGCCATCTCACCAGCCTGACTGGTGTCTTTATAAAAGAGAAAACACATGGAGAAACCATGTCATGAATGGGGGAGTGGAGGAATGTGTCTGCAAATCAACACATTTGGACATTGCCAACAACCTCCAGGAGCTAAGAGAGAGACTCGGAACAGGTTCCCTCCTACCCTCTGCAGAACCTAGTCCTTCAGATACCCTGAGTCAGACCTTCGGCTCCTTAAGTGTGAGGCTACACACTTTGCTCACTTGTGAGGGCAGATGTATGACTCCAGTCCATCTTCCTGGACCTCTCCACTGCTGGCGGTTCATCCTTTAATCCACTGAGACAGAGGAGGGGTACTCTTGAAATCCTGCCCAGAGCAGAACATGAGCAGTCTCCTTTGGAATGCAAACATCAAGGACAGCATTTCTCCTGTTTCCTGACCAACTGCAAATCTGTCTTTGTAGCAGGACTATTTATGGCACATTCTGGTTTTAAGCACCCAAGGCTCTGTCTGTCATCAAGGGATTCAGTGGGGGCATAATTTAAAAGTTTCTGGCCATCAGGCTTTCAATCTTGGCTCCACCATCTTTTAGAGACCTAATTCTGGACAAATAACTAGGTATTCTTAAGCCCTATCTGTAAATGGAGACAATAATCATTTACGCCCAATGTATCTTACAGAGTTGATGCGAGGGTCTGTGAGATGATTTATGGGAAAGCTGTGAACCTCTGGATAGATGCTACCAATCATTCGTGTTTGCCCATGGAGCAGGAGGGGCTGGGTGATGGATTGGAAGGGTTCATGCTTCTCTGTATCTTTTTTTTTTTTAAAGATGTATTTATTTAATGTATGTGAGCACACTGTCACTGTCCTCAAACACACCAGAAGAGGGCATCAGATCCCATTACAGATGGTTGTGAGCCGCCATGTAGTTGCTGGAAATTGAACTCAGGACCTCTGAAGGAGCAGAGCCGTCTCTCCAGCCCCTCACTCTATCTTTCTTGTTTTGTGTATCAGCTCTGTGTTTTTTGTGTGTTTAAGATGTATTTTATTATATTAACTATGTATATGGGGGTGGCAGGTGCACACGACTTCAGGCGACCTCAATGGCTGGAGAACACATTGGATCCCCTGGAGCTGGAGGTACAAGGAGTTGTGAGCTGCCCAACTTGGATGCTGGGGACTGAACTCAGAGCCTGTGAAAAAGCAGTTCCAGCTCCGCACTCTGGAGCCTCCTCTCCAGTCACTAGTCTCTTATTTTTATTTTTGTTTTTTTAATTTTTATTTTTTGAGTTCTGGGGATCAAATTCAGGGCTTCCCGTGTAATAGAGATGTGTTCACTGCTACTAAACTACATCCCAGTCCAGTTCCATGTCTTCAGTGAAATAAAAAGTTGAAAATACTTTTAAAGATTTTTTTTAAATGAAGAGTGTGTGTGTGTGTGTGTGTGTGTGTGTGAGAGAGAGAGAGAGAGAGAGAGAGAGAGAGAGAGAGAGAGAGAGAGAGAGAGAGAGAGAGAGAGAAACTATCAGAAGCCAAAAGAGGTTGTCAGATACGCTAGAACTGGACTTCCAGGTGGTTGTGAGCTGCCTGGTGTGAGTCTTCTGGAAGAATAGCAAGTGTTCTTAAACACTGCGTCATCTCTCTAACACCTGAAAATATTTTAGGGGCTAGGGATTTAATTCAGTTGGTAGAGTGCTTGCTTAGAATGCACAAAGTTTGCCCCAGCACCGTACAGACTGGGCACGGTGGCACATGCCTGTAATTCTAGCTAGCACTGAGGAGGTGGAGGCAGTTTGAGGCAGCTTGGGAAATATGAAACCCTGTCTTTCAAAAAGTGGTTCTTTAAAACATTTATTGAAGAAGTGAAAGCAAATAAAATTCTCTGCCCTCGTCCTAAGTTACAGGTATACTGAATGATAGGACAATACAAAGGGCCTACTGTTGGTTGCTGGCATGCAACACCTCTTACACTGGTGTCAGATATAACCATCACTGAGAATGTTATTAATGGAAAACTTTGCTTCCAGTTCAGCTTCAGCCTGATTGAGTTTGAACAAGTTATTTTATCCCTGTGGGCTCTAATTTATATAAAATGAAATGATGTCTTTATTTTTTTTTTAGATTTATTTTATTTTGTTTTGTTTTTCAAGACAGGGTTTCTCTGTATAGCTCTGGCTGTCCTGGAACTCACTTTGTAGACCAAGCTGGCCTCAAACTCAAAAATCCGCCTGCCTCTGCCTCCCAAGTGCTGGGATTAAAGGCGTGCACCACCACTGCCCAGCGAAATGATATGCCTTAAACCTTAATATTTCTTCCAATGCTGTGATCCTAGCATCCCTCTGACTCCCATGAGGTAATTCCACTTGCCGTGAAAACCGACATTAAGACCTGATGATCTTAGTGAGATGAAGGATGGAGAGTTGGCTCAATGGTTAAAAGCAGTTATTGTTCTCGCTGAGGACCTGGGTTCAATTCCCAGCACCCACATGGCTGCTCACAATCCTCTGTAACTAGGCACTCGAGGTATACATACATACATTCAGGTGAAACTTATTTACATAAAATAATAAGATAAATATCTTTTTAAAAGGTTTTTGTTGTTTTGTTTTTTAGATCATTATATGAGGAGATAATATATATTATATTTCTGGCTGCCTAAAGATCATGAGGTTGTCAGGCCATATCGCAGGTGGCACAGGGAGGGGATGCAGAAACTCATTCACAGATAGGGAATGACAAATACCCAACACTTAAGGACAGGACAGGCCTCTAGCCCCGGGTTGGAAAGGCAAGACTGAGCTGAGTAAACTGGGTCTCTATCCCTGACTTAGTCCAACAGTGGAGGAGATCGTGAAGGAGAGTAAAATGCAGTTCTCTCTGCACGCGAAGGCAGGGTAGGTATACACTGCTTAAAAGCCACGCTGAAGAGTCAAGCTGCCTGAGTTTGAATCTTGCTCCTTCCATTCAGGATCCATGTGACCTTAGTCATGACACTCCATCCTCCCTTACGCAACAATCACGGTAATAGCACCCTCTAGAGGATGGTTGGAAGATTACATATGTGTAAGCACACCAGGCCCATAAGGAGCATGTGTGGGCTTGAGGTCATGGTCCGCCCAACACAAAGGGAAGGAAACAGGAAACACGAATAACCAGTGTCCTGTGTGTGCAAGTACGGCTCTGTCTTGAGCCTGTAACAGACCACATAATCAGAATGGATGTTTCCATAGAAGGGAGATAAAGGGGCTAAAATGTATTTCTTGTATACTAACAAAAAGTATACAAGCTAGCCTTGCCGCACCTGGGGCTCAATCTTTGGATGTGAATCTGCTGATCCAGGTGTCAGCACAAATAAATGATACTCCCTGGCAGAAAGCCTTTGTCCCGATTCTCTGTTTGAAAACCCTACAACAGACTATACATTTTAAGTTATTTCTTTTTCCATTTGCATGTTTGAGCTCATATGTGTATGGTTTTTCATTTGGAGGGTCAAATTTGATTTTGGAAAGCATTCTTGATTTCTCACCTACCTTATTCAACGAGGCAGAGTCTCTCAGCTTAAACCCAGAGCCATCTGATATTGATAGTCTCTCCTGCCGTGTGGCTCTGGAGGGTCTTGTCTTCATCTTCTGAGGCTGGATTTAAAATGAGCCACCTTGTTCAAGCAGATAGTTATGAGGAGCCGGACCCTGGTCTTCCTCCTTGCATGGCCAGTGTTTAATCACTAAGCCGTCTCCCCCCAGCTATCGCTGTGTATTCTACCATGATCTTAAGGTGCAATGTACAGCTTTGGGTTTGGTGCGTTGAGGGCACCTTGTGCATGTGGGTAGATAGCTCCTCAAATGTTTTAGAAGCAGCAGAGGTACCCCATCTGGGGGAGTGGAGGCCAATAGAACATTCCTAAGTTCCTATAAACAACCGATGTGTCTTGAGTTTAGTGCGGGAATGCTGAAAAGAAATGAGGGAGCACAGGATGGAGGCTTTGGCTCCAGCTTGGATCCCCTGAATCTGCTGCGGAAAGCACTTCTGTCACAGCCTCCTCAACTCTGGGCAGCGAAGGGTCTTACCGGCCAATGACCATTTCAACTACGCGGGGTTTGGCTGCCCTCTAGTGGCCATTCTGATGAACTTCACTTAAAACTGGCAGCAACAAGGTATAGAAGTACTTGCCCCGCCTCTCCCCTCCCTTCCTCTTCCTTTCCCTGATCTTTTCTTTCCAGTTGTTTCTTTCTCCTTTCTTTGGCCCATCCTTTACTTAATTTATTTATTATTTTACCTTTTACTATAATTAATTTTTAGCCTCATATTTTACATTTTTGCCATTTTCCCCCTATGGTCATTGGTAGTAATAAACTTTAAATGTATTTCTTTTAAAAAAAATTTTAGTATTGCTGTAGACAAGCATCTACATAACACTGTTAAATTGATTGTTGTTTTATATCAAACAACTTTTATAATACTCATTTTTATTGTTATAATATTTTATCAATTTTAAGGAATATGACAAAAAAGAGATATTGTAGGTATTGAAGAGGGGGTCTCTGGGAGGAGTTGGGGTACAAAAGGTAAACAAGAATGTGATTTAATTCTATTTACTTAAAATATGTTTTTAAATGTTAACAGATTCAGATAAATTGAAATCATGTAACTTTTCTCATTATAATGCAATAAAAGTTAAAAAATAAAATTTAGAACTTGGAGTGATGTAACATACATTTAATCCTAGCACTTAGGAGGAAGAGGCAGGCAGATCTCTGTCAATTTGAGGTCAGCCTGGTCTACACAGCAAGTTCCAGGCCAGCCAAGGCAACATGAGACTCTGTATCAAAAATATAGAGAGATAGATAGATAGATAGATAGATAGATAGATAGATAGATAGATAGGTAGGTAGGTAGGTAGATAGATAGATAGATAGATAGATAGATAGATAGATAGATCAATCTTTTTTTTAACAAAAAAAAATCTAAGTGTGGTGGCACACTTGTGAGGCAGAGGGATTTCTGAGTCGGGGGCCAGCCTGGACAACAAAGTATATTGCAGGGCAGCCAGGGCTACACAGAGAAGCCTGTCTCAAAAAAAACCACCAACACCACTAACAAAAAAAATATTGTAGAAGGGATACAGTAAGGATGTCAATGTATGGGAAGCCACCATATGGATGAGAAACTCAGCAAGGAAATGGAAATTTTTGAGGAAAAAAAAAATCCAATCTGGAATTTTGGAAATGAAAACCTCCGAGAAGGGCCAGTGAAATGGCTCTGTGGGTAAAGACAGTAGCTGGCTGGGTCCGATCCACGAGACCACGGGGCAGAAGGAGAGGACGGGTTCCTGCAAGCTCCCTTCTCAGCTTCTGAACTCAGGAAGCACAGGTATGCCATGGCTCCTGCCCTCCCCACCAGAAAACGAATCCCTTGGTGCAATTTTAAAACTTAAAAAAAACAAAAAGCTGAATAAAACAACAAAAAGGACAGTAGAAAATACTCGGCCTGGTGGCTCACCCTGCAGAGAGTTTGAGGCTCCCTTCTTCTACACAGTAAGTTCTGTACCAGCCCAGTCTCCATTGTGATGCCCTGTCTTAACAAAACAAACAATAATAGCAAGGAAAACAATGGAGAGAGTCGCCAAGAGAGTAAATCAAACAGAAGGAACACGAAGGACAAAGGGCGAGGTCGGGGGAAGATATGTACAGCTCTGCCTGCATATACGCCTTCATGTTAAATGCGGGCACCAGATCCTTGTGAACTGACACCCTCTGCTGGCCGCCATGGGCATCAGGCATACACGTGGTACACAGATGTACAAGCGGGCAAGCACTCATATGTAAAATAAGGTAGGCAGATCTCTACAAGTTCAAGGCCAGCCTGGTCTACACAGTCAAATTCTCCAGCCAACCAGACCTGCATAGTGAGATTCCATCTCAAAAAAAAAATTTTTTTTTTACTCATTATGTGCATATGTGTGCATATATCTCTGTGTGGCTTTGTGCTGCTGAGTGCAGTGCCCATGGAGGCCAGAATAGGATGCCAGATCCCTGCATCTGGAGTTACAGGTGGTTGTGGTTGATGTGGTGCTGGGAACAGAATTCAGGTCCTCTGCAAGAGTGTATGCTCGCAACCACTGAGCCATCTCTCCAGCCCTTGGGAACTCTAACAACTAAAATAGTAATAATGGCATTATTTTAAAACCTACATTTTCAGCTGGGTGGTGGTGGCCAGCTGAATGATAGGAGTACTCCTAGCATTCAAGAGGCAGAGGTAGGTGGATCTCTCAAATTTGAGGCTAGCCTGGTCTACAGAGTGAGTTCCAGGACAGCCAGGACTACACAGAGAAAGCCTGTCTTGAAACGAAACAAAACAAAACGAAACAAAACCTGCATTTTTTTTTCCTGCTATCAATGTCCTTATATGTTACACAGACATTCCATCCATTCAGAAATCCATATCTGTCACCTTTGCTCACCAAGGGCAGGCTCAGAAATCAGGTAAACAAAAAGCAGGCCTGGTGGAAGCTGGGCTTGGGGCTCTCCTGCGAGCCAGATATACTCATGCGAAAAGAGGCAGGGAGGACATGGATAAACTTCACATACTCGCAAGCCCAGAGGCAGAAGTGCAGCATGCTAACGCCACACAAGGCCTCATGGAGGAGGGCTCTGGGGTAGTCCCGAACTCTAAAACACAAGGAAGGAGAAAACTTAGGCTGAGGTCTTTAGTGAGGTCTGGATGGGAACAACCAGACAGGTAGGGGTAGTCTGGGATCACCCATAAAGGGCTCTACGATTTTGGGGTGGCCCCTGGTTGCCTTGTGCTTGGCCCTTGGATGACTCTGAATGATTAAAGCCAAAGTGTATCCTCTCCCGGGGTGTACAGGCCAGATAGGAGAGGGGTGCCTCTGGACTGGTTACCACGCATATCAAAGGTCTGCGTCTTGCTGTTTCTAAGAACTGTCTATCTCTAAGAGTCGGTCTCTTTCCGTGCCAAAGTCTCTCACATGCTAGGGAACCAGGCTGTGATACTAGCCTGCTCCTTCAAATAGGTTTGAGGGTGGGGTAGTCTATGTGTGTGTAAGTGTACATGTGTGTACATGTGAGGGTCAAAGGTCAACCTCAGATGCTTCTTCAGTGGCCATCCACTTTT
>NW_022196912.1:93817415-93912686 GCF_008632895.1 Mastomys coucha | reverse complement strand
TTTGAGACACAGGGTAACTTGATGGCCTGAAATTCATTAAGTAGGCTAGGCAGGCCAGGGATTCCCAGGAATCTCCCTGTCTCTGCCTACTCTGGGTATGAATTACAAGTATGCCCCACCACAACTGGGTCCCAGAGATCAAAATCAGGCCCTCATGTCTGTAAGTCAAATACTTCCTCAGCCCCAGCTTGTTTTTTTCTTTTTCTTTTTTTTTTTAAGATAATGCTACAGCCAATTCTTCTTTTCTTTTTCTTTTTTTTAGATTTATTTTATTTATTTTATGTATATGAGTACACTGTAGCTGTACAGATGGTTGTGAGCCTTCATATGGTTGTTGGGAATTGAATTTCAAGACCTCTGCTCACTCCAGTCAACTCAGCTCGCTCAGTCCCTGATTGCTCCAGCCCAAAGATTTATTTATTATTATACACAAATACACTGTAGCTGTCTTCAGACGCACCAGAAGAGGGCGTCAGATCTCATTAGAGATGGCTGTGAGCCACCATGTGGTTGCTGGATTTTGAACTCAGGACCTTTGGAAGAGCAGTCGGTGCTCTTACCCACTATCAGATGGCTCACAGCTTACACAACAGCTGCCCGGGGTAGACACTCTGGAAGCCATAAACTGTGACAGCAGGAGAAGAGATTAAAAAAAAAATTGAAAATCAACAACACAGACTAGAAACCTACAAAGCACAACAGGCTGTCTAGTTCAGAGGTCAAGTGCGTAGGGACATCTCTGCAGCAGCTAGGCAATTTTGAGTCTTCTCTCTGAAGACTCAAACCATGTCTTTAGACTTGCCTCAGCCAAGTGAGTCACTTGGTGGTCACAAATGTTATCTTGATGGAGCTTACTGTCGGTCATCACCAGGCCTGGAACTGTTCTACTTGATCTGTGTGTGTATGTGTGTGTGTGTGTTATATGCACATGAATGCACACATCTGGGTATGCAGAGCCCAGATTGGGACCTGTAAGGTACCCACCTGCATTGCTCTTCCTTATTCCCTTGAGACAAGGTCTTACTGACCCCTGGAGCATTTTTGACAGCTCCAGTAATCTTCCTGTCTGCCTTCCAAGCACTGGGGTCACAGGTGCTTGTACCAGGCTTTTCATGTAGTTGCCGGGGATTTTAACACAGGTCCCCAGGATTGTGCAGCGCTCTACTTCCATTTTTGTCGCTGTGATAAACACTGGCCAACAACAACCCAGGGGTAGAAAGCTTGTACTTGATCTTACACTTACAGTGATGATTACAGTCCATCACTGAGGGAAGTTGGGCAGGAACTCAAGGCAGGCACTGGGAGATAGAAGCTGAAGCGCTCCGTGAAGGAACACTTCCTGGCTTGCTCTCTGTGGCTTGCTGTTTTTGATATAGACAATCTGTCTAGGGGTGTAGTGGGCTAGATCCTTTAACATCAATCGTTTTAAAAAAAAAAAAAAAAAGTTCCCGCAGACTTGCCTCCAGGCCAGAATGAGGGAGGCATTTTCTCAATTGAGAATCATTTTTTTTTTCTCAGATGGTGCTAACGTGTCAAGTTGACAAAGAAACCTGACTGACTGACTGACTAACTAGCACATGAAGCAAGGGCACTTTTTATAAGGACAGGGTCTCTCATGTAGTCCGGAGTTAATATGGAGCTGAGGATGTCTTGAACCCCAGGTCCTCCCATCTCCCAGCTGTAGGACGCTCAGGCCTATAACACCCCACCCAGCCTCTCTCTGGCTCTTCTTGGGGAGGAAAAGTATGCAAAGTTTGCTGTCATCACCTCTTCCCCCCCCTCCCGCCCCCATCCCCTTTCAGGAGACAACGCAGAAGAAAAGCACCCCAGAGACAGTACATAAGCAAGTAGCCCTGTTAGTCTGACAGGGCAGGCACCACTAGAAACAAACTCCTTAGGCTCCTGGTGGTGTATTCCTTTAAAACCAGCACTTGGGAGGCAGAGGCAGGTGGATCTCTGTGAGTTCGAGGCCAGCCTGATCTACAGAGTGAGTTCCAGGACAGCCAGGGCTACACAAAGAAACCCTGTCTTGATAAACCAAAGAAAGAAGAAAAAAGAAACAGACTCCTCTATATTAATACACCTTCAAAATGAAATTTTCATTTCACCCTATCCAGTTGCAATAAATAAATAAATAAATAAAAGTTGGGGAGGTAGAGAGAGGACTCAACCTCTGCTTCGATGCTCTTTTCATAACTTTTAAAAATACAAAGTTAGAGCTGTAGTGGTAACTTGGTGTTTAAGAGTACTTGGTTGCCAGGCAGTGGTGGCGCACGCCTTTAATCCCGGCGCTTGGAAGGCAGAGGCAGGCGGATTTCTGAGTTCGAGGCCAGCCTGGTCTACAGAGTGAGTTCCAGGACAGCCAGAGCTATATAGAGAAGCCCTATCTCGAAAAACAACAAACAAACAAACAAACAAACAAACAAAGAGAATACTTGGCAACTCTTACGGAGAATCCAGGTTTAGTTCCTATGTCCACATCAAAGGTGCTCACAGCCATCTGTAACTTCAGTTCCAGTGACTCCGAGGTTCTCCGACCTCTCCAGGTACCAGGCATGCATGTGGCTCACATACAGGCGTGCAGGATACATATATATAAGATAAAATAGCTGTTCTTAAAAAATAAAATAAAACTGCAAAGCTATAGGCTCAGTGGAGTCGGTTATACACTTTATCAAGATCAAATCCGAAGCCTGCAGGCGGTCGTTTGCTTATTAAATGTTTGCATTTACTAGAAACACACCCTTAATTGCCTTCGATATAATCTTAATTTCTGAT
Organism: Mastomys coucha; assembly: GCF_008632895.1. Classification (NCBI taxonomy): domain Eukaryota; kingdom Metazoa; phylum Chordata; class Mammalia; order Rodentia; family Muridae; genus Mastomys; species Mastomys coucha. Next base: position 93,909,908 of record NW_022196912.1, on the reverse strand, counting down.
CTTCAAATGAGAAGAGATCATTGTTACCTTCACAAAACTAGAGGACCCGCGAGTTTCCATACAGAGGAGGCAAGCTTGCATCCTGCAAGGAATGGAAAGTTCCTGCTTTTGAAGTCCCACTCCTAGTCAAGCCTAGGATTGTGGAGGCGGCCAAGTGAGCAGAGAGTGGGTGCAACATTTAAGGAGATATGCACTCTCAGGGCCAGATCCTGCCCCTGCATGACTCCGAGACACGTGCCTCCTTAAAATGTGTGTCTGTAACTACTAGTTTACTTTTCTGCCCTGGCTGGAGCTTGTGGGTTGTCTCAATTATCTGGCGCTTCTGTTCGTCTGGAGGACGTCTGCGGCCTTAGAAGCATCAAATTCGCCCTGGGAATTTCTAATCGGAGCAACCCGGTTGAAGGAACCCCAAAAGCGGAGCGATGGCTGTGAATGAGAGAAGTTCGATGTCCTGGCCTTCTCTCCTGATTTTTAGCTTCAGGAAGTCTGCAGTCGGCTCTGTTCTACACGACCCCGCCCCTACCCTACCCCGGAGCCCCCTTAGTTCTTAGCTCTGCTGTAGAAGCTGGCTCTGGCTTCCTTCACCCGGCTTTTAATATCCCTGGCAAACTGCTCCACCTAGCAACAGGCAGCCTCTCCCAAGGGTGGGGCTGGCTGTGTAAAGGAGCGTCCTCAGGACCTTTACCTGCCTGCCTCAGGCTGGCTGAAAGGCCAAGCTAGACCGGTCGCTGGCAGCCCCAAACTGGTCGGAGCTTCGGGAGGGCCGTAGACCCTGGCGTAGCGGTTCCCTGCGGGGCTTTTCCTCAGTCCTTCTCAGAGGATTGCTCTTCAATTGAGATTAAGAGGCCAAGGGAGGGTTTGGGGCAGTTAGGGAATTTCCAGGCTCCAGAGGGCCAGCTCACCCTCAGAATCGCCCGGGATTTTTACATTTTGTTTTTTTCCTGAATAGTTTCCATCTAGTTTGTAAAGAGATTTCTTAGAATGAGACTTACCTAATCTAGGCTTCAGAATCTAGGACTTCTGCTATTTTTCCACAAAATTAAAAAAAAAAAAAAAAAAAAAAAAAAAAAAAAAAAAAAAAAGAACGGGGACGCGGCAGCTGCAGTTCTGCTGGGATGTGGCTTGGGGAGTGGGCCACGCCTTTAGGTGTAGAGGAAGCTCCCTTCCTTGGGAGGAGACAGCCCTGTACGCGGACACTTGGCCCTTTACTCTCACTGCACAACCAGGGTCTCTTTCGTGGAGCACAATCTTTTGTTCTAAGCGATGAGACTAGGTGGTTCTGGTAGGAGGCCGGCAGGTACCCAAGGACCAATCGGACCAATCCAATGGTGACTTCTGAAGTCTGCCGAGCAGATGTGGCCAGAGCCCTGCAGTGTTGGGCACCGGACACTGTAGCCACTCTTTCCTGCTCTTCAGTTTCTCAGACATCCCCAAACCAAGACTATACTCCCCCAGTCCCTTTACTTCACACAAAATAAACAAAAGAAAAAAACCTCCTAATTTCCAGGAATAACAATTGGGGAAGGGAGTTAAGAAAAGGGAGTGAACTGTGTAAGAGAGGCGCAGAGGGGCCCTTATCTCTCTCCAACAGGTCGGGTCCTGCCTGCTTACAGGGCTGAGTCACCATCCTGCCCCGCCCCAAACCCTACAGTCCCTACAGGAATGGTTCTCTGAAGCCTGAGTTCTCCAGGGGATAGGCAGGGCTGATACCACCCTGAGGAAGCAGAGAATCTGGGCTCTGGTCCTTGCAAAAGACTTGCTGAGCATCTGTCTAGACTCTAGATTCTAGAGAGAGGCAGTTTCCTGAAGTACCAGGATGGAAGGGATGGAAGGGGTCAGCAGGGCTGGAGAGGGGACCACGGCAACAGCTTGTACCTAGTGACCTTTGTTGAGTCCACACTGATTAGTGACAAGAGCAAAGTCTGTCATGAATTGCTCACAGCACTTTATTCTTGGAACCTCTGACACAGTCTGTTAATGAATGAATGAAATAGTGAATGAAAAGAATATCCATGTTCCCTGACTTACAGTAAGCAGGGTTGTAGCTCCATAAACCCACTATAAACTGAAAATCTGTTTAACACTGTGGAATGCCACAGCTCAGCAGTACTGTGGGATGAGCTATCCCTTCCTTCCTGATGGCTGGGTGACTGGGCTGAAAGAGGGCCACAGAGGTGATGATGCACACCTATAGACCAGCACAAAAGTTCTGGGGCAGGAAGATCTTGAATTTGAGCCAGCCTGGGCTACACATGTTATATGTCTGAGATCAGTTTGAACTACATAGTGAGATTTTTATCTAAAAACAAAAAAACAAAACCAAACAAAACAAAACAGGAAAAACAACAAAGAGAATTATAGCATTAGTCTGGGAAAAGACAAAAACTTAACAATCTGAAATAAGTGCCTATATTGAACTGCTTTTGAAGCATTGTAGAGCTTCAAAATCCAAGTAGGTTGAGAACCAGTCTGTTCTTTCTGTGGTTTAGTGGATGAGCTTAGGCAGAGTCATGAATTAGCAAAACTTTTTGTCTTTGCCTGCTTGTTTGTTTACTTGGTTATCCTTTGTTTTGTGTTTTATTTGGTTTTTCAAGGCAGCGTTTCTCTGTGTATCCCTGCCTTCCTGGAACTCACTCTGTAGACCAGGCTGGCCTCAAACAAGTTCCCCTTGCTTTTGTCTCCTGAGATTAAAGGTGTGTGCCACCACTGCCTGGCTCATTTGTCTTTATTATGTCACTTAAGTGACATTCACTGTGTTTACACTGATGACTGATGAGTCTATGGACTGCTCACTGCACTTCTGACACAATGTTAACAATGTGAACAGCCTCCTGCTGTTAGTGAATGAACGCAATGATGGCAGATGACAGACCATGAGCACTCCCTGATTTATGATGGGCTGTTGCTATGGTTGTTGTTATTATTGCAGTGCTAGGGACCAAACCCCAGACCTGAGCTACATACCCTATTCAAGTACTTTTGGATGCACTGTAGGCTCTAGGATGCCATTTGCCCACTTTTCCCTGTGGCCACTGCCCTTGTCGTCTGGGACTTCCCTGGCCCAGGCTTCTTCCAGTTCTCAGTCACTTCCACAGGAAGTTGTTTCCAGAAACAGGGTTCATCCTGACAGGTGACACAACCTATGTCTCTTGTTCATGAGGAAATCAGCAGATTCCCCAAATTACTGTATTTGATGCTGGTGTAGAGACTGGGATGCTGGTGAGGAGGTCACAAGGGGCTGTGTGTGGGGAGAAGCTTGGAAATGAGGAGTGAGGACTTACCACACTTGTCTCTAATCCAGCACCCAGGAGGCTGAAGCAGGAGAATCTTGTAAATATTTTCTTAATCACTTATTTTATTTTTTATCTACATTAGTGTTTTGCCAACATATATCTGTGTGAGGGTGTCATATTCCCAGGAACCAGAGTTACAGGCACTTACTTTTGTTGTTGTTGTTGTTGTTGAGCTATCATATGGTTGCTGGAAATTAAATCCAGGTCCTCTGGAAGAACAGCCAGTGCTCTTACCAGCTAAGCCATCTCTCCAGCCTGAAACAGGAGAATCTTAAGTGCAAGACCAGCCTGGGTTATATAATAAGACCCTGCCTCAAAAAAAAAATGATAACAAACATAAGACAGCTAAATCGGGCTGGAGAGATGGCTCAGTGGTTAAGAGCACTGACTGTTCTGCCAAAGATCCTGAGTTCAAATCCCAGCAACCACATGGTGGCTCACAACCATCTGTAATGAGATCTGACACCCTCTTCTGGTGCATCTGAAGACAGCTACAGTGTACTTACATGTAACAATGAAAATGAATCTGAAAAAAAAAAAAGACAGCTAAATCAACCAATATATGGAAATGATTGAATAGGTTATGACACAGTCATAATGAAATTTTATGTAACTATTGAAATCATCCTTTTGAATCATTTTAGTGATTTGTTAAGTTGCTCGTTAGCTATTGGAAGTTAAAAAGTTAGGGCTCAATTTTTTAAAACTGGGGCAGGGTTACTGGAGGAAGCGTCACTGGGGGTGGGCTTTGAGACTTGTCTTGTTTCAGCCCACTTCCAGCTCTGATTCTCCAGGAATAGATGGCCATTCTGTCAAACTCATTAAGCCACAAAGTGTTCATTGTGAATAAGGATCTACTGGATGTAAACAGGATTCTTATCCAGCGCCAAAGGAATGACTCTCTAATGGTAGAATTCGCATCAGGCTATGAGTCATTGCACACAAACACTGATTTAACAGCTTTCTCTACACACTGATGCATCAAAGGCATTACTTGGCCCTTCATAACTAAAAGGTGTTTGCCCGAGTCTGGAGGTTCCTTCCTCTCCCTGCCTCCTCCCCAACTCCAGGATGTCCCTGCTGTTTTCTTCTGGTTGAGTTGGGTTTATGTCATCGTGGTTCCTTGGTAGTAGGTTGGTGGTGCAGTCACGACAGAGGGGGAAGACAGAGGAGGTGAGTCACACTGAAGGTCCAGTGAATCAGACAAGGTGGGCTGGACAGGGGTTTCCCTGGAAGGAAGAGCCTTAGCTGTTCCAGAGAGAAACACCACCAGGAGAACCCACTTAGGAACCTGTTTTCTAAAGAAAAGGCCCAGTCTCTGCCTCCCAAAAGGAGTTGGCAGAGGTATAGGATCCAGGCTTTCCCAGCTTCTCCTACCCTGGGTTTGAGCCCTGCTGGGGTTCAGAAGCAGGTGTGCTTGCAATGCCCTGGGCAATGTGGTTCTGAGCGACTTCAAGGGCTTCAAGTTTCAGTTTCCTGGAAAACACAGTATTTGCCTCCTGGAGTTGGGGTATTGCAAAGAAAACCTAGCATTACTATTGGAAAGAGAATGGAACCTCTGTTTTCTTTGGATTTAAAATCTAGGAAGCTTTCACTGGTAACAGTACTATGGCCCCTGCCAGGTCTCTTGGTTTAAAGGTGAAGATTTATGTTTGTTACAGACCACAGAGGCATCAGTGGGGCAGAGCCCAGCATAGGGACACAAGGGTGTGTTGGGAGCCAGACTGAGGGCATCTCTGTCTTTCCAGCAGTTCTCCTTCTCTCTCTAGTCCAGACACCCCAGGGCCTTTGTCTTGCTTAGCAGGCCCTTCCCTCTTCTGAGTAAAGAAGGAATATGGGGGGGGGGGGGAGTCTATGCAGATCAGCACTACAGAGGTTTTCTTGTTTCAGGCGCCAATATGACATAGTAGGACGTTGTGTTGATTCTATCAGGATACTTTCTTCATCTTAGGCGTTAATTTTTATTTTAAAATATTGCATTACTGTATGACTTATACGGACGACTGGATTATTTTGCACGCTCTTTAAACTCACCCCGAATTGCTAAAAATCTTTGACTCTTGATTCTTTTTGGTTGCTAGCTTTTGAGATGAGGATGGTGTGATGTACACATGGAGGTGAGAATGTGTTCCGTAGACTATGCCAGTCGCCTTAAACTTGTGATTTTCGTGCGTGTTTCTGTTTCCTCCGCGCTCAGGAATGGCTCACAACTATAGACACCGGTCCAGGGTCGTGTTCTTGGGCAATCACTGCGGGCCATGCTGGGTAGGGTTGGCACACTGGGCACCTGGCGTGGGAAGGTCCGCGCAGAAGTCCCGACCGGGCCAGACTTCCTGCCCGCAGGGCGGGAGGCTCTGGTACTGGATTCGCGCCAGGGGGCGTCTCCTGGTGGGAGCGGCTTCCTGGGCGCGGGCGGTATCAGCGGCAGAGCGCGGGGACAGCTCACCTGGACTGGGGACATGGAGGACGGCGTGCTCAAGGAGGGCTTCCTCGTGAAGAGGGTGAGTGCACTCTGGCCTCGCGCTCGAGTGGCCGTGGGGACAGCGGGGCGGGCAAGTGCTGGACTCGGGGACGAGCTCCCACTGGCCAGCGGGCCTGGCTCGCAAAGGCTGATCCTGCCTGGTTACTGTGGTTCAGGGCTGGTGCTCTCGGGTGGATCTCTTAAAACAATTTACTGGATTTGAGAACGAAGCCAGGGACAGGACCCATGCTTAGCATACTCAAGGCCCTGGGTTTGGTCCACAGCAACACACACACACACACACACATACCACACGCCTAATTAAAGTACCATAAAGTGGTGTGGGTGCAGGGTGGAGAGAGCATAGTTAAAAGGTGGGGTTGGAAAGAAGGAATGACCTTCTGTGGCAGAGAGTTAACTATGGCTGATGGCAGTTACGAGTATATTCTCAAGTAGCTAAGGGGTTCTTGAATGTTTCCAACACCAAGAAACATTAATAAATGTTTGAGGTGATGGAGGTGCCAGTTACCCTGATGTGATCATTGCATACCGTGCCTATGATTGACATCCCACTGTATGTACTCCACGCATATGCAGTCATGTGTTAATTAAACATAACAGGACGATATTGAAATATAAGGCACCATGGATATGCCGTGTAATTTACAGCCTGAAAGGGAGGAAGGACCACCCCTCCTCTGTGTGTGTGTGTGTGTGTGTGTGTGTATTACCACTTAGCTTTCTTATTTCATCATTCATCAGCCCTGCAGGGTTACTGATTGGCTCCAGAACTGCTGTTGCTCTGTTGTTAGAGACAAGGAGACTGAACATCAGCGAGATGCAATCATTTGTCTAGAGTAGGTGAGTGTTAGATAGGACAGGAACTCCATCCTTAGACCTCCCCCACCACCCTTGTTTAAGAAGCAAGAGTCCAACCAGGGACTGTGGGACTCCCAGGATGCTTAGGATCAAGGTAGAAAATGAACGAAAGAATCTAGAAGATTATTTTAACATTGATGCAACACTGAACATTTATATTAGTATAATAGCATGCATAGTATGCATATATATAGTGTGTGTGTATATATACACAATATATATTATGTGTATATGTACTATATATATGTATATATATGTATGTATATGTATATATGCCCTTTGGCTGTTCTGGGCTAACGGTCTTAGGAAGCTTGGTGAGAAAGGGTAAAACATTGTCCTTCTCATTGGCTCACTGGGTCACATCAGCCCCATTATCCTTGAAGGCTCAAGTCTCCTTCATCCTCCATTTACAAGATGTCTGCATTGTTTTGCACAGTGTGGACTATGGGAGGTGAGGGAGAGGCAAGATTTCTCCAAAGCTATAAGGAGGACGGGAAGCCGATGCCAGATCAGTGGCCTGGTGTCTATCTGTCCAGAATTCCATGCTCACTCTGTGTCTTTGTCATTTAAGTGATAATATGGTTCATCCAGGTTGCAGGGACGGCCTGGGGGAACTCCTGACTCCCACTGTACTGCAGTCTGTGAGGTGTCTGAGCTGGTGTCACATGCTGTTGCTTGGCGATTGCTAGGCTGAGGTAGAAGCCCGTGGAGGAGTGGGGTTCCCTCCAGGTCAAAACCTTCAGATAGGGCTTTGTGGGCCTTTGCCTCTTCCTTGGGTTCCCTCTATGGCTCTCCACCACCACTCTGCACTACCATGCAGAGACAGAGGGCTGAGGCTCACGGGGACCCTGCCACACTGAGGAGAAGGCCTGCCCTTCTGGGAGGCCTGGGTTAGAATCCAGGGTGTCAGGAAGAGAGGAATCATGTTTGTCCCTATCCAGTGAGGGAGCTGGCCCAGGACCCCTGCTGGGACCACCGGCTGTTCCCACTGCCACATAAATCCATGCTCCTCTCAGGTGACAGCGGTAAGCCTGCGCCACTGGGGACATTACAGGATCCTGATGGCACTGAGTGGTTTAGGAGAGTTCACAGCCCCTAGATGGTGAAGACCTGAGCTGGAAGCCAGAGAGTAGAACAACCATCTCCTGGAAGGCTTAGCTGGAGGCAGGCAGGTAGAGGCATGATGGATTTGGCTTCTAATCTTGCCCAGGCAAGAAAACCAAACTTAACGCAAAACATAGGGCATTTGGCAGGCCTGGCTTTCAGGGAGAGGAGCAGTCATCTCTCTCTCTCTCTCTCTCTCTCTCTCTCTCTCTCTCTCTCTCTCTCTCTCTCTCTCTCTCTCTGTGTGTGTGTGTGTGTGTGTGGTGTGGTGGGGGATCAGCTCTGCTGTGTTGCTTCCAGACTTGGCTCTGGCTCATCATGCTGGCCTGGAGATGTCAACGGTAGGACTCCAGGAAAGACAGGGAAAGCTGTACTTGTTTGTTGTTTGCTGTTTTGTTTTTGAGACAGGGTCTCATGTAGTCCACACTAGCCTCAAACACTCTGTATATTTATGGATGAACTTGAACTCCTTGATCTGTCAGCCCCCACTTCCCAAGTACTGGTTTATAGGCATGTAACATCATGTCCAGTTTATTTAGTGCTGAGGAGTCAATCTAGCTCAGCAAGCCCTCTAGCAACTGAACTGCATCCCAGTTCAACAAAATATTTTTTTTATGTATGGAAAATTCTAGAATACTGGTATAGTGGCTCATACCTCCCTTGGGAGACTGAGGAAGGAGGATCCCGAGCTGGAGTCTTGGCTACATAGGGAGACCCTGTCTCAAATAAACAAATAACACAACCAATCAACCAAACACCCCTGGAAGCTAGCTATGCATCTCCCGAGATTAACAAATGATTAATTAAATAATGGCTATACAGATGCTGGAAATGCTTACAGTATTAGATCTTAAGAGGAAAAAGACAGAAGTGTGGCAGTTGTTTTCCTAGTTGGGTTGACCAAATCCCCAACAGAAAACAAATTAAAGGAAGAAGAGTTTATCTTGCTCCTGGTTTAGGAGTCCTTCGTGGTGGGGAAGGCATGGTAGAGGTCCTGGAGGCAGGGTTTGCAGCTGGGGATTCCTCACGTCTGAGAAGACCGGGAATTGGGCAGCAGGGCTACACTGGAGCGTCTTTTCCCTTTCTGTTCAGCCTTGGATCCCAACTCATGGGCCAGTGCTGCCCATGTTCAGAGTGGGTCTCTCCTTCTCTGTTTAACCTCCTTGAAAACACCCTCAGATACACCCATGAGTGTTTCTCCTAGATTCTAAACCGAGCCAAGGTGAGGATGCAGGTTAACCATCACAAACAGTACACATGAAGAAAACCAGTATGGCAAAATGAAAAAAGACTCCAGGAGTTCTAGAGGCTGGAGGTCCAAAACTCAAGGTCCTGGTAGACCATGTTCCCTTGAAGCCTGCCAGGTGGGACCTCTACTTGCTCCTCTGGCTTCTGGTAGTTGCTGGACACCCTTGGCGTTCCAATGACTTGTAGATCCATCCCTCCAGCCTCTGGACGCTCTATCACATCGCATGGCATGACCATCCCTCCTGTGAGTCCTTCCTCTGTAAGGATACCAGTCACATTTCACATTGGATTAGTGCCTGCCTTAGTGTTATGTGACCTCATCTTAATTTGCTAAAATCTACAGAGACTTTATTTCCAAATAAGATCATATTCATGGGTGTCAGAAGCTAGAATGTCAATGTTTCTTTTGGGAGACACAATTTATCCCATAATAAGTACTAACTCTCCTTTTGGGAGTTGTAGGGTATAACTGTTTCCCTCACCTTTATTTACTTACTTACTTCTTTATTTTGAAACAGTCTCACTGTATAGATCAGGCTGCCCTGAACTCACAGAGAGAGCTACCTGCTCTGTCTCTGAGTGCAGGGCTCTAGCTACCCTGCCGGGCTGCTTCCTCATCATTAAAACAGGAGTAGGGTATCCTCCTTTGAGAGAGTCTCCAGCTGTTACATTTTATGTTCTGTACCTTCCTTAGTATAACCACGGGGTGCAAGCTCATCTCATGGGACCCCTTCTGTCTCCTAAGGGAGCTGGCCTCTGCCCCAATCCGTGACTTACAGACCTGAAGAGAGAGGGTTCTCCATGCATGGGGACTAGTGTCTAGGTAGAGTGGGGGCTGGGTTTATTTGGACCTAGACTCACTTTGCTTATGTGAACTGTGGCTTATCTATGGAGTGAAGTGCGAGAATCTTCCATAGAGCTCCCCGCTGCAGTCTCACTGTTTCATTCACTTGTTTCAACACACTGTGGTCAGAGTGATTGTTTTGTGATCCTCCTGTCTCAGGTATGATTACAGATTAGAGTGCCACTAAGCCTGACCAGAGTGACTGACTGATTGATTAGTTTTGAGGCAGTCTTTTTTAATCCAGGCTGGCTTTGAACTTATTATGTAGCTAAGGATAACTACACAATCCTTAACTTCTATTCCTTCTTCTTCTACCTGCTGGGAGCGGGCATGTGCTACCGGGCTCAGTGTATGTGGTGCTGGGGTTGAACCCAGGACTTCATGTGTGCTAGGCAAACACTCTACCATCTGGGTTACACCCCAAACTCCAGGGTGATCTTTCTAACCTGAAACGCTAAGCTTGTTCTGCTTCCGCCTAAAATCCTTCAAGGTATGAAGATCAGACTGTGACACAGAATGGGAAACCTTTGCCTACCAGGAGCCCATTACTTCCCATCCCTGCCACACGGGACTCAGCAGCCAAGTCATGTGGAACCATGCAGGTGCCCCTAAAGGGGAAGTACTGTCTTGGTTTAGGTGCTGCAGATCAAACCTAAGACCACACAAAGACTAGCCAAGGGCTCGATCACCAGGCTACATCCCCTTTAGCCTGCTCTTGCCTGACTTCTTCATCTGACTAAATAGTTCATCACATTCAATTCCCAGCAACCACATGGTGGCTCACAGCCATCTATTCTGGGATCTAAAGCCCTCTTCTGGCATGCTGCCATACATACAGATAGAGCACTCATATACATTAAATAAATAAACAAACAAACAAACAAATAAATCTTTTTAAAAAAGTTTTTTTGCTTATTTGAATTTGTTTATTTTACCACTATAAAAACAGCACATCCTTTTCTGGGTATTATGATCTATGCCTATAATAGTAGAACTCAGAAGGCTGAAGCCAGAGGATCATAGGTTCAAATCCAGCCTGGGTAAGACCTTGATGTCTTTAAAACAAACAAACGAAAACTGTTTGAATGCTTTCAATTCAATGGTGGAGAGCTTGCCAAGCATTTTTGAGACCCTGGTTTGATTTTGTCACCATAGACCCTCAAAGAATTCTTTATAATATATTTTTAGAATTATATATTAGGAGCTGGGGATATAAGTTCAGAGTACACACTTTGCATGCATGGTGCCTTGGCTTCAGTCTCCAGCTACACACACACACACACACACACACACACACACACATACATAAACACAGACACACACAGAGACACACACACAGATACACACAAACACAGACACACACACATACACAAACACACACACACTCACATACACACACACATACACAAACATAGACACAACACAAACACACACACACACACACACTCTTACACACACACACACACACACTAAACTGTCTTTTTAAATGTTATTTACTTATTTATTTAGTTTTGGAGACAGGACTGGAACCCTCTATGTAGACCAAACTAGTGTTGAACTCACAGAGATCTGCCTGTTTCTGCTTCAGGAGTGCTGGAATTAAAGCTGTGTAGTACCTCCCCTGGGGCAGTAGAATCATGAGTATCAGGCTAGCCTGAATTCCATAGTTAGACCCTGTCTAAATACATACACACACACATACATGCATGCATACATGCATACCTAATACATACACAGTATATACATACATACATACCCTGTCTAAATACATACATGCATACATACATGCACACGGACATACAGACAGACATGGTAAGACTAGAAGGAAACTCCAGACATTAACAATGGCTGTCTTGTACTAAGAGAATTATAGGTGAGTGATTATTCTTTATATTTTGCAATTTCTGTCGAGCTTTATGACTTGGTCCTAGGATATATAACAGAGGTGAAATACTCTCACGTGCCAGAGGGCCTGGGTTTGATCCCTACCACTAGGGTGGGTGCATTTATAGTCAGAACAAATGCCAGTAGGAGGTAAGGCCAAGGTCAAAGGCTTTTCTGCCTCCAGAAGAAATGAACAAAGGAGAGCCCGACAAAATCACTGCTCCCTCCTTCATTGTACATTAACTCTCAGCCCACACGTGCTTTACTCATGGGCTTCCTCTCCAGTGCCGTATCCTCCCCTGCATCACCTTACCTCTGGGATTTCCTGTCTGTCTGTCTGTCTGTTCGTAGGGCCACATTGTCCACAACTGGAAGGCACGATGGTTCATCCTTCGGCAGAACACGCTCCTGTATTACAAGCTAGAGGGTGGCCGGAGAGTGACCCCACCCAAGGGGAGGATCGTCCTCGATGGCTGCACCATCACCTGCCCCTGCCTGGACTATGAAAACCGGCCGGTACGTGAGCATCCTGATGCTTGGTCCCCTGTTCCAACCACCTTGCCCTTTTGTTATCACTGAATGTTCTGGGTTCAAATCCTAGCTGTCTCATGAACCAGGGCAAGTAGTTAAATCTCTTCAGCTCTCATCTGTCATTTGTAAAATATGATAATTATTTGAAGATATTCCACATGTTGTGATGGGGGCTGAGAAAGTGATCTATTAAAACGCCCAGTGTTCTAGGGGGCAGGTACCAAATCAAAACAAAATCAGGAGACACTGGATGCTAATAGCAGCTGTCTCTTAGCAGCAGAAGTACAGGTGAGATTTTCTTTTATACTTTGCTGCTTCCTTTAAAATTTATGGCCACGAGTTGGGGGCATAAAGGGTGAGAAACTGTGCTGTCTTGGGGGTTTGTATGATGGCTTACAATCCTTGAGGGGTATATGTTTCAGAAGTGAGTGCCAGCTTTGACCCTACCATCAAAAAAGATATGTGAGGGTCCAGGTGTGGTGTGGTGGCACACACCTTTAATCCCAGAACTTGTGGGACAGAGGAGTGGGCTCTTGTGAGTTCACGACCAGCCTTGTCTACATAATGAGTTCCAGGCTAGCCAGGGCTGCTAGTGTATGTACCCTTAAAAAATTAATGGGGCCAACAGGTGGTTTAGCTATTAAAACACTTCCTGCTCTTGTAGTAGTTTGGTTGCCAGCACTCACATCAGGCAGCTCAAACTGCTATAACGCCAGTTCCAGAGGATCTGGTGCCCTCTGGCCTCTATAAGCACCTACAAGTAAGTGATGCACACAAAACACACCATACACACACACACACACACACACACACACACACACAAACACACACACACACACACACCACACCACCACCACCACCACACACCAGAGAAAGAGAGAGAGAGCAAGAGAGAGAGAGAGAGAGCAAGAGAGAGAGAGCAAGAGAGAGAGAGAGCAAGAGAGAGAGAGAGAGAGAGAGAGAGAGGTTGTCAATGTAGCTAGAAGGGAGTGCTCACTGAAATTGTGATGGGAGATTGTCTGGGACCAGATGGAGGTAATGGGGACCTGAATGTTTTGAGTGACAGAATGGATTGCTGAAAAGTTGTTTTAGATGTCGGGCATATTAGCTCACACCTGTAATCCCAACACTCAGGCAGGAGGTGTGCCAGAGCTCAGGAAGTTAAGGGCAGCCTAGATGACGTCGCAGTTTCAGAGGTTTAGTCCGTTATCATCACGGTAGGGAACATGGCAGTGTGCAGGCAGACATGGTGCTGAAGAAACTGAGAGCTGGGTCTGCATCAGCAGGAAGAAAGAGACTACAGCGTGGGCTTCTGAAACCTCCAAGCCCACCCCTAGTGGCACACTTCCTTTAAGACCACACATCCTGATTCTTTCAAACAGTGCCACTCCCTGATGGTCATTTGTATAAGCCTGTGGCGAACATTCTCATTCAAACCACCACATCGCTTATCCAGAGTCTGTGAAGTGTCAGTGGGACCACTGAAGGGGGGTGAGTCCATGCTAAGATGGACTCTTCCCTTCAGAATTGTAAGCCTGAGTGCACGGTAGGCATGGTGGTGCACACTTCTAATTCCAGTGCTCAGAAGGCAGAGGCAGGCAGATCCAGGCCAGCATGGTTTATAAAGCAAGTGCTGGGATAGCCAGACCTATTTAGATTGAACTTCCAAAACCTAAAACAAGGACTTCACCCCCCAAAAGACTGAACACAACATCTGGATACATATATGTGGCTTGTGTTTGTTGAATTAATCTTGAACAAAGGAGAAAGACCGACAGATGTGTCAGATGGTTTTAAAGAGGAAATCCTGGTTATCACTCTGTCACTCTGGGTATCACTGAATGAAGCCTCAAACTCGTAGGCTACATTCTAAACTTGTTGCCCCTTAATACTTATTAGGGTGAATGGGGAACCTGGATACCGTGGAGATAAGAAAGCTTGAGTTGCAGTTTCCAAATGGGAAACAGGCTAAATTCCTGGAGTTGTAAAGTTCGTGTTAATTTTACACTAGAATGTCACTTGTATGATTATTTCATAGTATTTGGTTATTTTGGATTGAAAAAGATTGAGAACAACCAACAGTTTCTCTAGGAACAAGTCATAAAGTTTTGTGTGTGTGTGTGTGCGCGCACGTGTGTGTGTGTGTGTGTATGTGTGTGTATGTGTGTGTGTGTGTGAGTGTGTGTATTTTGTGTGTATGTGTGTGTGAGTGTGTGTGAGTGTGTATGTGTGTGTGTGCACATGTGCGTGTGTATGTGTGTGTATGTGTGTGTGAGTGTGTGTATGTGTGTGTATGTGTGTGTGAGTGTGTGTATGTGTGTGAGTGTGTGTGTGAGTGTGTGTGTGAGTGTGTGTATGTGTGTGTGAGTGTGTGAGTGTGTGTGTGAGTGTGTATGTGTGAGTGTGTGTATGTGTGTGTGTGAGTGTGTGTGTATGTGTGTGAGTGTGTGTGTGTATGTGTGAGTGTGTGTATGTGTGTGTGTGTGAGTGTGTGTGTATGTGTGTGAGTGTGTGTGTGTGAGTGTGTGTATGTGTGTGTGTGAGTGTGTGTGTATGTGTGTGTGTGAGTGTGTGTGTGAGTGTGAGTGTGTGTGTGTGTGAGTGTGTAAGTGTGTGTGAGTGTGTGTGCGTGTGTGTGAGAGTGTGCGTGTGTGAGTGTGTGTATGTGTGTGTGTGAGTGTGTGTGTATGTGTGTGTGTGAGTGTGTGTGAGTGTGAGTGTGTGTGTGAGTGTGTAAGTGTGTGTGAGTGTGTGTGCGTGTGTGTGAGAGTGTGCGTGTGTATGTGTGAGTGTGTGTGTGTGTGTGTGCGTGTGTGTGTGTGTGTGTGTGTGCGCGCATGCTATTGAGGTGTTTGGTGCTCACTTGGTCTTTCTAGTCTTTCCTGAGGTGAACTGCAGCTTGACAGAAACAAGCTCAAGCCAACCTTCCATGAGGCTGGCAAATGAATGCTAACTTAATGAAATGTCTTCATAATATTCCTTGGGACAGTGAGTCAGCCGTGCCTTATTCCCCATTTTTAGTATTAATTTAAATGAAGGCTATTAAATTTGAAAGCCAAACAAGTTGGCTATGAATCTGCTGGTGACCACAATTAGACTTGATGTGTCTAAGAGAGGTTCCTGGCTTTGTCCCCATCACTGAGGCAGTGAGCCTGATCTACTTCCTCCACAGTTGGTTTAAGAGCCCCTAGGTGTCCAGTTAGAGGATTCAAAAGTGGCCCATAGTACAAAGACTGTGCTGATCCCACCGTGTGTGAGTCCACCGTGCCAGTAGCTGCTCACAGCTCTTGCACTCATAGGTTGTCAGCAATGCAGTACCTCTCTCTCCACCTAGTCCTGGAGCAAAATCTTCCATCCTGGGTGGGGAATCCATCCTCTGAGGATGCTGACCAAGGAGCAGGGGGCAAACCTTTTGGGAAGGAGCTGAAGCAGTGTTACATGAAGAATGAATGAAAGACTTGGAGATACTTAAACTGTGATCGGAAGTGAGGCTTCCGGAAGTGTTCCGGAAGGAGGAGTCAGAGCCACGGTGTTGGGATGTACTCTGCCATAATCTCTGTAGAAGGGAAAGGCTGCTTTAGGAGGCCATGAGCTTGTTGTCTCGGATGTACCCAAATCAATGTGTGCAGCCCCACTTGCAGCAGGGGCTGGACACTAGGCATCCCTGGCTTCCTGGGTCCTCTCTGGCCCTGTCATTCTTGCTGCCAGCATTTCTCTCCTGAGTATTGATTGGTCTGTCTGATTGTCTTTTCTTACAGCTCCTCATTAAACTGAAGACCCGAACTTCCACTGAGTACTTCCTGGAGGCCTGTTCTCGAGAAGAGAGAGACTCGTGGGCCTTTGAGATAACAGGGGCTATCCATGCAGGGCAGCCGGGGAAGATCCAACAACTGCACATACTGAAGAACTCTTTCAAGTTGCCCCCGCACATCAGCCTGCAGTGAGTGCTCCACCTGCCTGTTGCTGACTCTGCCTGGATTCCCTCCAGCCTCTCCTGCCTATTTCTTAGGGAGGGGGGACCCTACAGTGCTGCACAGGCCTGGCTATTCAACTGTTGTGCTCAGGGACAGCCGTTTTCTCTGTTCTGGTTATGCTGTGTTGACTGGCTGGAGCTTGCTTTATGTAGCTCCTCTCTCCTAGGTAACCTCTTAGGGCCTCTACCAAGTCATTCTACCTCAGTGAATGAGGTAGAAACCACCATTCCGATTTAGGCAGAATGCTTGGAACTAAGTCAGGTCTCATTTGACAGCTCAGTGTCAGGTAATGGTCACCTGTCTGGTGGGATCCCTCATTCAACTGTCCAAGAAATCATTGAGTAACTCATAGTATGTACAATTATTATGTATCAATTTTAAAAGAAAAAAAAAGAGACAGTTATTGAGGGCTTGCTGAATGTTGTTCATTGTGCCAGGTGCCCTGCCGGCAGAGATAAATAAGAATAAACAAAGTCTCAGGGACCTTTCACCCCAAGACACACATAGAGATCTATCATTGGCCGCAGCAACTGTCACATCAGGTCCCGCCAGTCAGTGGTAGAAGTGATGATACTGGTCAGAGATATATGAAAGGTGTTTCCATGATGGAAATGTCCTATAACCTCACAGGCAACCACACTGTTACACCCATCATAGATGGGATGTGAGTCTACTCCTGGACTCATAAAACGCCACCCCAGCCTCTGAAGTCTACTCTACGCACAGTCTGCGGGTCTACATCCCTGCTAAGCCAGGGTGAGCACAGGGAAGAGCAGGTGCCAAGGTGGATTACAGAGGGGCACAGGAAAAGTCCAGACAAAATGTAGCAAATCATAGGGGGCCACGTGGGTTACTGGGGTTACTGCATGCTCTGTTTTAAACTGTCACAATTGTTTAGTTTGATGTCAACAGTAATAGTTGCCTAGTGTGGAAATAGTTGAACATTTAGATGGCCAAGAAGAGAGGAGTCCCTGAAAACCCCGTGCATTGGATTCTGATTGTGTAATCAAAGCCTGTCTCTGTGGTGTGTGTCACACCATTTGTCCCTTGCTTTAGATCATGAACTGTAGCTGACAGTGTGACCAGGCTCCTTTCTTTGCCTTCCTTCTTTGTAGTCGAATTGTGGACAAGATGCATGACACCAGCAGCGGAATCCGGCCGAGCCCCAACATGGAGCAAGGAAGCACCTACAAAAAGACCTTCCTGGGTGAGCCTGCCTGTCCTGTGGCCGGTTTGAAGACCTGGGGTGTAGTGCCTGGAGCTCATCCAAGCTCATCCAAGCAGCTTATAATGGGGATGGAGTTGCCTGCTAAGAAATGGGACGACCTGTGAGGATTACCTGTGGGTATGGCTACAGCTCTGTGCATTGGGTGTAACCATCAGGCTGCTCCGAGGCAGAACCTGAGAACTCTCAGGAAGTCCATGTCAATAAGGTAGTTGACTAAGCCCCTGAGCAGGCCAGGGTATAGCTAGCCCATGGCCTGACAGGCGTTTGTCCTTGTGCTCACACAGGCTCCTCCCTGGTGGACTGGCTCATCTCCAGCAGCTTTGCAGCCAGCCGTCTGGAAGGAGTGACCCTAGCCTCCATGCTTATGGAAGAGAACTTCCTCAGGCCAGTAGGGGTCCGGAGCATGGGGGCTATCCGCTCTGGGGATCTGGCTGAGCAGTTTCTGGATGACTCCACAGCCCTGTACACTTTTGTAAGTTTGAGGTTGGGTTCCTCTTGCCATTAGGGGAGAGAGAAGGAAGTGGTAACAGTAGGAGGCATAAGGAAGGCCCAGAGTATGGGGAACAGCTATCCTGAGGGGACAAATTTTCATGCCCCGGGGCTTGGGGTTCTTTTGTAACAAGTGCTTGCTTTCGTCTTCCCACTAGGCTGAAAGCTACAAGAAGAAGGTAAGCCCCAAGGAGGAAATCAGTCTCAGCACCATGGAGCTAAGCGGCACAGTGGTCAAACAAGGCTACCTATCCAAGCAGGTAGGACTGCCTTTGAGCAGGAGGAGATGCAGGAATCATACTTGGAGGAGACAGGAATGAGCCCAGAGGGAGGTAGGGGCTGAGGGTGCTGGGATATTCTTTATTAGTGGGATCCACAGAAACAGAACCTCCCCTCCCCAGCCACAAGAAGCAAGCCAAAGATTTGCACATTTACACAAACCAGACCCAAGAATTGCTTTGAAAAAAAAATATATACACACACAAGTAATTGTTACATTGTTTTTGTTTGGGTTTTATTTCTGTGAAGAGACCACATGATCATAACCACAGCAACTCCTTTTGTTTTTGCTTTTGTTTTTTGAGACAAGGTTTCTCTGTGTAGCCCTGGCTGTCCTGGAACTCACTCTGTAGACCAGGCTGGCCTCGAACTCAGAAATCTGCCTGCCTCTGCCTACCAAGTGCTGGGATTAAAGGCGTGTGCCACCACTGCCCAGCAAAAGGAAAACATTTGATTGGGGCTGACTTACAGTTTCAGAGGTTTAGTCCATTATCATCATGGCAGGGAGCATGGAAGCCTGCAGGCAGACATGATGCTGAAGGAGCTGAGAGTTCTGTATCTTGATCTGCAGGCAGCAGAAGGGGTCTGTATGCCGCACTAGACATAGCTTGAGCACAGGAGACCTTAAAGCCTGCCCCAACAGTGACATTTCCTCCAACAAGGCCATAACTACTCCAAGGCCACATTCCCTAATGCCACTTTCTATTGGCCAAACATTCAAACACATGAATCTCTGTGGATCATACCCATTCAAACCACCATACACATTGAAAAGCAACTTCTATATCATTGCCTGATTTTATATTTGTCACCTTCCTGATGAGCATAGGTATCCATCTTCTCTTTTACATCGATTTCCTCTGTGTATATATGTAAAGTGCACAAATATACATGTAGCTATAGGGTTATTTTTGGGCCAAGTTGATCCTTAAAACACTGGTGAGGGTGCACTGTGGCCTGTGAACTTCTGGTCCAGTTGACACTTGTTCTGTCCTCCTCTTCCTTTAAAATTAAAAAAATTATTTAATATTATTAATATTTAAAGATTTTTGTGTGCATGGGTTTGTCTACATGTACGTGTATATGGTACCTAAAGAGCCCAGAAGAGGGAATCGAATTTTCTGGAACTGGAGTTAAAGATGGTTGTGAGCCGCCATGTGGGTACTGGGAACTGAACTTGGGTCTTTTTCAAGAGCAGCAAATGTTCTTAACTGTTGAGTCATCTCTCCAGCCCCCTCCCCGTTTTTGTTGTTGATCGGTGGTGGGGATTGAACTCAGGGTCTTATGCTTGCTTGCCTCCCAACCTTACTGCTCAGCTACAGGCCTCAGCCCCTTCATCCCTGAGTATGGGGGTAACACACCTCTTCTTTTAGTGCTAACTCTATTTTTTTTTTTTTTTGGTTTTCAAGACAGGGTTTCTCTGTGTAGCCCTGGCTGTCCTGGAACTCACTGGCCTTGAACTCAGAAATCCGCCTGCTTCTGCCTCCCAAGTGCTGGGATTAAAGGCATGTACCACCACCGCCCAGCTCAGCTTAGCTAAGCACTAACTCTTATCTCTCTGTACTGTCACTGCGATCCTCCAGTTTCCTGGAAATGCTGGCTGGAATGTCATCCCATAAGAGTAGGCTGGCATGTTGGGGTTTTGTTCAGTGGAATTATGGGAAAGGGAAGGAAATGTAGAATCGTCACCAGTGAGACTTGAGCCCCTTTCTTCCTACAGGGGCACAAGAGGAAAAACTGGAAGGTGCGTCGATTTGTTCTGAGGAAGGACCCAGCTTTCCTGCATTACTATGACCCTTCCAAAGTGAGTAAACCGTGTCCTTGGGGATGTACTGCTTCTGAGTGAGTCCACGTAGACTGGGAGCTGGTGTGCGTCCTCTCCCACATCCTGCCATGGCTCCTTGCAGGCCCTGATGCGCTGTCATACAGTTGTCGGCTCAGTGTGTGGCCTTCTATGCCCACTTCCCACAAGAGGACTGTCATTATTTTAAGAAGCACCTTTTACTTTCCCCCAAAGCCTGCTTTGTGGGCAAGGTGAGGGGTACACATGAGACTCCAGCCTCTTCAACCCTTTCATCCAACTGGCCCACAAATTCAGCTTTCTTTTTACCTTTGAAAACATTTTAATGTATTTAATTTACACATTATGTTTTGTGTCAGGAGTTGCTGCTCTGAGTTTCTGATAAATATCACCTCATGCTGAGTTAATCTAATTCTAATCAAAAGAAGAAAAATGACTATTTTCTTAAAGGTTCATCTATCTATCTATCTATCTATCTATCTATCTATCTATCTATCTATCTATCTATCTATCTATCTATTTATGTGAGTAGCTGTACAGATGGTTGTGAGCCTTCAAGTGGTTGTTGGGAATTGAATTTTTAGGACCTCTGCTAGGTCGGCCCTGCCCACTCAGTCCCTGCTTGCTCTGGCTCAAAGATTTATTTATTATTATACATAAGTACACTGTAGCTGTCTTCAGACCAGAAGAGGGAGTCAGATTTCATTACCAGTGGTTGTGAGCCACCATGTGGTTGCTAGGTTTTGAACTCAGGACCTTTGGAAGATCAGTCAGTGCTCTTAACTGCTGAGCCATCTCTCCAGTCTGAAAAAATGGCTCTTTAGTTGTGGTGTTCAGCCTTACCTTTAATATCTGTTTTCCGTCAGGACCCCTTTAGCCTCATGGAGGAACCTTCTCATTCCCTGCCTTCTTGGTTGTTATGGTTTCCATTGCTGTGAAGAGACACCATGACCAAAGCAACTCTTATAAAGGACAACATTTAACTGAGGTTGGCTTGCAGCTTCAGAGGTTCAGTACATTATCATCAAGATGGGAGCATGGCAGCATCCAGGGAGGCATGGCACTGGAGAAAGAGCTGAGAGTTCTGCAGCTTCATCCAAAGGAAGCCAGGAGCTTCCTCATGGGCAGCTAGGAGGAGGGTCTCTTCTGCACAGGGCAGAGCCTGGGCATAGGACTTCAAAGCCTGCCTACACAGTGGCACCCGTCCTCCAACAAGACCACTCCTCCTAACAGTGCCATTTCCCACAAGCCAAGTATACTCAAACCACCACACTGCTAAGCACAAGGAAGACGAAGGCCTGGGAAGAGAGATAGCAGGAGGGCTGACCGAGGAATCAAACCGTTGAGTTTCCAGAAGGCACCTATTGACCTCTCTAAGGGTTCTAGTTTTTCTGCTACTAGCGGGGTTGCTGCCTTGTCTTTTTTTCTTCTTCTTCTCTTTCTTTCTTTTTAATTTTTTAAAAAAGAGTATATCAAGGAACCCCGGCGTGGCTTCAAACTCACTATGTCACCAAGGATGATTTATATCTGGCCTGTGCCACCACTCTGGATTCAACTCAAAGTTCTGTGTAGGCTAAACAAGCATGCTAACTGAGCTAAATTCCCAGTCACACACATCTTGTTTTAAGCAAGGAAAATACCAAATGTATAAATACAGGTTTTGCATTTAACTCTTAGTCTAACCTCAACTACTTTGTGCCCTTGATGAGTCCAGGGCCTTTTGCTATTAATTTGCTCCCATGTTTGCCTTTATGCTTCCTACTGTTGGGCTAAATCCATCCCAGTACCCAGGGTCTGTTTCTCAAGGCCTATTCAGTCTCCTGTTGAGACTGCCTGCTGTAGACTCCTACAGTGCTGAGTCCCTTCTTTGTGTTGTTTCCCTTCTCTTGTGT
Organism: Mastomys coucha; assembly: GCF_008632895.1. Classification (NCBI taxonomy): domain Eukaryota; kingdom Metazoa; phylum Chordata; class Mammalia; order Rodentia; family Muridae; genus Mastomys; species Mastomys coucha. The sequence goes on along the minus strand of NW_022196912.1, from coordinate 93,888,001 downwards.
CTGAGTCAAAGCCTCTGCATTGTTATTTAACTGCGTTAGCTTTTGTTTGCTGAAGCCACCATTTAGTATTGATTATTAACAGAAGGGGCGAGGGCTGAGGCTCCTGGTGTGTAAAGTTGCTCTTTAACCATCCACATACCATAAACCGAGTCTTGTTTCATACCAAGCACATAACTAAAGACTCACACAACAATGTCCAATGTGCAGGAATGTGCCACCTATTAACAAAGGCTAAGGAAGCCTGTGCATGCTTCTGGTAAAATGTTGGATCAGCCTGGTAACTTAATGGTACTGCTGCTACTGGTCATGAAGAGGGCCAAACTGCCTCACTGGTATAAGTTACTGGGCAAATGGAGCCCAGGTTCAGGCTCCTTATTACAGATAACCTGAAGTGGCTCTACAAGGCCTTCAGGTCAGTTATTAGGGGATGTTTCTTTTTATTTTTTTGTATGCTCATGAAATTACTGATTCGTCTCTTCCTCCACAGGAAGATAACAGGCCAGTAGGTGGGTTTTCTCTTCGTGGTTCCCTTGTGTCTGCTCTGGAGGATAATGGAGTTCCTACTGGTAAGCTACAACTTCTGCTCTGGTCTAAAGATCTCTGGGGCCACCATCTGCATGTTATTGATGCCCCTGGGAGGAAACCCTGAGCAGGACTTTTTCTTAGTGAGACAATGATGTCATTTTTGAAGCCCATTTAAAAAACAAAGTAAGAGGTTATATAGGATGTTCTTGCTGTTTCAAGAATCAACAGAAAATCCTTACTTTTGATATTCTTTACTCTCAGTTTCTGTGCCAATGGCCTGTAAGCTTCTATCTAAGTCACAGCTAGGGGACACTGTTTTCATGTTAAAGAATGCTTTCATTTTCTATTTGTACTGATTTTACAATCCCCAGCTATGGTAGGAAGGTAGCAAAATTTCTAACTTGTGGGTATAGAAACTGAGGTTCAAAAGCAATCCAAAGTAAACATCAAATGACGTGCCTCTTTTAAACATAAATGTAGGGGATTCTTTGATGTGAAACTGTAGGTCTATGAGTAGCACCGGGGCAAGCAAGCAAGCAAGCAAGCTGCAAACTTTCAGAATAACCACTGGCAGACCTTATGGCTATAGGAAGTGGAAATACTTGTGTTTTTGTCTTAGTAGACATTCAGCTTCTTCAAGCTGGAAGTTGACATGGATATTCAATACTTTTCCTCCCCTCTGTGTAGGAGTTAAAGGGAATGTCCAAGGAAACCTCTTCAAAGTGATTACGAAGGATGACACACACTATTATATCCAGGCCAGCAGCAAGGCTGAGCGAGCAGAGTGGATTGAAGCTATCAAGAAGCTAACATGAGCTGAAGGAGCAGGACCAGGATACACTGGATATAGATGAGACTTCCTGGAGAACTGGAGCACAAGATTTTGGGCTGGGGATGTGGAGGACCTGCTTGGTAATCCTGAGGCCCTGGGTTCAACTCTTGGTACTATTAAAAAAAAAAAAAAAAAAAGACTTTACTATTGTACATTTTGCACCGCTTTGGAGTGAGCCTGCCCGAGGTGGCTCCTCAGATGACCGTGGGGATTTCCTTCTGCCTTCCTATGACCAACTGTAAAAGCTGGACCAGCTATTAGGTGGGCAGCATCTTGACTTTGCTCTTCAGGACAGAAATCTGTGTCTTTGGTGAGCATAGTAGTACCTCTTTCTCTGTTGGAACACTAACTCCAGCTTTGCTAAATTAAAAACTCTAAGCACAAGACAGCTCTCTCATAACTGGGATCAATAAAGATTGACATCTATCTCTGGCTACTTAGTTCTTGTACTTAGTTCTATGGTTCCCACATGTCTCTAACCTGTAAGGCCCTATGTATTAGAGGCTGGCTGTGGAGAAATTCCAGGTCATCTGTCACCAGGATGATGTTTCTCACTGTGAAGTGGGGATGATGCTGACAAAAGATGACTGACTGTTCAGAGGACACTGTCTTGTACTGTAAGATAGCACGTATCACAAGTTGCAGATGTTACTCTCTTGAAATCTGTCACAGATATTTTTTAAAAGGCAGAAATACAGCTTTTGTTTCTACATAAAATGGACATTTAGAAAGGTGTGGAGCATGAGCTCTCTAAATGACAAAGATACAAATGGCAAAAGCTAAATTAAGGCATAAAACTTTGGTATAAAAATGAGCATTAGCTGAAGTTAAGAACATCCCTACTTGGGGGTTAAAGTGAAAAGTCTGTATCATACAATGTTTTTATAAATATTTTTTATTAAATTTATACAGTAATCTGGCAGTTATGGCCAGGATTCTTGCCAAGGACTTTAATAGATAAAATACATAACTTACATTTAAGGGGAGTGGATATTTCTAAAGTGCCTAAGTAAAAACTTCTCTTAAAATAGATTTCCTCTTAATGTCTGGAATATCTGACCCCGTATTCAGAATCCCAAGAACATGGTTTTTTTCCCCCTTTATTCCTTACTTTGTAAGAGACTGCATTTTCAAGCACCATTTCCCCCCATTTGGCATCTTCCAGGTTTAATGTATGTAGAATTACTTTTAGAATGTTGACAGGTGCTTATCTGCATTAAACTACAATTGGCCTGATAGCTTCCTGCTTCCAAATGGCATAGCCCTGCTTGCCACAGCTATGGATGAGACAAGGACTCTCAAGGGTTCTAAAACAAATGAACATTGGCTTGAGACAAAGCAGTGAAGCTGGCAAGGTCTAGACTCAACTTTTTTTCATGCCCACTTACTTTAATTGTTCTCGATGTAAAAACAAACCAAACCAAACCAAAAGAACCCAGGACACAAATGGGTTGGTGTATAGCAGCTGAGTAGTGGCACAAAGATCAGCACATCTTCACAGCTCCAGATAAAAACTTGAATATCTTAAAATACGCCCCCTACCCTCCAATCAACCAAACTAAATAAAACCCCCTAAGCCTTCCAAAACGTGAACATATTCATGAGAATTGGTTATGTTTGGTTATAAAACACATTAAAAAAAAAAAAAAGCAGTTTCAATGTTGAATTTCTTTTTAGTCAGCCTGAATTCACTAACGTTAGGAGTCAAAGTACCATTCATTTTGTTGTATAAAGGATCATATGACTGTAATCAAAGAAAGAAGTAAAACAGAACTGTTAGCATATTTAATGAGGCTTTGATGGAAGAACCAAGATATGTAAGTTCTATGTGTTTACATTGTTCAGTATCTCACAGCTGGGTGAATCCGCCTGGCTTCATGACTTAGTTTTTTTCATCACAGTATTACTGCAGTACCGACTTCTCTGGTTAGTCACTGTTTTACAACTGTGGAAGCAAAAAAGCTCAGATGGAATAAAAATTATCATGGAGCCCTGAGTTATTTCTAATTCTTTGAGTCAGGGTTTCTCTGTGTAGCCTGGCTGTTCTGGAACTTGCTGTGTAGACCCGGTCTTGAGACTGCTCTGATTAAAGGTGTGCACCACCATGCCTGGCTTAAATTTTTGTTTTCTTGAGACAGGGTTTCTCTGTGTAACAGCCCTGGAACTTGCTTTGTAAACTAGGTTAGCCTCAAACCTGGAGATCTGCCTGCCTCCCAAGTGCTGGAATTAAAGATATATGCCACCAACCTGACTAAATTGTTTTTCTAAATATAAAACTTTTCAGTAAACAATCCCTAGAAAAAGGGCACTTGTTATACTTGATAATGTATTTTTTCTTCTGTGGTAATGGGGATTGATCTCAGGGCCTTGACTTGCTAGGTATGCAGCAGGCCAACTTAGCTACATTTCTAAATCTTTAAGAGTATGTGTATTTTGTCTCTGGATTATCTGAGATTTTCAGTTACTATTGCAGCTCTGGGAACATCTTCATGTTCTTTTATAAACTTGAAAAAAAATTTTTTTTGAGACAGAGTCTCACTATGCACTCTTGGGTGACCTGTAACTTGACCAGCTAGGCCAGAGATCCGACAGCTACTGTCTTATGATGGGATTAAAGGCATGCAGTATCTGGCCCTAAACTTGTTTCTTGATGCATGACCAGTGGTTTTCAATCTTTGGGTCACGAACCAAGGCAGTCAAAAGATCCTTTCACAGGAATTGCCCAAGACCATCAAAAAACAGATTATTTACATTATGATTCATAATAGCAGCAAAATTAGTTATGAAGTAGCAACAAAAATAATTTTATGGTTGGGGGTCACCACAATGTGAAGAACTGTATTGAAGGGTCCCAGCATTAGGACGGTCGAGAACCACTGCTGTAGTCAGCCAATCTGGAGTACATTCAGATTCCCTAAATACTAGCAACATGATCTGCTAACTAGAAAGCATGGTTCCTTGGAAATGGGTTTTATGAGGTTAGACCAGTAGATTAAAAGCTAACAAACTACTATGTTAAAAAAAAGAACAAACTTTATAAACGGCATAAAACATCTCCCAACATTCTAATTCCAATCCTTTTGATATAGGGTCTTACAATGGTTGCCCAGGCTGATCAGCAATTCTGGGCTCAAGGATTTTCCCTTCTCAACTTTCCAAGTACTAGAACCATAAGCATATGCTTCTGTAGCCAACTCTAGAACTCTTCCCATTCAGTCTGGTCCTGGACTGACTTAGATTTAAGTTTGCTTACAGATAATACATAGTATAGGAATGCTAAGACAAGCATGCCAAACTAAATGAAGACTTTCTACATGTGATACTGTAGCTGTAATTTTATGTTACTTGAAAAAACTATTTTGCACATTAACCTTTAAAGTAGCTAGACAAGGTAAAAATGAGAACATTAAAAATTTTGTGTTAAATCACATCTTGTGGTTTTTCTTTTTTGCGATATATAAAACAACTACAGACCTAGGCAGCACCTACCAGATAGAGGAAATTGGCCCCTTCAGTTTCATGATGCTGCTTAAAATAACTACATCTAAGCAGCAGCACTTTAAATAAGCCTTGAATTATGAATTCAAGGTAAGTAGCTTGGTCTATACCAAAGGGACTGAGTGTGACGACTTCTCTCATACAAGTTATCACTGGCTTCAAATAAGTTAACAGGCACATAATTCTTTAACTGAATTTCAAGGTTTTTTTTCTACCAGGGATCAAATTCCTACTTGCTTCTCTAACATTCCTTTGGAAAGTCTGTTCCTGCATAGGTCATTTGATTACTTGCCCATCGACTTCTACCATATGAAGATAATCAGGGTCTGAGCATTCAGACTGGCTTTAAGTGGTGACAAGAAGGAAGAAACCTACAATTAAATATCCCAGAAATTTATTTGATGTTTGCTTGAATACATTTTATATAGAAAGATTGGGATTGTTTGTGTTTGGAGCCCCTGGTAAATCTCTGAACCATAAGGGTGCCAATCCAGAGACATCAGAAATGGAAACTGCAAGCCCAGTATTAGGACTGCTGTTTAAGATTTGTCTCTGGTCAAATCAAGCCACTCCCTTAAAAAACGCTTGAGGTGTTAGAGCCACTATGTGAAAACAGCTGACATGAAGGAGGGCATTTAGATTCTGGCTTGTTCAATACTTAAATACTTGGAAATAAAAATATTCAGCTTTGAAGTTTTCAATACTGGAAAACTTTCAAGTCTAGGGCTTACAGCCAGGAAGGGCTGCTTCGTACTCCTTAATTTGGACTATTTTCCAAAACATTAATCTTCAGCTTTGGCTTCCATTTCTTCTGCATCATCATCTCCATCCACTTCTGCATTTTCTCTTTCAAGCCGTTCCAGCTGCCTTGCAAGTTCAGTCTCATCGGTATCTGTGACCACTTTGGGCTATGGAAGAAGCACAATTTCAAAATGAAGTAAACAGCAAAGTAGATTTGACTTCAATAGCATTACTGGTCAAAGTATAAAATTTAACTTAAAAAAATTACATTCATTTCTAACAATTCAGTCATACTTGTGCTGACTTAGTGCACACTACAGTAGAATAATACTTTCTGCCATTTTTAAATAAGTTCAATGAGTTCAGTGATCACAATGAAAGACCACCAAATGTCTTAAAAAAAAAAAAGAATATTCTGGGGTCTAGATAAATTATTATTCTTCCTCATCTATACACACAGACATACAGAATGTGGGAATTAGGTTTTGTTCATATTGCGATGAGGGAAAGACAGATTATTTTATGTTTGAAATAGGATTCCCTAGGTAGACAGCAAGCCAGTCCTCTGCCTCCTAATGCTGAAATTAGAGGTTTGCGTCATACTATGCCTAACAAAATTTTCTCCATGAGGGGAAAAATCCCAGCACTGGCACAAATGTCTATCCCATATGGCACTCCAGTGCTAACAGTATTTTATTATAAAACCCCTTTTTAAAGAAATACTCTGTACAGCCAGGCAGTGGTGGCACATGCCTTTAATCCCAGCACTTGGGAGGCAGAGGCAGACGGATTTTTGAGTTTGAGGCCAGCCTGGTCTACAGAGTGAGTTCCAGGACAGCCAGGGCTACACAGAGAAACCCTGTCTTGAAAAACAAAACAAAACAAAAACAAAACAACAAAACAAAACAAACAAAAAAGAAATAATACTCTGTACAAACAATTACTTTTTTATTCCCAAGTATATGTGACTGGGCAGGCAGTCTCTGAACTTCAGGCAATCATCTGGTCCAAGTTTCCCAAGTGATCATAGGTATGAACCATCATTTCTCTGATACAGTAATACTTACGTGTGTGGGAATGCATTGCCACAGCGTGCTTTTCAAGTTAAAAAGACAACTTTTAGGAGCTGTTTTCTCCTTCTAACGTACAGGACCTGGATACCAAATTCTACGTTACCAGGCTTGGCAGCCAGAGCCTTTACTACCAAGCCATTTTTGTTGCCTCCCTCCACCCCCGACATTTTCAAAAGCACTAAGGGTTGAAAAGGTGACGTAATTTCTGCACAAGTATGAAGTTCAAGCCCTACCAGCCACAGGTAAAGCTGGACACAGTGGTGTGCACCTGTGACCTAGAGCTAGGAGAGTGAAGACGGGGATCTTCAGCTCTAGTTCAGGGAGTCTCAAGAAAACAAGATGAAGGATATCAAACACTGATCTGACCTTCATATGTGCACCCATGGGTCAGTGTACCCGAGCACACATACTAAAAAGGAAATGAAAATAAGTAGATAGACAGTCATTAGGCAGTTCAAGCCAAGCCTTGACTAGAGTCACAGACTCCTGTATCAAAAGCAAAAAACAAAGCAAAAGCATTAAGAACAAAATAAAAAGACCCCAATTCTCACCTCCATCTGAACATTGAACACTCCCCTCTTCTCCTCAATCTTTTCTTTAATGACTGCCATAGCCTGATTGAGGACAGAGAGGCCTTCTGTCCTCTCTAGGGTTGTTGTTGTCATCACATACCTGGGCGGAGCTATTAGATTAATCTAAAGGAGAAGGATGAAAATGAAGTTACGATTATACTTACCCAGGATATTAAAAATTGTTTTATTCATTTGCTACATGAAGAAATCATCTCAACCTGCCTCCCAGTTCTCTAGATCAGTTTATTAATACATTCCCTTAGTTTCTTTTCTCATTGAGACGATAAAATACTCTTAACAAAAGCAATTTACAGGAGAAAGAATTTATTTTAGCTCACAATTCAAAGCACAGTTCACTGTAGCATAAAGTCAAGGCAGTGGGAGTCACATTATGTTCAAAGTCAGAAGACAGAAATGAATGCATGCACTCAATCTATTCAGTTCCCTCTCCATTACTACAATGAAGGATCCATTCAGAGAATGGTGTCATTAAAGTGGGTAGGTTAGTATACCTCAATAACATAATTAAGACGATCTTGCACAGACATGCCTAGGCGAATTCTAAGTCTGTCAAGTTGTAAACTAACACTAACCATCACACGTAGTCAGACCATTGATAAAGTGATCTCATCTAGTACATAAATACTGAATATGAAGAATTATAACCATTGGATATTTCTGGTTGTTGTCATCAGAATAATTGGGTAATTGGGGTTGGGAAGATGGCTCAGTGGTTAAGAACATTTGTTGCTTTTGCAGAGGATGCTGGTTTGGTTCTCAGCATCCATATAATGACTCACAATCATCTGTAACTTCAGTTCTATAGGACCCGACACTCTCTTCTAGTCTCTGTGGGCACCAGGCATGGACATGGTACACATGTAGGCAAACATACACATAAAGTAAAAACTAAATCCTTTCTTCCCTCTCACTAGTTAGGCCAGACTGTCCTATATTCATAGAGATCTGCCTGTTTCTGCTTCCCAAATGCTGGGATTAAAGGCATGTATTACCATGCCTGGCTATAAATAAATCATAAAAAAGAAAAATTGATAGAAAAATCCTTCTAATAAATTCTAAGTAACAACCATCCAGTTGAATGTATGCTGTTAAAAAATGTTGCCTCCCAAGGCACTACAAACATTTTGGGCACTGCAATTTCTTATTGTAAAGATTTAATATTATTGGTCTACTTATAATAGAAACCCTCTACATTCACTATGATGGGGGCCCCAACAAAAAGCCATAGCCATAAACTCCCAGAAATATCAATTAAAATTTTTTTAAAAAAATGAGACATGACACTGAACTCAGATCTTTAGCAAGAGCAATAGCTTTTAACCCAAGTTGGCTTTCCAATCTCCATGATAGTTGTTTTTAGGAAACTATTATAAGGAACTAGAATTGTGTCATTTTGAATAAAACTTCCATGTTAAATAGGGGTTAAATAAAGTTTAAGTTCTTAAGGCCTCCCTGGGAAACCGAGGTCCTGCTTGGCAGAGACACATGTATGTGGGAAACTGACATCCTGTTCATCAAGTTGAGGCATGAATGCTAGATTAGGTGCCCCACCACAGTTGAATAACCCAACATATTGGAACAGGGTAAGTATATCACAAAGACACATTCCTAAGGAAGTCCCTTACCCCAAACCCTGATGGGAGGGATAACCCGGCACACGTTTGTGGTTTCGAAGCTTAAAAATTCTATGACATTCTGGCTCAGGGGTTGTGGTTCAGCTCCTGAGTCTGTTCTGCAGCCCTGATCCATCAGTGGTAGTCTGAGTGCTATTCATTTTTGTCATGTACTTAAATACTCATTGAGATAAACTTTCAAGGACACAGTCAGCTCCATAATTTTTGTTACCTAGGTCAAATAAAGGTCTTGCTCTGCTGGACTCTTGTGACTGCTTGGGTTTTCAAACCCCAACACTCTGGGCACTGAATACGCCAGGTATACACTTTATTATGGAGCTGTACTTTTCTACCCAATATGAACAGCAAAAAGGGAAAGATTAGGACCATGACTTAGTGTCCCTGGGTTCAACTGCTAACACCTAGGTTGACCACAAGGATCTGAAAAGCAGGGTGGGAGAAAACGCGTAACTTACCTTGATGGGCATGGTTTCTGTAGAACAATTCAAACCTGCCCTCAGGGCTTCTTTTACAGCATCAATACCTTCATAACCATAGCAAGCTACTTCAATATCTAAAATTACAAAAATTCAAAAGCTGGCACCAGAAATGACAATAAGGAAAGATATACCATGACAACAAATTTTCTATAACTATTTAGAAACTGCACACCCTCTAGTCCAGCAATTTGGTTTCTTTCTACCACGTAGGTCCTGGGTTTGAACTCAGGTATTTAGGCTTGGTGGCAAGTGGCTTTATTTGCTGAGCCATCCTGTTAGTACTAACCCAGAGCAGATCTTTTAGAATATCTGTATAAATAGCAAGTATATATTTTTGTAATTAAGAATATTGATAAAGTCTGTTCTTAAAGAGGAAATGTTAACATCTATGCATTTTTCCTGGGGGCTGGTGCTAGCTAGGGAGTGAACCCAGGGCTTCACATCTCTTAGAGCTCTGGTTTTTAACTTTCCTAATGCTGTGACCCTTTAGTACATTTCCTCATGTGGTGAACCCAACCATAAAATTATTTCATTGCAACTTCATAACTGTAATTTTGCTGTTATGAATTTTAATGTAAATATCTGATGTGACTCCTGTGAAAGGGTCACTTGATTCTCAAAGGGGCCGAGAGAGCCATAGGTTGAGAACGGTTGCCTTAGACATCTATGCTCTTATAAAGTATCTGTACAGGAAGAATATCTGAAAATATTCCAGATGATTAGCATAGCGTCAATATAAAGGCATGGAAGGATACCACTGTCCTGTTGAAATATTTTAAATTGTAAATCAAGGCAAAATAATATTTCCTTGTTAAAGCGCTCAATAAGGTAAGTTAACCTTCTAGGACAATTTCATTTGTGCCAAAATATTTTAGTTTTGTAGATGTAATAATTTCTTGGGCCATGGACATGAGACTGTGGCAAAGTAACTATCCAGTGTGTATGAAGCCCTGGTTTGATTATAAGAGCCAAAAATTTAGGGCTGGGCAGTGGTGGCGCACGCCTTTAATCCCAGCACTTAGGAGGCAGAGGCAGGAGGATTTCTGAGTTCGAGGACAGCCTGGTCTACAGAGTGAGTTCCAGGACAGCCAGGGCTACACAGAAAAACCCTGTCTCGAACAACCAAAAAGAAAAGAAAAAAAAGAAAAATTTAGTTGTTGATGCAGCAACACATTTTGGTAAGTCTCATTACTTGACAGTTTGTTTAGGCAGTACAATATTTAATTTATTGAATATCATTTAGAAGCCATTTACCTGCTCGAATTTTGACTGCTTGTGGGGTCAAGCGCCTATTGATATTGTTAATGAGTACTTCTCTTTCATCTTCATTCAAATCTAAACTATCCAAGATAGATGGGTCTCTGAGAAAAAACAAAACAAGAACTCTGAAGGCAATATACTAATTACTAATAACTTAAAACACACACATCCCACAGGGGAATACGCTAATTACTAATAACTGTGAAAACAAACACATCCCACAGGGTAATACAAGTAACAATAAAGTACTAGTTTCCACACAGAAGTTAAAATTTTGACTCTGTACAATTTTAATTATGTGTTGTTTTTTTCTTTCCAAATGTATAAACTAGGTTGGAGAGATGGCTCAGTGGTTAAGAATACTGATTGTTCCTCCTGAGGTCCCGAGTTCAATTCCCAGCAACTATGTGGTGGTTCACAACCACCTTGAGTGGGATCTGATGACCTTGCATATCTAGTGCTCTTTCTGACATGCAGGCACACATGCAAATAGAGTGCTCACATATACAATATAAACCTTAAAAAAATGCCCAGTGTCTTATAGAATTGTATTACATGAAGCAATGCAAATAAAGTGTATGACAAACACAAAACAACTGATTATCAAAGTAAAAATTTTTAGAGATCTAGCTAAAATAAGCAATTCAATATAAACCCATTGTCACTGATTAAATGAAGTACTTCTGAGTAATTAGAATTCTATTTCAAGGCCTTAGAATCTAGCTTGGAAACACAGCTTGGGCACTGAGACAGGAAGACATTCACTGCCAGTAAGGTCAAGAAGGGCTTCATGCAGAAACCAGCATTTCACTTAATCTTCCCAAGCATCCAAGATCTGGATCAGGGAAGGGCTTAGCTAACATTTCATGTTAACTGAATAAGTGGAAAAAAAAAAATAGGGAAGAAAACCAAAATAAAAAGACCAGGAGACAGTAGTAAGCATAGGCAAAAAGTTACAGAAAATTTAGTATGTGAAAAAGGACTACCATGGGCAAGTATCCAAACTGATAATATCGAGTCTCAGTGAAAAAGAATGTGCGTATAGGGAACTTTTCAATTAGCCTGCACAAGATAAACTGAGAACTGAGAGAACTATTAACACTGTCACATGATGATTGATAGAGACAAACAAGGACTGATATTTACAATCAATAAATACACAAAGCTGTTGACACAAGTAAACAGGGGCATGCAAATCAATTATGGCAAAAGGAAAAAAATCTGGGATCTCTATCAAATGATATTAAAGATGAAGGAAAACAGCAATATCTATCTATACAGCTGCTGGGGAATATAAACAGAATCTGGACTGTAAATTGGCAAAACCAAATAGATATAAGTATATTTGTATATATCTGCAAAATCAATCTTATGATTCAACAATTCTATTCCTAGGTATTATCTAGAAACCCTTAGGGGCTGGAAATTAACCTCAAGACAGTGAGGAGTCATGCAGCATTAACACTTAGGAAGGAATGGGAGGAAAAGAGGCACAGACAGCAAGCAGAGAGAAGTAAATGGTGACTAGACAGGACATGATGCTCTCTATAAAAAGAGTCAAGGTAAAGAGAATATTTTTTGTGTAGCAGAAATCAACAAAGTAATAAAATCAATTTTTTGTGTAAAGAAATCAATCAATGAAGATCCAAGCAAAGAAGTAACTGGAAGAAGGTAGGATTAGTTTGAGAGTGGGAAGGGCGTGAACCCCAGGAGTACAGGAGAAGCGAACTTTCCAAAGAGTCTGGAAGCAGATGGGCAGTGAGCAAGTCAGTCAAGAGCAGACAGCTAAGAGGGCTTCTGAGGAAGAACATGGAGAAACACACACCATAAAGATGGGAGCAAGAGCAGGCCAAGAACAGATGTGGAGCGGCAATCAAGACACAGCCAAGGGGAGACCCTTGAATACACAGAGGCACCAACTGACTGCTTTTCTCTAGCAGCAGCCAGTAATTTACAATTGCAGACAAGTCAGGAGTATTAGTTGAAGCCTGGATATAACTGAAGAAAAAAAAAATAGGGCAAACGCTCGTAATACTGGCAAGAAAGTTATTGAAATGATATCTCATGACGTTTCTATGTTAGATAATACAGCCAGGCCAAGAAAGACAGAGGAAAAAACCAGGTTTGGAACCAGAGCCTAATACTTAAGAATTTATGAAAAACCTAGTAGAACTATGATGTAAAAACCACAGATTTTTAAGAGGCAAAGCAAACCTACTTAAAAAGGTCTCCTATGAGGCCACATGGAAGGTAAACTAATGTGGCCTGGGATGAAGGTCCAAGCAAGCGCAGTTATCAAGTGGCTGTACTGTTTTGGGTGAAATGTCCACACTGGTCCTGAAACCATCCAGGCATGAAAAAGAAATGGAAATGTACAAGGAAGCAGTGCGAGATAAAACCATGTAAATATGGCATATGAAAACTATATATACAAGACCACATAGGATTCGCTCACATCACGGGCCTTTTACATTGAAAAGTTAAATGTGACAAGGACCTAATGTCTGGGTGTTGTATGACTAGATGCCAGGCAATCAATCTGTGTGCTAAGACTTAGCACGTGAGACAGAAAGGCAGAATCAAAGTGTTCTTACGAGACTGCATGCTTAAAGGCATCATAGGCACCATATCCAGGTCTCTTGTACTTGTCATCAAAGACCCAGGCAGTCCTCTGGAACAGGCTTTCCAGCTGCTCATCCTTGGTATATTCTAATACCTCAGCAACATGGCGAAGAATGCTATAAACCTAGATACAAAATGAAGAACTCAATAATTTGAAAGAGAGCCAAAAAGAGGCATTTTCGTATTTTAACAGAAGATGTAATTTCACTTCAACAATTCCTGAACAATAAAATTTCTAACTACCAATCAGTTTTCCGTAAGGAAATAAGTCACTCCTTCATAATAATCAACTCAAGTTGGTAAAAGTAGAAATATGACATAACTCTGGGTTTTCAAACAAATTAACACCTGAATTTGTTTCACGTGCAACAAGGCACTTAGTATCTTTCCTAAGAGTGCTCTTATATTATCAAATATATACAAAACCAAACAATAAGGGAAAAACTGTTCAAAGTACAGAACCAACTGAGATTTCACTATTTCTTTTGCTGTTATCATTTAACAATTAATTATCTTTGTATTACCCATTAAACTCCCTAAAAATACAAATTTTAGAGAAAAATAAGCTACTTCTTGAGTTAGCAAGATGGCTCAGTAAAGGTGCTTAACGTCAAGAGTGATGACCAGAGTCCAATCCTCAGGACCCACGTGGTAGGAGAGAACTGGTACCCATAAGCATCTTCTAATCTCTACAAGCGTACCATGCCATGCATATATATGAATAAATTTATGTATGTAATAAATTGTTTCACGTTTCATATCAAAATTGAGTAAGAAAAGGTCCTAAACCACTTGTTTATCATTTTGGGAACATACTCTTGTTTATGCTATTGTCTTATGAGATAGAGGCTTTCAAGGTAACATACTTACTTGGACAGTGTTTAAAAAAAATTTTTTTTTCAAACCCAGGACCTTCTCTATACTAGGTAAATGCTCTTCCCTCTCAACCTCAACCCTAGTCTCTGTCTTTTTGAGAAAGGGTGGCAACTATGTAGGTTGAGCTGACCACCGACTCCTATGCTGGTGTGGAGTGCTGGGAATAACGGCAGGCACCACCATGACTTGGAACACTGCACTTCCAATATGTAGCCAAGCAATGCCAACGGGTCTAGTTGAAAGACTATATTTTCTGAATGACAAGTTTAAAGAAAGAAGTTTAACTTAAACACACACACACACACACACACACACACTTCTTTTACACTTTTCAGATGTGTAAATACATAAAATGAAAGGAGAGATCTGGATCATGGTCTGATGTACATGGGACTTTCCTTATTTACTTTCCTGGGTGTCTTAGTTTCTCTTCTGTTGCTGTGATAAAATAGTCTAACAAAGGCAACGTAGAGGAGGAAGAGTTTATTTGGCTTACAATACTAGGTTACATTTCAGAAGTCTGAGAAAATTGGTCACACCAGCAGTCAAGAGTAGAGTTCATGACTCAATGCATGCATACTAGTGCTCAGTTTGCCCCCTTTATTTCACCCAGGCCAGGATCCCTGGGTCAGAGAAATGGTCCTACTCACAATTAAGACAAATCTTCACACATGAATTAACCTAATAAAGACAGTCTCTCACAGGTGTGCCTGGAGGACCACTTTTAGGCATCAAACTATCACACTGGATTAATCAAAATAAATAATAAAAAAACCCATTTTTATTCAAGTATTTTTTTGGTATTTTATCTTGAGGATAGGAACACACACAGCAGAAAGGACCAAAATACTAATAAAAGACAAAGAAAATACAATGCCATGAAAAACAGAGGATTAGGGGCTAAAAGATGACTTAATGGGCAAGAGCACTTGCTGGTGGTTTTTTTTTTTTTTTTCCGAGACAGGGTTTCTCTGTGTAGCCCTGGCTGGCCTCGAACTCAGAAATCCGCCTGTCTCTGCCTCCTAAGTGCTGGGATTGAAGGCATGTGCTACCACCGCCCGGCTTTGCTGGTGGTCTTGTAGAAGACCTGAGTTCAATCCCCAAAACACACATGGTGACTCACAACCACTTGTAACTTCAGTTCCAGGGGATCTAATACCATCTTCTGACCTCCTTATGTACCAGACACAGCCACAGTGCACACACATACATGCAGGCAAAACACTTATGCACAAAATAAACATACCAATCTCTACTTGTTTATCTACATTCCCTGCTGCACCCCATGACTCCCTCTCCCCTCCATGTACCCATCCACCCATCCATCCATCTTTCACAAGACTGGGTTTCTCTGTGTAATATAACCCTTGCTGTTCTAGAAATCACTCTGTAGACCAGGCTGGCCTCAAACTCACAGGGATTAAAGGTGTGTGTACCACAAATGGCAGCTCAAAATCTTATATTTTTATTTATGTGTATATGTGTACTCTTCGTGGGTATGTACATGTGTATACAACACCCACAGAGGCCAGAACTTGAGTGACAGTCAGCTGTGAGCTGCTGGATGTGGGTACTGGGGTCCAAACCTGGGCGGGTTCTTTGTAAGAAGAGCAAGTAAGTACTCTAACCATCAAGCCATTTCATCTCACAGCCTCCAAAATAAAGAAATCTTAACAAACAGAACCAACTTACAGTTTTGGATTTTGTGAATTTGTCTTCACATTTGATCGCTTCCTCTGGAGAAACTCTTCTTTTTGACAAATCTATATATCCTGTATGAAAATATTTTGAAATAAATTTGTTCAAGTATAAAATATTCTCAAGTATAAATATAAAAAACTTAATAAGCAAATTAAATATTTGACAGAGAAGCGTAATATCATCTACACTAAAATCACTGACAAAAATACTGCTATGAAAGATTTAGATAAGGTTCCAGAATTCCCCCCCGCTTTTTGTTTTTTCTTTCTTTCTTTCTTTCTTTCTTTTTTTTTTTGTTTTTTTTCAAAACAAGGTTTCTCTGTGTAGCCCTGGCTGTCCTAGAGCTCACTCTGTAGA
Source organism: Mastomys coucha (assembly GCF_008632895.1). Lineage (NCBI taxonomy): Eukaryota > Metazoa > Chordata > Mammalia > Rodentia > Muridae > Mastomys > Mastomys coucha. Next base: position 93,871,810 of record NW_022196912.1, on the reverse strand, counting down.
CCAGGCTGGCCTCAAACTCCGAAATCTACTCGCCTCTGCCTTGAGTGCTGGATTTAAATGCATCCCACCACTCTGATTTTTTATTGCTGCCATCATCACCATCATCACTATCATCATCATCACCATCACCATCGAGAATCTTTCTATGTAGTCCTGGCTATCTTGGAACTACCTTTATAGTCCAGGCTGGCTCGAACTCACAGAAATCTGCCTGCCTCTGCTTCCTGAGTGCTGGCATTAAGAGTGTTACCATGTAAGTATCTATGTATTGATGTTCCTATCCTTGCGATCTCAGTGACTTGAATGAGAAAGCCTCTCCCAGGGCCAGCAAATGGGTCTATATTATACAAACTCCTAGTCTGGAATCTACTTATTCTCACACAGTATGCCAACACTGTACTTGTCCTATTATCAAATTAGGAGGAGTTAGATAAATTATTGGCAACTCCTTTATCCCAATACCTTCCAGGATTATCCAAACTGGCCAGTTTGTCAGTCCCCACCCTGCAAGATTCCACTATGGGAGGTAGACCACATCTATAACCACATGAGGAAGGCAGCTTGTGAATCTGAAACCAGCCTAGGCTAACATAACCCACCTACTCCCTGCCATCACTACTAAAAATAAAGCAAAAACAAATACACTGCTTTACTCTTTCTCATAGCTCCTTCTGTCACCTGTCCCAAACTAGAGCTTCCTCAAGTGGCCGTGCATGTCATGACATGCTTTCCTTTTGGGTACTGTGAGAAAAATTTCCTTTAAAGACACTGGTCTTTTGTGTTATCAGTCAATTACTTTCATAACATTAAATCTTGATGGTAAATTAAGACAATCAACTAAATGCATTTTAAGAAATGAAGAGAAAGGGGAAAAAAAGGAGTGCTTTAAAATTAAATACATTTTCACTTTCAGGTACCCTAAGACTAGCCTAAAGGAGTATTATTATTTCTATGATAGAGTTCTACTTGGCAGTAAATCCCTAGTTTCTCTTTAAAGCATCTCCATTTTGACTTTTGCTGTTTGATATTACCACTGGATACATAATTCTAACTTGGCTTTTTTTTCCCCCAAGGCCTGGCCTCTATTAATAATTTCTAATAACCCAGAGCACTTTTTACCTCTACATCCCATGTACTTTTTTTGTGTACCCTCCACCCCACGATGTTTTAATGTGTTTACATGCTTACATACTATAGGCACTTTATGTATACTATAGCAAGTTGTGGATATTTTCCAGTCTGTAAACTCATGGTTTGATTTTAGTAATTATAGGAAACAAGAAATTTTTCTACGGGGTATCTCACTATACAGGCATGAACTAGCCTATCACTTCCCCCTTCAAGTGCATTGTTGCCGCTTTACTCTTCTACTGGCATAGTACTTTTGACACTAGGCATGGCTGATGTTCTATCTGTATTCTTTCCCGATACTTTCTTTCCTTTACATTGGTTCTTTCTAATTTTTTTTTTTTTTTAAATTTCCTTTTGTCCATTCTTTAAAAGATAGTTTTTTAATGTGTCTGGGCAACAGAATAATCACTTTAAAAAATCCTTTCTCCTAATTCAAACTTGGATTATATCTGGTCCTTATCAACCATCCCTCAGGCGTTGTTTGGTTTTACTCCCACCCATGTTTAATAGTTTGGGGTACATTTTTGACATTATGAATGACACTTGGGATAGGCTCTGAATTACTATAAATTTCTATTTTTAAAAGCTGTTTCATCAAGAAAAAAATACTATTTAAACTCAAAATGGACTCAAGTAGAAAACAACTTTAACCTTCAGATTTTAAATGCCCAGAGATACTTGAAGTGTATCCATCTATTAATTCAGGAGTCACACAGACTGGGACAGAATTTATTTAAAGACCAGGGGCTCTCCTTTTGCAGACTTTTCCTATTTCTCTAATCTAATCTTAATGGTGCTTTACTGACTAATGCTTCTTTTAATACAGTTCATGTTGTGGCCCTCAACTATAAAATTATTTTCATTGCTACTTCATAACTGTAATCTTGCTACTGTTATGAATCACAATGTAAATATCTGAGCTTTCTGATGGTCTTAGGCGACCCCTGTGAAAGGGTTACTTTACATCCCAATTGAGAACAATTGTTCTAATCCTCATTATTATCATTTTTCATTTGCTATGGCTATGCAGGGCTTTATGTAACTTAACAAGTAATACTGTAAGTTTTATAGCAGGTAGCCTGCTTGAAATGTCTTCAGTATATACTTGGGGAAAACAAAAAAATGACCCAGCAGAGCTCCTTTCTTCCAAGTGTGGACTTTCACCTTTTGATTTCTCCTTGTCTTACACAGTTAATTTTTATACATGTCTTGAGTTTACAGCTGTTATAGTAAAAGTCTTATCCAATAGGATCTATCTTTCTCATACTACAAACAGAGTTCCTTTTGGGCATGGTGATGCATGCCTCTAATCTCAATATACCAGAGGCAGAGACAGGCAGAACTCTGAGTTTGAGACCAGCCTGGTCTACAGAGCAAGTTTCAGGATAGTCAGAGCTACACAGAGAAGCCTTGTACAATACAAAACAAAATAAAATAAAACAAAGCATAGTATACAGTACTATACAACATAGTATATAGTAATATACAATGGTGATGATTTACATGGAATCCAGAAAAGAGATGCACAAAGGAAAAAAAAAATTCATTCAGTGCTGAAAGATTTTGCAGAAACTGGGAGTTGGGGGGAATAACACCCAAACACCAAAACTGCTAGAGATACTGGAATTTGAGTGTGTATGCACACAGCATAATTTTTTTCAAAACTTATATAAAACATCCCTAAAATCACCAAGCACTGTGGTACATGCCTTTAATCACAACAATTGAAGGGGGAAGTAGCCTGGCAGATCAGTGATTGAGGCCAGCCTGGTCTACAGAACAAGTTCCAAGACATCCAGGGCTATGCAGAGAAACCCTGCTGGTGGCAGGAGGGAGAACAACTCCTAAAATCTCCTAATTTTTTTTTCCTATCTCACTTCTACATTTAACCCAGTCATTTTATTGCTAATTCAAATTTAAATTATGAAAAAAAAAACCCACACCAAATATATTTATACTCACATCTACTAATATTCAAGGGCTCTCTAGCAGGCCCAAAAATTGCAAACAGGTTTTGCCCTTTGCCTCTCCCTTTAAATTACATCCCTAAAGCTAGTCCCCAAGGTCTATTCCCTTATTTGGCCAAGGAATCATTCCTGAGACAAAACACCAAGGTTCATCAATCAAAATTCATTATTTGGCTACACTGGCTAACTTGTCTAATCAGGACGTATCAACTGACCCCAGCACACACTTCCCTTTTTTCTCCTTAGATCCTCAGATCTAGAGGCAAACTTCCACAGTGCCTTGTCCCTCCTGGGTAATAAATCTTTGTGCTGAAACTTGATGACTAAGTGTGTTCTCCTAGGAGCCCTCCCTTACAAATAAAGGTAAGTTAATTACTACTCTAGGTGTCTTTCTTTGGAACTTGGTTATAATTCATTTATTACTAAAATACTAAAAAATATCAAGTCATTTGGCCACAAACTTACTCTGGAATTAAACTACTACTACATGTTGGGCAGTGGTGGCACATGCCGCCTTTAATCCCAGTACTCGGAGGCAAAGCCAGGTGGATGCCTGTGAGTTCAAGGCCAGGCTAGGCTACACAGTAAAACCCTGTCTCAAAAAAACCAACCAACCAGGTGGTGCTGTAGCACGCCTTTAATCCCAGCACTTGGGAGGCAGAGGCAGGTGGATTTCTGAGTTCAAGGCCAGCTTGGTCTACAGAGTGAGTTCCAGGGCTATATGGCGAAACCCTGTCTCGAAAAACCAAACCAAACCAAACCAAACCAACAACCAACCAACCCACAATAACCCAAACCATAACCAAAATACAACAACAAAACAAACAAACAAACAAAAAACAAAAAAACCAAAAACAAAAAAACCCAACCCCCCCAAAAACCTACCAAAACCAAAAACACACAAAAAGAAAAACCAAAAAATCAAAACAAACAAAACAACACCCCATACCGTACTTATTATAGTAAAAGGTTTATGCTTAGCCTTTAAATTTAATCCTTTAAATTTAAAATTGTAGACAAATGAAACATGGATTATGTATATGCAGATGTGGGTATGTGGTTTTATGTGCACACACACACCATATACCAACCATATGGGGCTATAGGAGAATCTTGGATGCATTCTGGAGCTGTTCATTTGATTTTGAGATAAGGTCTCTCATTGGCTAGAAACTCACTGAGTAAATTAGGTTGGCTGGCCATGAATCCCCAGATTTCCCACCTTTCCCAGAGTTGGGATTACCAGCCTATCGTATCACACTTGGCCTTTGTATATGGGTTCGAGAGATTGAACTCACCTCCTCCAGCTTGTAATCAAGCTAAAATGACTGGCTATGTACTCAACCCTCACATGCTTCTTTAACAATTTTGCATGTAAAAGGATTTATATAGCAAGAATTCTAGCAGAATCATTATATCTATGGTAACTATTAGAATGAAATAGTTGTTTTCTGTAAGTACTCTGACCTTGAAGAAATCATTGAAGAAAACAGTGTTTTCTGTTAGCTACAGAGTTGTTTTCTGAAGGAGCTTTATAGCTTTTGCACGACTTTGGTCACAACAGCCAGTCCTGGCACACCTGAATTATCTTGAATTATTGAGATACAAACAGTACCCAGTAAGGACTAAAGTTGCAGAGGCATAACATTTTCCTTCAGGAAACATAGTAGGGGCTTTTAGTATGAGAAGCTAAACCCAAAAAACAACTTTTGTGAACAATTAATAAATATGCTTTTGAGCATCTTTTGGACATTCAGTCCACAGAGGCTAGATTTCCCTGCTGTGAGCAAAGCCATAATTTATCCTTGAGTGACCGTCTTTAATTGTCTCGAGATTCAGAACACTGACAAACTTAAGTTATAATAGTTTAACTACAGTGTATTTTGTAATATATACTTTTAAAATAAACCATCTGAAATGAGAAATTTCTGTAGTTTTATAGTTTATATTTCTTAGCTATTTTTTCTCACTTACCTTTTTCTTTATCCACTCTAATGACAACTACACATTCATTTCTGCCAATTCGGATCAGTTTGTTTATAGAACGGATACGTCGTCTGGATAATTCACTAAGAAGAATCATGCCTTCAATGTTATTATATTCCAACAAGCTGACATAGGCCCCCATTTCAGCAATGGATCTTACATTCACCATCACTACATCTTCCACCTCAGGAAATTTGTGTTGATAAAATCTACAACTTAGACCTGGCATCCTGCAATTTAAACAAACAAAAATAAAGTGTTAAGCTAAAAATAATCAATGTTGTAGACCTTGACAATGAAAGAACACAACAAAATAACATAGATATTAGTCTCATCTCTTTTAATGTCAGAAAATGGATACTCAGGATTCAACTTTAGTTTTTATATGCTCTATATTTTTGTGATGCTTAGGCAATCACTTTTAGAGAAACTATTAAAAATAATGACTATCTATAAAGTGCTGTGAGGCCTAAGGATTAAAGGAATATGTCAAGATTAAAACACTATTTTAATATTACCACTTAAGTAGGGCATCTAGGTGTATACATGTAATATCAACACTCTAGAGGCTTACCCAGAAGGATTACAAGTTTGAAAGCAGCCTGGATGCCATCTCAAAACAAAAGCAAAGCAAAAACAAACTCCCAAATCACAGTAAATCAGTACCTAACATTTTAATAACTATCATGGAATGGGGGGGGCCATCATTATAACAGTTTCAACATTCCCTAAGCTACCCCTTGTCTAAGTCAGTTCAGATGGCAGATGCTACCATATAGTGTATAAAGGGAAGACTGATTACTTAAATCTTAACCAATATGCCAAATGCTACAATCTTTTTTTTTTGTGATGCTGCAGACTGAGCTGAGTTTCTATTTACACACTAAGCAAATCTTTCCTGATTTGCTTCTCATTAGTTGCACCCCTAGTCTAATATCAGCCAAAATTACAGTATCACAAAATAAAACTTTATTAAGGGACTGGAGAGATGCCTCAATGGTTGAGAACACTGGACGCTCTTCTAGCAAATGCAGATTCTATTTCCAGCACCTACATGATGGCCCACAATCATCTCTAACTCTCACCCAAGGGGATTCAATGCCATCTTTTGGTCTCCATGGGCACTGCAAGAACACGGTACACAGATGTACATACAGGTACAACACTCATAAAATTAAAAATGACTTCATTTTTTATTTCTTTTTAAAACAAATGAGTTAAAGCTGAGTGGTGGTGTATGCCTTTAATCACAGCACTTTGCAATCGGAGTCAGGCAAATCACTGTGAGTCCGAGGCCAGCCCAGTCTACAGAGTGAGTTCTAGGATAGCCAAAACTACCCAGAGAAACCCTGTCTCAAAAAACAAAACAAAACAAAACAAAACCAACCAACCAAAAACCAAATGATGTAATTTAGTCATTATTTCTAACTTATGTTATTCTTCAACAGTTTGATGAGGTAGGGCCTTGTCCATCCTAGGGAAGTACTTCATCACTCTAGTTTTTCTATTTTTATTTTGTTAACACATATGTCTATTCTTGAGAAGAGCTTCTCCATGCACTAAAGATACTTAAAAATCATTCCCTTTGATCCACCCAAAGTACCCAGTACCTTCTCTTTAATCCATATGCTGCAAACCATACCAGTTAGCACTATACTTTAGAAAGGAAGCCCTGAGACCTTAATTGTAGGTGAGGACTTTTATGTTTTCTTATTAATCATAACCTACTTACTGTTGTCGGAACTTAGAAGATAGGTACTAACTATTGCCCAAAGGCCTAAGAAAAGAAATGTGACATTTCAGTAATTTACTTTCTAGGCAGGTCTATCTATGAATCTGAGAACAGCTTGGTTGACAGAGTGAGTTCCCAGGAAGCCAGGGTTACACAGAGAAAGCCTATCTCAAAAATCAACCAACCAAGCCGGGCGGTGGTGGCGCACGCCTTTAATCCCAGCACTTGGGAGGCAGAGGCAGGTGGATTTCTGAGTTCGAGGACAGCCTGGTCTAGAGTGAGTTCCAGGACAACCAGGGCTACACAGAGAAACCCTGTCTCGAAAAACCAACCCCCCCCCCCCAAAAAAACAAAAACCACCAACCAACCAACCAACCAACCAACCAACCAACCAAGAATTAGACTCTCTATACCCAGCATATGGAACAACAAAGTTCTGTCCTAGTATGGTTTAAAAACAAACATGCACATAGTCCCACCACTAACTGGGAAGATGTATGTGGGACTTATACATCTGTTTCTATCAGTAGGACTATTACATGATCTGGCCATTGCCTAGCTCTTTGACATACCACTTTCTCTCTAGTTCTCCCTATTTGAAGATAAAGAAATGGAGGTGCAAGCTGAGCAACTTGCTCCTTTATATACTGATATGTGGTAAAAGTCAAAATTTGAGCCCACTAAAATTTGAACCATTTGTGCTCTTAAAATTAGGATAAATTAACAAATGTCACAACTAGAAACATCTAACATGATCAAAAATATACTCAGTATTGGAAGTATGCATCACACATTAAGCCAAACTACCAGGACAGAACTAAAAGTACTGTTTATCTAAAAGTAACACGTGGTAGACTCATTTCTCCTCTGCTCAACAAAACAGGGATTTAGTAAACAAAAGAAAGTAGATACTCAGCTAGAATTACCCATTTGGAAACAGCTGTTTCATTAGTTTTAAACAGAGCTTCTCTTAAGGGTGGGAATGCAAATGTCTTCAAATATCTGTATATAGAGAACTGGAGAATTAAACAAGACTTCCAAAGTAAGCATCATAATAAACGCTATAGGAAAATGCCTAACAATTTTAGGATATTTAAAAGCTGCTAGTCATATTTATTCAGCAAATTTCTCCCAATAGTAGCATTCAAAAAGGTGATGCGTTTTTGTTTTTTTTTTCGAGACAGGTGTAGCCCTGGCTGTCCTGGAACTTACTCTTCAGACCAGGCTGGCCTCGAACTCAGAAATCTGCTTGCCTCTGCCTCCCAAGTGCTGTGATTAAAGGCGTGCATCACTACCCTTTTTGTCTTAATCAGCTGGTTAAAGGTTATAGGCAACAGGGTAAGAGAACACAAAATGGAAATATGGCTACTACTTTAAAAGGCACAAATCTGTTTACAAATAATGAAATGGCATATTAGTTACAGCACAAAGAAAGTAGCCTGAAACTACAAAGGAATTCTTGTCACAAAGAACTTACATGTTGGCTGATTGACTAAATCAATTCATAAAAACAAATGTTAAAAAATTCCATTTTTTTTTGTCAATGAAATAGAAATCACGAATTTATTCAGTCCTTTTGATGATTTGCAAAGTATTCTAACTTTTTTCATTTTGCAATTCAATTTGCAAAAGCAATTATACTTAGTAGTCACTAAGTATTAAACAATTCTGGTACAAAAATTCCTAGAGAATTAAGTACCAGTGGGAAAACAAATTAGGATTATAAGGTGGTATGAAAAAAAGCATAAAAAAGAATTAACAGGAAACCAAGGAACAGAAATATTAAATGACTTCAAAGACAAACACATAATATACACTAAAAACAAGAACTAAACTCAAGTCTTTAACACTAAATCTGATATCCACAAAGTCTCCCGGTATCAGAGTATGACTATATTGTTAAGGGCTCTCCCAGCCCCCTTTTAGACAGGGTTTCACCATACAGCTCTGGCTGGCCTCAAGCATTTTCAGTGCTGGGATTAAAGATGTATACACCACACACTTCTCACTTGAGATCCCATTTCTGTTTTTAGAGTAGTTAATGCCACACAGGTTGTATGTGTTCTGATATAAACAAACAAACAAAAATACGTTTCGAAGTCATTTTCAAATATTGCATTATCAGTATTTTTGCCCCTGTTAACAATAGGAACACTTCTAGAGCCAGTACATTGTCATGTCACCATAGCAGATATGGGCAACGAACATTCCAAAATAAAATGTACCACGTTAGGAAAACGCTTGTTCAGCTCTAAAGTTTACTAGTACAACTAAGTCTTTAGAGAATCAGGGCCTGCCATCTGGCATCATCTGCACAGAAAAGGCACTACAACTTCATAACTGACATTTTTGAGGAACTGTCGAGGGTCCCCACCTCTTTTAACAACTTGAGAAAAATCAAGACTTTTCTGATGCACCCTTTCTTCAAGAAACAATGTTTCTTCCTTAGTGAAAATTAAACCATCCTAAATACGGGGGGTTAAGAGCCCCAATGTGAGCACGCACTTAACTCTATAAAGTTTCATGCTTTCAGCGTCCATAATTAAAAAACTCCAGCTTTATTTTCGCAGTTACCCAAACACGGCAAACAATCGCTTCAGTAGCATGACTTCAAAGGCTGATATTTAAATTCCAGGAATTCACTCTTACAGAAATGCACAACTAGAGCGAAAACTTAAACGACCTTCAATATTAATGGTTACGTTTTGGACTTTTTTTTTTTTTAACTTAAACATGGTGGTTTATCCTATTGGTTCTTTGGCGAAAAGTTCAGTCTCCACAGAGTCAAAGAAAAGTTTTGGCAGTACCCTGGGGCTGAAAAGAAGGAGAAAAAAAAGCCTAAATTCTCAGGCCCCGTAAAAGCAAAGCGCCCAGTCGTCCTGAACTAGGGATGGGATGTCGGAGAGTTCTCCAGAGGCCTGCCCACCACAAGACATGTTTAAGGAGGCTGGGAAAAATCTACTCGGCTCACGTTCCTTCCCGGGGTTCCTCCGCCCGTACAGCCACGTTTCTGGCTCCCAGGACCAGACACAGGCGGGCGAGACGGCGCAGGAAACAAGCAGCGGGCGGTGGCGACGGTGTCCAGACACTTCCCGCGCAGGGACGGGAAAGGGGGGGGGAGATAACCCGGGGCCTAGCCTCACTGGATCACTCCTGTCCCTGGATATAACTAAGGCGAGTTCTTGGGGGAGAGCAAGCTGCGGGGCCAGTCACCTGAAGCGTATGGGTGAATCCCGAACTAGGATCCCACGCCGCGCTCCTTAATGGCAACGATGAGACTCGGAACACCAACACCGGACGCCGAAGCTCCTCAGCGTGCGCTTCGCCCAACCTCAGCGCGCATGCGGACCCACCTCTCACTGCGCACGCTCCGACAAAAAAGGCCCTTCGTCACCACCAACCATAGAGTCTTGGTCCTCCTAACATGGGCGGTGGGAACCACAGGGCGAGCTGAAAAAGTAACTTAACCTTCGTAGTTACGAGATTTTGCGGAGGGAACTGGCCAGGCTTCAAGAAAAGGTTACGTTTCTGTCTTTTGCTCCAGGATGATTACTTTAAGTTTTAGTCAACCAAGAGATGGCACTGTGACGAAAGATGGAAAGCGGAGGAAGAGGAGGAGCGTGATCCTCTCCTGACCCATCACTCAGAGCATGCTGAGTGCCGGCGACTCGCCGGAGGGAGGGGCGGTGAAGAGACCCGGAATTCCGGACGGTGCGCGCTTCCACATCCGGGCATTCCGAAGTTCAGCGTTCTGTTCCCACCCCCACCCCGCCCCGCCTACCGTGCCCTCGCAACAGGAACCGGAAGTGCGACCCGGTTTCCTGGTTGCCTCTTAGCAACGCTAAGGGGTCAAGTGACACCATCAGCTGACTCCGGAGGAGGAAGGCACAGTGCTAACCAGTTCTGGAGGTGTTGCGGTCCCGATTGTCTTGCCGGGGGCCCGAGCCGAGTCACCGTCAGAATGTCGGGCAAAGACCGGATTGAAATCTTCCCTTCGCGAATGTAAGTTAGAGACTAGGACAAGCGACACCGGGTTCAGGCACCTCTTCCCGGAGCGCATTCCTGCGTACCCTTGGCCACCAGCGAGGTGCCTTGTTTTCTGGGTCGCTCCTGAGCTTTCCCCATGGTCTTCCTCTTGAGTTCCGAGCGGGGCTTCTTTCCAACCCCCCTCACCTGGTCCTTCTGAGAGAAAGAGGCTGGAGAGAGGTGGTTCCAGGCCACAGGAAGACCTGCTGGCATTTTTTTTTTCCCTTGGAGGTCGATGTCTTTACTCACTCGTTCCACACACCCTTTGAGCCACACACGGAGTTTACATAACTGAGCCGTCGCCATCTCTGCCTCCCAGGGCTCATCAGTGCTGAGGAGTGCGACCTAGACGCTAAGGTGATCTGACCAAAGCTCTCAGACTGAAAGTTATGGGATGGGAAGCATATAGAAGGCCCCTAAGCCAAAGTGACATTGAACGTGTCACCCTCTCGCAGCTGTAGGTTTCAGTCTTGGATCTCGTCAAATGTCACCTGCTGTGGGAAGATAGCCCTGCATTTCTGAGGTATTCCGACAGCCATGTGATGACTGCACTCTTTACCTCTAGCAGTGTCACTTATGACACTGTCACACGGATATTTATTTGGACTGTCTCCTGGATGAAGGAGGCATCTTTTTAATGCATAGAAGGTCCACAAAAAATTGTTCCTTGACCCCCTTGCCTTGGGATGTGCTCAGTTACAGACTACCTTTCTGCTTTGGCCTGACATCTTTGTTAGGAGAAATGACATTTGTAAATGAAACTTGAAGTTTTCTCAAATTCATATAATAACTTGTGGAAAGTAAATTTTATTCGTATTTGTGCTCTCATCTTCAATTGTCCCTGAAGAAGGAAATCAGTTTTTACTCTGATATTTAGGTCTTTCACCGTGGTCCTGTTTTGGGGCCTGTTTAGGGTTGTGTGTGTGTGTGAGATACTGTATTGTTTTCCTTGTCCTGTGCTTTTTTTATTCATAGATCTGAGGACTCTTAAAATACTTATATTTAAACCACAGAATAGATTTCTGCCTCTGCCAGGGTGTTTGTAATTCTGAATGAATGAAAGGGTTTAATTATTTAAAAAGAAAACCTTTTAACCTTTTCCCCACTGACTTTGAAATGGCAAGTTATACTATCTGTACAAATGGGCTAGTTGTGGAGAAATGCAGTGCTTGTAAAACAGCTAAAGATCAGGATTATCCTAGGGTGACCTTTCAAAACCCAACGTGTAATGACCCCATCCAAACTTTACTGAGACACCAGATTCCAATGTGGCTTCTGGAAACAATGCTATGCTCCTAGGATGACCACAGTTCTCCCCCCTACCCCAGCCCCTAACCCCAACTATAATGTCACTGAGTAATATCTCAGAAGCAGAGCTCTTGTCTGGCATACAAAAGGTCCTGGGTTGAATCCCTAGTACCTAAAAGTAAAAATAACTATGCCTGCCTCAAACAAACAAAACTCAAAGGCAATAGGAGAATTAAGTACTTACTTAGGTGACACCTGATTGATAGATCCTAGACCTCTCTTTGAAAGAACATTTATTAAAAAGGGTTTTTAATTGAATATATAGTTTACATAACTCATAAATGTGTCAGGGATCTGAGAGAACCCTTCTTTGCAAGGCAATCAACCAGAAAGGCAGGGTCTCTGTGTCTCTGTGGGAGGCTAGAATCCTGACTTCTGTAACTGTCAGAGAGCAGGCACAGTCGACACAACTACAGGCAGACTCACCAGCCCTTCTGATTTTCACTTTTCTGAGTCTGCTTGAGTGTTACTCATTCTCTTTAAAATGCCTAGGCATGTCTGCGTGAGCCAGATGGCGCTCACCTTTTTGCTTTGCTGTCAGTGGTCTCACTGTTAGAAATAATGTCTGGCCATATTTAATCACTATTCGTAATGCTGATATGTTTTTATTTTTACTTTGGAACTTTTAATTTAAGACTACAAGGTGAAAAATGGGCTTCTTTGGGCTCAGACAGGAGAAATGATAGGTTTGTGATTGTGAAAACTGTTATTTGAGAGCACTCAGCTTGCTAGGTGAGAGGAAGTCAAGGGTGGGAAGTAAATATTTTCCCCAAAGCTTGACAGCAGGCTCTTTGTCATATGGTCAGATGTCTTTGATTCAGCAGGATACAAAGTCACTATTTTAGTTGAAGGTCAACCTGTTTCTTTGGTTTTTTTTTTGGTAGGACTGAGCAGCTCTGAAACAGAGAAGAGCAGGTTTAACAGCCATGGTCCAGATCACACAGTACTGATTTTGGTTTCTCCTTCATTTGCTTGGTGGTATTGTCCTGTGGAATGTTGCGTTCATTCACGTATCACCAGAGGACATGAAACAAGTTTGGATGGAACAAAGGTGGTTCAGATGGTAGAGCACTTGGCCAGCACGCACAATGCCCTGGTCTTCACTCGCTAGTACTACATAAATCTGGGTGTGGTGGCACATGCCTGAAGCATAGCAGGATCAGGGGTTCAAAGCCAGCCCGAGATACATAAGACCCTGTCTCAAGGGGGAAAAAAAGGGTACAAAAACTGGAGTCATTAGAAGTCAGGTGAATCTTGGTTCTTGTAAATGTTGGGCAGGTCACCTCTAACTCATTATGTATCCCAGGCTGACCTTCAGCTTCAGTCTTATTGCCTTCATGTCCCAAGTCCTGGGACTCCAGCTGTTCACCACTCCATATCCTGCTCCAGTCGCTCTTCTTTAGTCCCAGTAACTGACCACTTCCTATTCACAGTGGCATAGCCATCTAGAACGACCTTTACTTTGTCAGTCAGTTCATCCATGAGCTCCAAACTTGTAGGAATCTGCATTGCTGGCTTAACCTAAATTTTATCTAACTTCTTTCTCGCCCCTGCCCTGCCCGCTGTGTGTATGTGTGTATGTGTGTATGTTGCATTCAAGTATGTGGGTACATGTGCCTGGGGAGGTCTGAACAGGATGTCTAATTTCTTCTTCAATTGTTTTCCCCCTCTTTTCCTTGAGTCAGTCTCTTATGGAAGTGAAAGCTTGTTGTTTGGGCTGGGCTGGCTGATGAGGGTGATCTCAGGATCTCTGCCCATCAATGCTGGTGCTATACGCACATGCAGACATACCTGGCTTCCTCCTGGGCACTGGCTCCTTGTGCTCAAAAAGCAAGTGTTCTGCACACTGAATCATCTTCCCCGCCCCTCAGCCAATCTTTTGAGTCTTACTTCTGGTATTTAGTGTCAACAGTGCAGAATGTTCAGTATACACATTGGTGTGGCTTGCTCTTGCTTAGGCTGGAAACTGAACCAGCTTCACTGGATTAAACTCTGGTGAGAGCAGCACTGCAGTCACCCACTGCTAACTACCTTTCAGATGCAAAACTGTTCAAGTGCTATAATGTAGCATCTTTCAGGGATGCAGTGTGGAAATGGGGCATAGTGCTCCTAGGTTTAAGCCTTCTTTTGAGTCTTGGGTAAGTCACTAGAATCAAATCTGGTTCAAATTTCTACCTGCCTGATCCCCAGTAATAATAAGATCTTTATTTATGACTTTATTGCCACAACAGTAATAGAAATATAATGTATCATTGTGGATAAAGTGTAGAATATACAAAAAATGTAGTAGTAAAAAAGTAAACTCATGTTTTTCCCAAGCCTTGTTTTCCAAGGAAAGCCATTCCTAGTTTCTGTGAGAACTTTGTAGATCTGTTCTTTGCACCTGAATGAGCGCATTCAATTCTTAGTTCATATAAACAGCATATAGATCTCTCATAGTGGTATTTGTTGTATCCTTTAAGTGGTGACAATAAATATGTTTGCTTTGTTTTTTGTAGGGCACAGACCATCATGAAGGCTCGATTAAAAGGAGCACAGACTGGTCGAAACCTCCTGAAGAAAAAGTCTGATGCCTTAACTCTTCGATTTCGACAGATCCTGAAGAAGATAATAGAGGTAGAACTTTGCTTAGAGCACAGTATCTACTTAATATACATCCAAGTATTATAACCAAGTATGGCCTCTGGCACTTACGTTATTCTTCCCTCCACCTCCCACCCCTTCTTCTCCCTTTCTCTTCTTTCTTCCTCTCCTTCCTCCCTTTCTCTCTCTCCCTTCCTTCCTCTCTTCTTCTCCTTCCTTTCCTTCCTTCCTTCTTTCCTTCCTTCCTTCCGGTGCTGGGGATTAAACATAGAGCTTCATTTATGCTAAATATATACCATACTGCAAAGGTAAATATCTCCTTCCTAAATTTTCTTTTTCTTTTTTTGATTTATTTATTTTATTTATGAGTACAGTGTAGTTGTCTTCAGCCGCACCAGAAGAGGGCATCAGATCTCATTACAGATGGTTGTGAGCCACCATGTGGTTGCTGGGAATTGAACTCAGGACCTTTGGAAGAGCAGTCAGTGCTCTTAACCGCTGAGCCATCTCTCCAGCCCCCTAAATTTTCTTGATATTATTTAAGTCAACTTTTCTCCTTTCAAAAATAATAATACCTCTATAATAGGCATATAATATAGAACTGCTATGTACTATGTAGACATATATACACACAGAAATTTAAGTTTCAGGGAGTTCATTGTAAAACCCAAACTCTGTTACGTCTGCAGAGCTATTTTATCTGATCTGTACCAAGCCTGCCTCTTTTACCTCACGTGGAGTGCTCTTTCTGATGTCCCCTTCCAGGGACTTTTCATTATGTTTTCTGTGATTAAAATGCTATTACCTTAGTTCATGCTAAATTGAGATAGGGCCTTGCTTTGTAGTCCAGGATAGTCTGGAACTCATGGCAGTTCTTTTGCCTCAGTCTCTCAATGCTGAGATTACAGGCATAAGAGATTGTATCTAGCTCCCTTGAACTTCTTTTGACTAGTTTCTCTGGTCATTCTGATCTCATCAGAGAGAGTGATCCAATCTGAAGTGACTACTGTTTTTACTTGTGTCATATCTCTTCATTTTATCATATGCTGCTATACACTACTGCCACTACTGCGTGATATTATCTTACATGATGGTTTAACTCCTACTAGAGAATTTAATTTCCAGAGAGTAAGGACTTGGTCTTTTCAGTACTCTATTTCCAGTGCCTGAAATAGTGCCAGCACATAGTAGGTTCTGTTAAGTGGTTTTTTTTTTGGGGGGGGGGGTAAATTGTGTATTATATAGAATAGTATATAAATTATACAGAATCATTCTCAAAACTAAATGTTCTCTTGCTAGGTCTCTTGCCTCTAGCAGTCCCATCCCTTATTTCTCTGAGTTAGTTTTGACACTTTCTAAATATGTAGCTTATGTGTATATGCATGTGCCAGAGCACATGTGTGGAGTCAGAGGACAACTTTCAGGAGTTGGTTCTTGCCTTCCATCTTACTGAAGCAGTGTCTCCTTGTATCTGCTGCTGACCTGTGTACTCCAGGCTGGCTGGCCAGATGGTTCTTCTATCTCCCCCATCATCTCCCCATAGGAGTGCCAACCTTGAACTCAGATCTGCCTGCCTCTACTTCCTAGGTACTGGAATTAAAGGTGCTCGGCATTGTGTCTATCCCTTCTGGCTTTTATATGGGTTCTGGGGATCAAGATCTAGAAAATCATCAGGTGCTTTTACCCACTGAGTATCTCTCTGACCCCAGTATTTTGTGCATACACATAGACTTTAAAATAACAGTAGTATTAAATTCTGTAGTATTTTTGCCTTCTCCTCCCTCTCCCCTGCTCTGTGACATAACACAGATAGCTTTATACATGAGTACATAAGTCTGTCTTAGTATTTATAATATGGCATTTTGTTGTGGATAATGGAGTTAATGATGTGGCTGTGGTCCAGTATTCAGTCCTAACAGTGCCTTGGGAGGAGGAAATGCTTAAATCCTTTTGTGAATATATGGTAACATTTTTCCAGAAAATACTTTTACAGTCTTCTTCCAAGGTTAGGTAACTGCCAAGATTTAATGCCAATTTGTAGTTAGATTCTGCTTGTTTTCATACATGCTTCCTAATGGGCATTAATGAAGTCTCCATTTGTTGTTTTCATACATGCTTCCTAATGGGCATTAATGAAGTCTCCATTTGTTGCCATCTGCGGTGCTGAAGTGTCCTCAGTCTGTGCTATTTTCAGTTATGTGTGAGCTTGTACAGCTTTTTGTGGTCACTGGTAATTTGATTCTTTTGGTAAATTTCTTTTCATTTGAAAAAGGTCATTATACATGCTGGTAAATGTATAAAACACTAAAAGTATTTTCTTCATATCTGTTAATTAAAGAACAATTGAAGCATTAAGAATTCCTTAGATTCAAACCCAGGGACTTATATGTGCTAGGCAAGTGTTCTTCCACTGAACTGCATCCGGTGCTTTTTAATTTAAACAAACAAACGACATAACTAAAGCTCTGTAGGTTTAATTTTGTTAAATACAAAGTTGGCCCTTTGTCTCCCCTCCCCACTTTTCTCAGCCTGGATCTCACTCACAGGCTGGGTAGAGCCCGCCCGCCTTACTTCCTCAGTCCTCCTTACTTCAGTCCTCAGTCCTCCTTACTTCAGTCCTCAGTCCTCCTTACTTCAGTCCTCAGTCCTCCTTACTTCAGTCCTCAGTGCTCCTTACATCAGTCCTCAGTCCTCCTTACTTCAGTCCTCAGTCCTCCTTACATCAGTCCTCAGCCCACTTGCTTTAGCTGTCTAGTGCAAGCCACTGTGCTGACTCCTTAGAGATCTAAAGTATACAGGCTTAGAAAGGCTTCAAAGGACTAGGAAAGTATTGTTTTACCTTGTTACTTTATAACTATTTACTTTGAGAGAGTGTTACCTTTTTGCCCAATTTCCCATGAATTCATGGGCTCAAGCAATCCTCTGGATTTAATAATTATTCTGAATAATTATGACTATATGTGCAAAATACCACACCTGGGCTTATAATTTTTGTTTTGGTATAGTTTTCTTACAAGAGTTCCATATAACCTGGGCTGGTCTCATACTGCTGTGTAATGAAGGATGACCTAAAACCATCTTCCTATCTCTCTGTCTCTTACATGCCAGGATTCCAGGTGTATGTCTCTACATCTGCTCATTGTGCATGCGTTTTAAGATTTGTTCTTATTATGTGTATATGTGTGTGTGGGGGGTATGCCCATGTAAGTATAAGTGCCTGCAGAGGCCAGAGGACCTGAGTTCAAATGCCTAGAACTCATGTGCAAAGTTAGACATGATCCCATGATCCTGTAACTCCAGGGTGAATGAGTTGGGGTGGGAGCTTAACTCCAGTTCAAGAGAGAAGGAATAAGTGGAGAGTCATAGAGCAGGAAAGCCAATCTCTCCCCCTCCCCCCTTCTCGCTAACACACACACAGGGGGAGGGGAGGAGAAAATGGACTGACCTCTTTTACAGATGGTTCTTTTTTGGTGGAAATGTTGTAAGATAGGAATTTGTCATTTTGTGAATGGATGGACAGTTAAATGGTCTTTTTAGTATAATAAATTCTCACATAGACCTGGACTTGTTTCTGAATACTCTGTTTTGTTTCTTATCATACTAGATGTGTTTATTTTAACAGGTTTTTAAAAAATGTTTGTTCAGCTAATTTTCTACTTTATGACCCAATTTCTCTTCTCTTAAAAAAAAAAGTTGGCTTTCCTAAGTGTTATATTTTCCAAAGTGCACTTTGGAGTCAGTGTGCCAATGAGGTTTTGGATTCTGAGTGAATTTAGAAGATTAATTTGAGCAGGTCAGAATAAGTGGGCCTTACTAGATTCAGTTTTGTGTTTGTCAGTGAGTTTATTTTAATTTTAACACTCATAGTTTTATAACATCATCAGGACCATGAGCAAACTGTCCAAAACTGCTGGAGTCTTCTCATTATCCAATCAGTCTTGGTTGCTGGTACTTTATACTTAGCATCAAGTACTGACATTATTAAAGGAACTAATGGCAGAATCCACTGTAAGCTCTTGACTAACTCTGTTGTTGGCATGTGCTTTCTCAGACTAAGATGCTGATGGGTGAAGTGATGAGAGAAGCTGCCTTCTCATTGGCTGAGGCCAAATTCACAGCAGGGGACTTCAGGTAAGATGACTAACAGGGTGTTTGAAAAACCCCAGAGCCTTCAAGTTCAATTAATTAAAAAATGTATAAAGACAAATACTCCTAGTGTCATAACCTTAACTGCTTCTACCTTCCTAATGGTTTTTTATAAGTGCCAAGCACAGAGTATTTGATAATTTGAAGTCCATTTTCATTTAACATTTTGCCCTGTTTTCACAGGTTTGTACCCTAAGAATTTATTAACCATTTCTCTTAGTGCTGGAACTTTAAGTTGAATGCTAGATTTTTAAAATCTGAGGGAATGACTGTGAGCATTTTCATCTTTCTAGGATACATTTTTCTTGAGAATGGAATCCATTATTCAATTGAGAGCTTTATGTCTTTTATCACATCATTATAGCTTGACAACAGCATGCATACCGGTTTGCAAATGTATTATGCCAGTTTATTCCATCATGGTTCTCTTAGTAACTCCGTGAGGCAGATGATGGTGTTACCCCAGTTTAAAGTGAAAGTGTTCCTGAGAGTACAGGGCTACTTACAGACAGGTGGAAGTTGTTTTCTGGACTCCTTAGTTTTCTTCCTGCTGTAGGAGCTTTTCCTGCCATGAAGACCTTAATCTGTGGGCCCTGAAGCTAGTTAGGTGGCAGGTTTCACTGTCTGCTAGTGTAGTAGGGTAGTGTAGGATAATGTAATTAGTTAGGGGGCAGGTTTCACTGTCTGCTAGTGTAGTAGGGTAGTGTAATTAGTTGCTCTGACTTTTCCAGCAGAAGGGGACCAACAGTAGTGTATTTTGTGTGGTTAAGAGGAAAGTTCTTCTGTTCTTTTGTAACAGATGGTGGGTTGGATGACATCAGAAGGTTGTTAGAATAAAGACTAAATAGTAGCTCACAAACTGAACAGCAAACTTAGAAGGAAAGAAACTTTTCCGCTAGGAATACATTCTCTAAAGTCACATGTCCACTCACTGAAAACACAAGCCGTCCTCATACTTTACATTTGCTTATCCTGTGGCTAGTAGGTTAGCTGTTGTTAGTGCTACACTGAGGGCCTCCACTAGCTCTGTTGAGCTTTTTTCTCCTGGAATAAAGATGATTACTGAGGGCTGGAGAGATGGCTCAGTGGTTAAGAGCACTGACTGCTCTTCCAGAGGTCCTGAGTTCAATTCTCAGCAATCACATGATGGCTCACAACCATCTATAATGGGATATGATTCCCTCTTCTGGAGTGTCTGAAGACAGAGAATATGAATATGAATATATATATACATATATATACACACACATATACACATATACATACATATATACACATATATATCTATATATACATATATTTACCTATTATATATAATAAATATATAAATCTTTAAAAAATGATTATTGACATATAATGTGACTTCTTTTCCTGGTTTCAACATCCAGTGGGTCCTTGTAGAGTCAGTTTTGCAAACAAGACTAAATACTCCTCTCTCTCTCCCTCTCTCTCTCTCCCCCCTCCTTCCCCTCCCCCCTCTTTTCTAGTACCACAGTCATCCAAAATGTAAATAAAGCCCAAGTGAAGATCAGAGCAAAGAAAGACAATGTTGCAGGTAACCTACCAACCCTAATCCTTGGAGGGGTAAAGGTGACAGTTACAGCTAATCAATTGCATGACAAAGCCCTAGTTTCTCTTAAATTAGGGAAAAGTTGATGGCATGTTAAGACCTTTAGCAACCTAGTTCTAGTACTCAGGATAATTTGAATTTTGAGAAGAAGCAAACTCTTGAGAAGACAAATTCTTAAGTATATTACTTGAAACCATTTATAGTTCTAAACTTAATCTCTTGGTTTTTTAGTATTTGATTTAGTGTTTCTAGTATATGATACTTGGTATAGAAAGCAGCACCCTTTAAGGAGGCAAGGGCCGGCTGATCTCTAAGTTCTAGGCTAGTCTACATAGTAGAATCTTGTCTTTAAAAAGAAAGGCAGCTTGCCTGGGCTATATAGTCTGCTCCAAAGGAACCAGAGCCAATGGGAGAAGAGAAAGGAAAAGTACTTCCAGCCCAGTCTGTAGGTCCATCTAACATCTTCACTGTCTTTCTAACAGGTGTCACCTTGCCCGTGTTCGAACACTACCACGAAGGAACTGACAGTAAGTGCAGATATCCTAAGCTGTATAATTTAACTGGGAAATACAGGTGGTAGTCATTTGCTGTTTAAAAATACGAGGCTTTGTTTATTGCTAATCTACTATTTAGACTTAGGCACTGCCTTTTTGTTTAAACTTCATTCACCATGGACTATTTATAATTTCTGGTTTTGAAAGAGTAAGATCTTATGTTCTATGACACATTCTGAATGCTGGGTCTTTCTAGATAGTTTTAGCTTACTCTAAGCTTTTTGGAATTTCTCTTTCCTAATTTGGCAGCATTTGTAGGGATAAGTAACATTTGTTTAGTCTTCTTTAGTCTTCTCAAAGCGAAGTAATTAACTTTTTCCCATATAAAAATATTCTTTCTTCTGCTACTTGTGTCTCATTGGTTCAGAATGTTCAATGTGGGACATATAATAAAGGCATAGTCACCTGGGCAGATAGTTTCCTTGTGCTGATGGCATTGTCTACTGTTAGCTCATCCACCAAGCTTGGAAAGTGCTGACGGCTCCCCTCTAGGGCTAGTGGTGAAGCTCTGTGGTAGAGCTTGTCTAGCATGTGTTCAGGTCTGGATTCCATCTCCAGTGCATGCGCGCGCGCGCACACACACACACACACACACACACACACACACACACACACATACGGGTATATCTTACTTCTATCTTTACAGTTACTCTAGTAGTTTTGTAAAAATAAAATTTTTACAACAACCAGCTTTTACTGTCCCATCAGAGAAGTTGTGGTAACCTGCAGGAGACCCTCAAGATCAGGCTTGTGGACCTTCCCTCAGAAGGGGAGATTCTACCATCCCTCATGCATTTCTGTTCTAGCTATACATGGTCTATGGGGGCGCTAGAGTAGATAGAGCACAGAAGACTAACTTCAAGTGGGGTCTAACTGTGCAGCTATGAGGAAGTTAACTATACTAGGGGGAGACTTTCCTGTGAGGCAACTTTTGAGGTCACCATACTTCTAAGTAACTTGCACCTCTATAATATGAACCCAGTAAACTTATTGGTTCACCTAACAGTACTTAAGTGGAATTGTCGATTGTCTTGGTCTGTCACTGGTTTCCTGCTGGGTAAGTGGATACCTGCTCATGAGAGCTGGGAGTTGACATTCTGTGTTTGGAATTTGTGTGTAACAGGAGCTAGTGAATTGGTCTTTCCATGTTTGTTATTCTTCTGAATTATCTTTCTTTTGGGAATTCATGGAGGATTATCTACTCTCTAGTTAAAAATGTTGTCTGACTGGCTCTTTCAGGCTATGAACTGACTGGTTTAGCCAGAGGTGGGGAGCAGCTGGCTAAACTAAAGCGAAATTATGCCAAAGCAGTGGAACTACTGGTGGAACTGGCTTCCCTGCAGGTGAGTCGCAGCAGAGTGCCCTCCTTAGCTTCTGACAGTCATGTGGGACACTCAAATGGTCCTGTGTGAAACAAGCCTAACGATCCGACTCTGAAGTGGTGGCTTCTTTGCTTTTTATTAATACAATGCATGTTAGTGGTACAGCTCCACTCTGCTAGACAAGACAGCAATGGTCAGTACCAGACCTAATGCAAGTATAGCATGGTGTGTGTGCCCTGTTACCACGTATCTAGGCTATGAGGGAATGTTTCTCCGTGGAAATGCCACTACTTCTATAGAAATCTCATGTGAATTTTCACTTTCTAAGGCAGGCTGAAAAGAAACTAGTTGTCTTTTGGGGTTCCCAAATGTTTTGTACAAGCACAGTCTGAGTGGGGCCAAGTGGACAGGTATGGCTGATCATGGAGACGTGCTTGTAATTAATTTGTCCTTTTATTTTAGACTTCCTTTGTTACTCTGGATGAAGCAATTAAAATAACCAACAGGCGTGTAAATGCCATTGAGCATGGTGAGTGAAAGCTTCGGGCAGTGCTCTTCATTTCCTTGTCCCTCCCTGCCAACTTGTTAGGCAGCTAGGACTCAAGCCCAGCTTACCACTGAAAGGTGAGGCGGGCCTCTGCCACAGTGAGGAGAGAAATGCGTCAGCAGTAGGAAAACGCGGCCTCTGATCATTCATGCAATTACTAGAGATGAGATTCTGTTCCCTGAGAGCTGCAGTGCTTTCTTAGTTTCTGTCCATTGGTTGAATGATAGCTTCTTAAAAAAACACATTAAACATTTATCTTTAAATCTCACTGTTAGGCTATTATCTCATTTTGCTATATTTATTTTGTATCTTTTATTCTATTATTTAAAACAGTACAAATGTGTTAACAATGTTGTTGGCTGAAGAACTCAATTTCTATGAAAGAAACATTTATTCAGCCTTAGGTAAGAGAGGAGCAAAGCCTGAGGCAAAGAATTTGCTTGTGCCCTAATAGTATTAGCTAAAAGTATTTATGGACACTATTACTTGGTAGTGCTTTTAGCACAGGCTAGGCAAGTATTCTTATCACTGAGCTACAGCCTTACCCCTGAAACATATTTCTTGTCTGTTGATAGTGTCAGTCTGAACTTCCACCAAAACAAAGTGAATGAGGTTAATAGTTCTCATATGTAGGGAGCTCACTTTCCAGAAGAATAGGAACACTGTATATGAAGCAGAACTGAATACCACATACATCAGTCACAGCATTTAACATAGTTCTTGTGTATTACTGTCGTCTGTTTAGGAATACTTAGGATCCAGTATTGGATCTGTTTTGGCCTAATATGGTATCTGTACATAGAAAAGATACTGGAAGGGTACATACCAAAATATTTACAAGCTAATTTTATTTGGCTAGATTACATCTCACTTTCTTTTGTTCTCCAAGTTTACTGCATTAAGTGTACATTAATGCTACAATTAGAAAATAGTAAGTACTATTCAGATAAATACTGGGGATCTTTTAAAAGGGCAGTTAAGTTCTCACATACATTTGTTTTTAAACTCTAGTCATCATTCCCCGGATTGAACGCACCCTTGCCTATATCATCACAGAGCTGGACGAGAGAGAGCGAGAAGAATTCTATAGGTTTGTTGAAATTGGCACTTACTAGTTTTTTGTTTTGTTTTCTATATTTATAGTTTTTGTTTTGTTTTCTATATTTACAGTTTTCTCAGTGACTTAATCTTTTGACTAAGCACAGCTGGTATTTTATTTTGTTAAATAAAAAGCAAAAAATAAATGTTAGGCATGTGGCACTTGCTTATAATCCCAGAACTCAGAAGGCAAGACTGTAAGCTACTTAACTCTATCCTGGGCTACACTCAGAGGAAAGAAAACTGAAAGAAGAAATTTTAACAGTAGTCCTCTTTGCCTGCATTTTATTTTCCATTTCAGTTGACTATGGCTAACTGTGGTCCAAAAATGTGAAATAGAAAATTAGAGATCTAATATGTGGGTTGTTTTCAATTGTATGCTCTTCTATGTAGCATGAGTCTGCGATCCCGTGCTGACAGGTGAAGCATCCTTTCATCTAACATCGCACTACCTGCTGTCAGTCACTTAGTACACCTATAACCAGAGCAGGTATCAGCTGTCAGGTTACAGCGGTGCTGTGTTTCCTTTAAGATGTGAAAGTTTTTGACTTATGGGAATAATTGTTAACCCCTTACTATACTTAATTTTCAAATTAAACCTTATCAATATTTAACCACATTTGATTTAGTATACAGATAGAAAGTTTAGCTACAAAGGGCTGGTCATGCATGAAAAAGCATAATGTACAAACTTTCAGATCTGCAAGTCTTGGGATGTATCCCCTTGTAGAGAGCAGGACTACTGTAATTTTAAAGGCTGTGGAGATCAGTGTCATGTTTTGCATATAGATTAAATATACCATAAAAATTTATGTCTCAGAAAAAGTAGTAAGATTCTTCTTTAAAACAAAAGAATGATTGAGTTGGTTATCTCTATATAAAATCTGAGATAAGAAACTGGAATGGAGCAGCCATCTTGCAAGCAGCATTGCACATTGATATGTGCAGGTAACAAAAAGTACTTGGAAATCCCAACATAGATCACACCTCCAGAGAATTAGCACAGTAAGTGGTGAGAATAATGATGCTCACTGGCTGTTTATGAAGACTTAGAGCAGTATGGGGACATAAATAGTAAACAAAGGGATTGTGTTCTAAGTTTGCATTAGTGGAGAGCAGGCAAGAGGTGTGCTTAGGGAACCATGCTGGTCTTAGCTCTTGAAGCATCTCAGTGTAAAGTAGAACTGTAGTTATCATTCATGTTTAGGGTTGCAGTGACTCAAAAAAAGTAAAGCAGAATGCTCAAAACCTGTTTCATTACAGAATGGATTTCAAGTTTTATTTAATATAGGATAGCATATAGGGTTACTGCAATCAGATATTAGTGTTTTTCCTCAAACATTTTGAGATGTTTTAAATTACTGAAAATGAAAGTCAGAATCTAGTTTTCCATGTTTATTGCCTAGTTATGGAACCTGAAGACATTCGAGTTTCTTCGCACTGAAACAGCATTCAGAAAGTCCCCTTCTTGCAGGTTAAAGAAAATACAGGAGAAGAAAAAGATTATCAAGGAAAAATTTGAGAAGGACTTGGAGCGGCGGAGAGCAGCTGGAGAGGTGATGGAGCCTGCCAACCTGCTGGCTGAAGAGAAGGATGAGGACCTGCTGTTCGAGTAGCTGCCCTCTTCTGCTCCCTTCAGACTGAGCATCAGCTCCATTTTAACTCAGTGTTTAGGTTCGGTATGTGTGGATTATTTATTCTGGCATAAGAATTTCTCTGGCTGTAAGATTTATCAGAATGCCTTGTGAGACTGTTTTTCCTGCATCAAAATTCAGCAACCTGAGATTTGTAAAACCTGCCTAGCAACTTACAGAATTTCCTCTGTGAAAGTGTCATACCATTCTATTTATAATAGTTTGATCTGTTTAAAACTTTAGGAAATACTATAAACATTCATGGTCTCAGGCAAATGCTGTGAGCGGCCTTCTTTCCTACCCACTTGCAAACCTTGCCACTGTTGTCTGAGGCTGTGCAGCCACTGTGTTCCTGTGAACTCAGCTCACCTATTTTTCTTTGCACGATATGTCTGTGTGTAATGGAAGCAGTTCTGCCCATTTAAATGTGACTTATGAACAGAGTAAAATGATTTAAAAAACATTTCGTTTCTTTTTCTTTTTGAGAATTAGCTAAGAATAGTGATTGTGTCCTTATGCTCAGATCAGTGACCTTACTGCCACTCTAGTGCTACTAGGTTTCCTTTGAGATGGTTACTGCATTTTGGGCTACTAATAAGTGACTACCAGTAAGTACTATGTAGGCTTCTTAATACTTCCTTCCTAATCTAAGAACAATATTCATTCCTATTTTGGACTAATCAGGTAACTCCTTGCTATCTTAGGAGCAATAGCATTTTGCTGTTTTTTATGACACACCAAGTGGTGTTGCAGGTTTCAGTATTGCTTGATTTGGCATGATTATCTGCAAGTACTCAGACCTTAATGCAACCAGTTCTGTGTGTTCTGGGCTTGCCTGGGCACGACATAGATGTTAGTTATGAGAGTGACACCAGCATTAATGTAGTCTGACCAACTGCTATCACAGTAAAGATACTAAATGATTCTGCAAACATTTAGGACTATTTGCCACAAACTTACTGATTTGCGTGTTTATGTTCTCAAAATCACTAGTTTTTTTTTTTGTTTTGTTTTGTTTTGTTTTGTTTTTTTTAAAACGGTACTAGGGAGCCTGCTCAGGGCCTCATGCTAAACAAGTATTTATAAGTCACATCCCAATTACACAAAGGAAAGATTTGAGACGCAGGGGAGCTTAATTGCTTTTAAGTTGAAAAGCTACAAAGTGGTGATAGTAAATCTAGAATTTTAAGCCCAAGTAGTCAAACTTAAAGGTTTTTTGTTGTTGTTGTTTTTTGAGAAAGGGTTTCTCTGTGTAGCCCTGGTTGTCCTGGAACTCACTCGGTAGAACAGGCTCGCTTCGAACTCAGGAATCCACCTGCCTCTATCTCCCAAGTGCTGGGATTAAAGGCGTGCGCCACCATAAACTTAAGTTTTATAAAAATTTGTGTGCATATGTGTGTGTATTCCTAGGATGGACCTGCGGTTGGGATTTAGGGGCAGGCACCTTCATCCGTTGAGCCATTTTACTGACCATAGACGTTTACTCACTTAAGTTTTTGTTTTTGGTATGTGCATGTACACATTTGCATATGCATGTGGAGGCTAGAGGAGACTTTGGAGCTGTTCCTTAGGACCTGTCCATTTTTGTTGAGATAATCTCACTGGTTTGGAGCTTGCCAAACAGGATCTGTCTCTGGCACTCCCATGCAGGAATTATAAGCATGCACTACTAAGGCTTTTCTTTTCAACATGGGTTCTGGGTGGGGTACTGAACTCATACTCTTTTGGCAAACCCTTGAGTAATCTCTCCAGCCCACTTGCTTTTTATCCTTTCCATCTTTTCCATATTTAAAATTCTAGGTATTTAAGAGCAAGATAGAGAGCCTGTCTCAGAAGATCTTTTTTGTAGGAAACCAGATGTTGTAGCTCATAGACACTGTCAAGTTCACATGCACATACTAAAACAACAACAACAAACAAACAAACAAACCAAAATTAAATAGGTAAACCTCTATGGTCAGTGAGATGGCTCAATCCCACAACTTGAGTTCATTCTGGGACCCACATGATGAAAAGAAAAACTGACTTATGTGAACTGTGCAGTGACCTGTGGCACACACACTCCACACAATAACATTGAACTGTTTGGTAAATATTTTGTGAGGTATAAATTGTACCATTTCAGTTGTGCATATGGAGAAATCAAGTAGCTTATACAAGTTAAATAGCATAGGTGGAATGAATCCAAATCAAGGGAATCTGGATTTCACAGGCAAAACCCTTGAGCTAACTAGGCACTGCTTTTAGTTTGAAGATTGCCACATTTAGGTTTTTATTTATGGATATCCATTTATTTGAAAGCATTGGACCACAGGCATTTAGATTTCTCATGTAGCTTCAGTAAAGCTCTGGCACTTCCTAGGCTTGCTTAAACAGTCCACAGATTTACAGATGATTTCCTATTGAGATGCCATCTTCTTATGCTCCAGGGTGGCCTGGAACTCTTATGCTTCAGCCTCCCGAGTGCTGGCCTTGTAGGCACAGACCATCAGGTTGCATAAATATAGTTAAAACTGTGATGTGACGTTTGGGAGATAAACAGTAGGTGCTGACAACTCACATTCTCAATCCCGAGCTGCCTTTTTATACCTCTTCCCTCTCAAGTTTTGTGCTCACAACTTTAAATGGGCTATTTTCAATACTTTTAAAGGCCAGGGGTGGTGGCGCATGCCTTTAATCCTAGCACTCAGAAGGCAGAGGCTGGCAGAACTGTGAGTTCTAGGCTAGCCTGGTCTACATATTGAATTCCAAGAGGCAGGATTGTATATCAAGACCCTGTCTCAAAACAGCAACAACAACAAGCTTGTTTGTTCCAACCAATAAAGGACACCCCACATTTACACTGTAATTTGTATTCCACTTAGAGTTTCCAGTAGTGTTGATCCTGACAATCCCTCAAAGGAAGAGTGGTCTGTATGTATATAAACCTTAGATATAAACATAAGAAATGAAAGTTTCCAGTGACTTTTACAATTTGAAATATAGGTTTACTTTTTATTTTTATAATACATTGTGCAGTATGATATCTCAAAATAACGAGTGCAGAAACAAGACAGTACAAAGGGAGATCAACAACAAATGTCAGTGGCTACCTTCATTAAGGATAAATCCCTGGTTTATATTTTCCACACATTCGAAAAAAATTACATTCAAATAATTCCTTATCCATATTTACTCCTTAGGCCATGAGAGAAGGAAAACAATCCATACACTAGATTTTCATAGGAAGCTAATCTGGACCAGTCTAGATACTAATATCCTGAAGTATGAAAATCTAAGAGATGAAGGTCCTTCCTTGTCTGGATTTCCCGAGGACATGTCATTAGCTGGTATTACCTGCTTTGTTTCTGAGGCAGGGTCTCATGTAGTTGATAGTAACCTCGAGCGAGCTGCCAATCCTTCTGCTTCCACTTCCCATCAACACCCATGCTTGCCTTCTGCCATAGCCGGGGTTTTGTGCATGCTGGGAGGTATTCTACCAACTGAGCTGTGTTCCCAGCCAACCACAATATCAATTCTGTAAGTGGCTAAGACTTCCCTGGCACGGCAGTTTCCAATCAGAACCACAGATGGATAGGAAATTGAATTGCCCCTAATGGCTATACAATCACATGTAAAACGGCTTTTTTTTTTCTTATTTATTTTTTTGAGACGGTCTCAAGCAACCCAGCAGCCTTAAACTCTAGGTTTTTCTATAGGGTTACAGGTATGCTCACCAGTCAGTATTTTTAGTTGGCATGTAGATCACAAAGCTCTACTGACCATAGACTACCTTTCATTCCTGAGAAAAAAAAAAAACGGTGAAAAACTGAAAAGATTTAATCCTTTAAGTGCTAAGTGAATTGACCTTCAATGTTGACAAGGGTGTCAACATTTCCTGCTGTAAACTGGGAGTGTTCAGACTTGAGATTCCTTCCCTCAATCCAAGAATGTGCTTTTATTCCTAAGGAAAATTATTTTGAAAGTATTTCTAATAGACACACTTGCCAGCCAACTACAAAAGCCATGCAAAACTGAACATAAAAAGACACACTCAACATTTGTTCCAATAAGATTATCCAGAAGAGAAATGAGACACACAAACAGCACTGACAAGACATTAACACCAACTGCTGTGCTAAGTGACAAGTCAGTGTCATTCCAGTGTTTGTTTAGCTCTGGGAACATGAAATTCCGTAGCTACATAAAATCAAGACATTCACATTTGAGGTTGGTTGTCACACAGAACATTGTCCTTAAAGGCTTGAGAAGACTACAAGTTAACTTTCTGTGTAGATTTGTAGACAATGAATTTTAAAGCTATAGCTAAAGAGACAGTACAAAAATCCCATTAGCATGAACATTGAAGATTTAGCAAGCTGCTATGTTTCAGTCACAAGGAAGACTGTCCGGACAAAAACTTGTCTGTACACGCTTAATAAAACAACACTGCTGTCCTTGTCTAAAAGCTCAAGGCCTTCCTTCCTTCTCATCTCTAAGTCAGTTAGTTGTCAGTATTTCCTCAGTGTGTATGTATGTATAAAACTTTATTTCAATGCATAACACAACTATTTACTAATCTATTAAATATCAGTATACAGTACAGATTTCCAGTTTGATACCTACATATGTAGCACAGTCATAGATATAATTCTGTGCTTAGAATTAAAATGCAGAAACTGTCAAATGTGTTATGTCCTTTCGCTGACATAAAAAAATATTTGCATCACAAGGAAGAAATTTTAATGGTCAATATAGTTTATATGAACTCTTTATCAGAACAAGGAGTCAAGGCTATCAAATCACCACAATTTAATAAAGTAATTCAGAAAATTCTATCTTTAAAAATGTCAGCATCTTTTGTATACTCGTAACTACACTGGAGGCTGCATTCTCATCCACAAAGTTCAAGCTGAAGGGCTGGACTTTTTTTTTTATTTTTGGTTTTTTGAGACAAAGTTTCTCTGTGCAGACTTGACTGGCCTGGAACTCACTCTGTAGACCAGGCTGGTCTTGAACTCAGAGATCCACCTGCCTCTGTCTCTGAGTACTGGGACTAAAGGCATGCACTTCCATGCCCAGCAAAACTGGTACTTTTAATGGAATGTTTTTCAGAATTAAAAGATATAACCAATAAATTTAAACGTGAAAAGTTACTCCAAACTAAAGTGGCACCTTTTTTTCCTTTTCTTTTTTAAGAGAAATATTTCTGATGACCAAGTCAGTTATTTAAGAAAATACTGTTATTCTCAGTGCACAGAAGCACAGCCCCTTCTCTCAATAATCCCATGAAGTCATTTAAGTTAAATGTTAAATAGTGTTAATATTCATAACCATGTGAGACAATGGACTATTACATATATACACACTTTTTTTTTATAGACATCTGACCCAGAGGCAAAGAGTCAGAAAGGTGAAAACAAAAGGTTTTACCAGGATACATCAGAAATGCTCTGAAGGAAGCTTCCATTTTAAATCTCCACACAAGTCAAGGCCCCCTAAAGCAATGTGTAGGATGTGTTGTCTATAGAATGCCTAATGGACCTTTCTCATTAGTTTAAGAGATTTAACCCTCAGCGTTAAGGCTATCTTCCTGTTGGCAGTTTGCCAAATAAAGTTCATCATGATAACACAGAATAGCCATTTCCTTCACCTTAGCCAGGTGGATGGCACCCACTGAGGTTCAGTATCCAGTTTGTTAATGAGCCTAAGCAATTCCTGATAGGCTTTATCAAGATCTGAATTCACAATTGCAGTGTCGAAGTAGTGGCCATTGTTCTGCTCCATCTCTCTAGTCTTCTCAATGATCTCCCTTAATTCTTCAGGCTGCAAAGGAAAACATAGAGACTGTTAGAATACAGAATACAGAATGAGTCAGGAGGGTCACTACATGGCTTTCCTGTCTGTTGTAGACTCAAGAGTGCCTTCCCAGCCCTTCTCTTGAGCCACCTTGGTACCATCAGCATCTTCAGAATTCTTGTTTAAACTCTGGTTTATAGCACATTTTGTTCTCATATATTTTCATTTTATCTTTATGCCTGAAAAACATGGGTGATTACTTTGACTTCCCCCAAACCTTTCATTTTCAAACATTTTAGAGCATGATAATCTTTATCTATCTATCTATCTATCTATCTATCTATCTATCTATCTATCTATCTATCTATCTATCTATTTTATGTATGAGTACACTGTTGCTGTCTTCAGACATGGCAGAAGAGGGCACTAGACTCCATTACAGATGGTTGTGAACCACCATGTGGTTGCTGGGATTTGAACTTAGGACCTCTGGAAGGACAGTCGGTGCTCTTACCCGCTGAGCCATCTCTCCAGCCCGATAACCTTTATCTTTTTTTTTTTTTGGTTTTTCGAGACAGGGTTTCTCTGTATAGCCCTGGCTGTCCTGGAACTCACTCTGTAGACCAGACTGGCCTCGAACTCAGAAATCCGCCTGTCTCTGCCTCCCAAGTGCTGGAATTAAAGGCGTGTGCCACCACAATGCTAAAAGTAGCATTGGGGCTGGTATGGTGGCTCAGCAGTTAAGAGCACTACTTGTTTTTACAGAGGACCCAGGTTTGATTCACAACATCTACACAGTGATGGTTCACAACCATCCCTAACTCATCCAGGGAATCTGACACCCCCTTCTGACCTTCTAGGTAACTGTAGGCATGTAGTGTACAGACATAAATGCAGGTGAAACATCTATACACATAAATATAAATAAATCTTTTAAAAAAGTGAGTAATATCTAATATGGAGTCCAATTTTCTAACTAGAGTAAATGCCTCTAAAATATTCTTTACAAGAACATTTGTTTTTGCTAGGGCTAGTGGTGCACACCTTTAATCTCAGCACTCAGGATACATAGGTAGTTCCACCCAGGGCTATACAGCAAGACCCTGCCTCAAAAACAAGAACAAAAATGCCCCTTACCTGTAATACAAGTTTAGGCAGAATTAACATTATGGGAAAACTAAAGGATTGATATATTGTGTAAATCTTTTCCAAGAAAATCTTGTATCAATCCAAGATTTAATAACATACTAGGACAGTTTAAAACTCTTTCAATGTACAAAGGACATTCTCTCATTCATATTCTCTCTTTCTCTATCCCCAGGCACCTAGAATTCTTGTCCTTCTGCTTCAAGTACAGGGATTACAAGTGTATACCGCCACACTGGGCGCTACTAAAAACAGTTTTATTTATTTGTTAGTTTTCTTCCCTCTTCCCCTTCCAAGGAATTGTTTCTCTATATGGCTCCAGCTATTCTGGAATTCCTAATGTAAACAAAGCTGGCATCAAACTCATAAAAGATATGCTTTTTGCCTTCTGAATTCTGGGATTAAAGGTGTATGCTGCTAAGACTAACCTGTCTGGCCCTACAAAGGAGAGTTTTAAGATGTAAAAAAGTATCCCACTAGAGTATGGGAAATACATATAACAGGCTACTTTAGAATACTGAGCAAAGGAGATGTTCAGTGGAGACAAGCCAGCGGCAAGGCTACGTGCAAAATTATCCAGAGCCCTACAGTCATCGGGCTCATGGTCAAAAAATGCAAACTACCCCAAATTCCCCTAGTCGACCAAGAAAGCTAATTAAACTTCAGACCCCACAAAGTGACTCCACTCAACTGTAGAGGAAAGCACAGGAAAAGAAAAGCATGACGACTCTGGGGCAGTTTTAAGTTGAAATGCTGTGATTTAACAAGCGGACGGTCTATGTGATCTACGAAGACCTACAGAGACCTTATCACTGTAACCAAGCACTACAACAGTTTTGCTGAATCCTGTCTACCCAAAGCTTGAGAGCAGTTGTCAGCAAACTTAAAGCCTGAAGTCTAGGGCAGATTCCAAAACTGACAGTACAAGAAGCTCACTGATGGTTTATATTTTGGACTGAGTAAGTAACACCATTACTAAGATTCACGTTTACCCACTAGTTACATGATAAAACTACTGTCAGAAATAACACTGGGCATACAAATGTAAGTGGACTAAAAAGGCAATTATATATACTACCCTCTAGCCAGCAAGTGCAGAGCAGACACTTTTACATTCAGAGAGGGTGATGGGCCATAAAATAAAACTCAATACATTTCAAAAGATTGACATTTCTTTGGATCTATTCTTTGATAATGATGGAACTGTAAATCAGTTATGCATTCTTTAAAAACACCAAATAGGTGAAAATTAACCTATTTTGATATAAACCATGAGTTAAAGATAAAAGTGGCAATAGTAGAAAATATTTTAACAAAATAAAAGAAAATTATGGATGTAGTTAACAAGTTGCTTACAAGAAAATTATGACAAATGCCTACACTTGAAAAGAGGAAAGGCTTAAAGATCATGAAAGGTTTAATCTTCAGATGTTAGAGCATGTGTGAATTAAAGTCAAAATGAAGAAGTGATTTAAATAGAAAAGACAAAAAAAAAAAAAAAAAAAAAAAAAAAAAAAAGGACAAGCTCTCTCAGGTGTTCTGTGTTCAACACTCCTAATAGTTTCTAAACAGTTTCTACAGAAAAGACCAATGAGTTTTCCCCCACCTTGGGGAAAAGTTAACAGTTTTCTTGAGATATATAGTTCATACACCATACAATTTACTAATTTACAATATATCAATTCACAGTTTTTCTTGCGGTTGTAGAGTTTTGCATTTAGCACCATAATCAACATTAGAAGATTCTTCACCCTCACCTGTGGTGACTGGGATAAGAATGGCCCCTACAGGCTCATATTTTGAACACTTGGTTCCCAGTTGGCACAACTATTTTAGGAAGAATTAGGAAGTGCGGCCTTGGACGAGGAGGTGTGTCACTGGGGCTGGGCTTTGAGGTTTCAAAAGCCCACACCAGGCCTTGTCTCTGACTGCCTCAAATATAAGCTCTCAGTCACTTCTTCGACACCATACGTGTTTGCCATGCTCCCCACCACAGTGGTCATTGACTCAATCTCTGAAACTGAAAGCAAGCTACCAATTAAATTTTGCCTTAGTCATGGTGTCTCTTCATAGCAATAAAATGAGACACCACCTAAAAATATTCATAATGAAGTAGCCATTAACCTTGTTTTCCCACCCCTAAGGAATTACTAAGCAATTTATATCATGTATTCAGATTTGTCTGTTCTGGACATCCTAAATGTATGGAATCATACACTTGTGGTCTATTGAGTCTAAGGTTTTTTTCAAATAGCATCTAGTATTTTTAGGTTTATCCCTTGTTGTGTTAAGCATTGGCACGTCATTCTTCTTTATTGTCTGCTTTTCAAGATGTAATAATAATAAAGTTACAGGAATCACAACAGTATGAAATCATTCTAAGTGCAGAATAGAATCCAGAAATAAAAGTGCTAACATAGTGACTCAGCAGGTAAGTTAGACCTTGACGTGTGTGGTGGCACATGTATACCCCCAACCATCATGCAAACTATATGTACTGTGCCAAATAACATAAAAGACAGACTTTTCAACAGAGATTGTTGGAACAATTTGATATCCATATTATTTCAAAAACAAAACTTCCCTGTCACATCACACTAAGACTATGAATAATTTAACCAAAATACACAAGCCAAAATATTTAAGAAGAAAACACAAGATAATGACTTTACAATTTTTTTAGACATGTATAAAATTCATTAGCCATAAGAAAGTGTAAAAGTGAACTTCATTAAAATTAAGCCTTTCTCTGGCCGGGTCTTATGCCACAATGTATATTCCTAGCACTTGGGAGTCAGGGAAAGGCAGGAGGATTAACAGTTTCAATCATCCTGAGCTACAAAGCAAGATCCTGCCTTATATCCAAACCAAACAAAACAAACTAAAATCTATTTCTCACCATCGAAGGATGTCGTCTTTAAAAAAAAAAAAAAAAAAAGACAGAGCCATTGGGAGTGGTTATATGTATGATTTTAAACC
The DNA here is from genome assembly GCF_008632895.1 of Mastomys coucha. NCBI lineage: Eukaryota > Metazoa > Chordata > Mammalia > Rodentia > Muridae > Mastomys > Mastomys coucha. The sequence goes on along the minus strand of NW_022196912.1, from coordinate 93,836,303 downwards.
CAACACCGAAGAGATGTAAGTAGGTGGATCTCTAGGAGTTCAAGGCCACCTTGGTCTACACAACAAGCTTCAGGCTATATATCTCAAAAACAAAGAAACAAAAAACCAAAACAAAAAGCAAACTAAGAGCCGGGCGGTGGTGGCGCACGCCTTTAATCCCAGCACTTGGGAGGCAGAGGCAGGCGGATTTCTGAGTTCGAGGCCAGCCTGGTCTCCAGAGTGAGTTCCAGGACAGCCAGGGCTATACAGAGAAACCCTGTCTCGAAAAGAACCAAAAAAAAAAAAAAAAAAAAAAGCAAACTAAGATCTGGAGAAAGTAAATGCAATATATACATGTGCCAAGGGGCTACCAATACAGCTTGGTGGGTAGAAGTGCTTGCTCTGCAAGCCTTCTGATCTAAGTTCAATTCCTGGGACCCATGTAAAGATGGACGGAGAGAACCAATGCCAAAAAGTTGACCTCTGACCTTGACATCACATCATGGCACACATGTACCCACCTACACAAACAATAGCAAATAATGCTAATAAACAAATACATAAGCAATCTAACTTTAAAATAATAACAAGGCTTAAGACCTGCACAGAGAAATATGCTCAAATACTCACATGAAAAGATTTTCATTATTTTCAGGAAAATGCTGATGAAGACCATATGTATAACATGGTCTCCATCATCATAGCCAGTAAACATCTAAAATAATTTAAATACTTTTTCCCACTTTCTGTTCCAGATCATGTAGGAAAACAAAGAGAAAAAACAACAACAACAACAAAACCAGGTTTGGGTGGAAAATAAACACCCAATTTTGGAACCCTGCAAATGTGGAGCAGCTAATGAGAAAAGTTTGCTGTGACCTTTGGAGTCGCAGGTGTGTGGAGATTAAAGGGGTTTTAAGGCATTCTGGAGGGACTCATAGATCTGAGGTTAGCAGTAAGAGATGTTTGGGGGAAGACAGGAAGGAGCAGCCCTGTAATATGGAGAGCTGCCATGGTTCAGCCAGCGGTAGCTGTGGCAGTTTTGGAACAAGTGACAGGAAGAATAATCAGCTTGATAGCTGATGCTGTACAGCTTCGCAGCTCCAGCAGCTTAGGTGAGGGCGGAGTCTTGCTTGATGCCAGTGATGACCAGCACTGTGACAAGTTTACCTTTGGGTTCTTGCCTTCCTTGGCTAACAATGCCCGAAGTCTCTCTTGTGAAGGTGGTGCAATGAAGATGATATATGGTTTCAAATCTGAATTCCGGAGAGTCTTCAAAGACTGTAACAAGGATATTTGGGTTGTTGAAATAACTGCTATCATTGAACTACTTCTCAATAATATAGATTGCTAAGATGTCTATAAATGTTTCCAAGCATTTCATCATAAATAATTCATAGTGTCTTCATTCACTGTAATGTATTAAAATATAAATTCACATATATTTCATTAGTCTAGTTAGTGTTCTAGATACTGAAATAGAGGTATTGAAGGGATTACAACTGTATGATAATAAAGCACATGCATTATAAGACCACAGTAAAATTCTTTTTGAGGAATTAGAATCCAGGCAGTTGCCTTTCTAGGTGAAGATACTAAAAAGCAAAACCAGAGAGAAAAACTTCCCATATAGAAGCCAGACACATGCATGAGAAAGTAGATTGTATGCATTAAAACCTATGGACTAACACTGTCCTGTCTCTGTATTATTAATCAAACTGAAGTGCTCTAACAAATTATATACATGCCCTTTCATGAGGAAACATTAATATGCTAAACTACTTGAAGACTTGTGGTAATATTTGTTAGTATAAATAAAGAATTCTGAAAGAAATAAAAGTTTCCTTAAATAAAATGTTAGTGGCTGAAATAGCACAAACCTCCGCCCTCTAGAAACCCCAGGCCCAAAAAAACCAAACAAGCAAAGAAAAAAAAATTGCTATTTTAGCAAGCCATTTTAGAGCCAATTTCTGTCTATGTACATCTACGTAATGCACGCTTGAGTTAGTGGTTTGAATTGGTATCAGCAAAAGTAATCAAAGTTCTATGTTAAAGCTGAATTGTTTATAAAAAGCAAAAGGTTTCCATGGCAAACACCATTTTTAAAACCTCAAATCTCATCAGGCATCTTTTAAAATAGGCATCTAAGATATACTGGCTAGTAATTTTGTTTGGCTTACTCTGTCAAAGAGGTGAATCTAAGTTTTAATACTCAGATAACACTGAGCCTTCACTGTGACATTTGTGAGCCCTTGAAACAATGGTCTTTAAAACCTAAGAACAACTTTCAAATTTTCTTAATTTTTCTCAAATCAGAAATGGTATTTTCTGAAGACCTTTTAAGTACAGTCAGTATCAGAGTTAACTGTATTTTAAGTTTCTAAAATATATACATATTCAAAGTGAGAGAGATTTAGCTATATATTTGAGTTTATAAAGTGAATAGAAAATCACATGAGGACTTAAATAATCTGTGGCATTCTTGGACCAGTTTTCACTAGATTACTTCACAAAATATGCCCTCCAAGTTTAATACTCTAAAAAACACAATTCTAGTAGTACCTGTGTTCGAAGACTTAAAAGACATATTTTGCCAGAGTTGATTACTTGTCGTACAGAATCTATGCTGGTTCCATACAGATTTTTCTCAAATTCACCGTGTTCAATGAACTTGCCAGCTGCTATATCTGCTTCAAATGCTTGCCGTGAAACAAAGTGGTAATCTCTCCCAGCTACTTCATGATCTCGCCTATTCCGAGTTGTATCTAAGCAGACAAAATCAGATAAAACAATAAACACAATGGGCAGGAGGGATGGATCAGCGGTTAAGAACATGTACTGGTCTTTCTAGAAGATCTGAGTTCAGGTTCTACAACTGCCTGTAACTCCAGCTCCAGGGTATGAGGCACCATCTTCACAGGCAAGTGTACTAAAATGCACACACTGCTCCCCCAACATACATATAAACAAAAATAAATCCCTAGTAATAATAATAATAAATATGAATCAGTGTGGAGAAGAGGGATAATCAACCCAAAAAGATTTTTTATTTTATAACACAAATTATGAAATAGTGAACTGAGGAAATGTTAAGGGCCTGTGTGTTTATTACTGTTCCTATGACGACATGAACAAAAATTATAGTATTTTAATAGTTAACGGTAGTTACCACGATCCACTTTGTTTATACTGTAAAATACTGCCAAGTCATTGTTCCTTAAAGTTTATTTCTGTTAGAGTAGGTACCATGTAATTTTAAAGGTCTCTTCAGAAATTAGTTCTAAATTTCTATCTTCAATATCAGTTTAAAGAATCAGGAATTGTGTTTCCTTTGCAATAGGGAAAGGAATCTAAAGTATAATTTATTTAGAAAATCCCTTAGTGCCATACACTTAGAAAAAAATTTAAATTTCTCAAGAACTGGCTTTAATAAAAATTTGTCAACAAGTTTGGTTAAACAAATTTCCTTTTGTTGACACTGACAACACTGTCCCAATAAAATGAACATTTTCCTATGTAGTTAAGATTCTGAGAAAAGCACAGGAAAATGGAAGTGTGTCCAAACTTACGAGGAACTGCAGATGCAAAGCGGTCTTTTTCTTTGCTCATGAGTCTCTGGCGCAGTTCATTCTGGCCACAGTTCTGTGGACCGATCAAGATGATAGGTCTTTTCCTATTTGCTGGCTGATGGTAAAGTGACATTTCCTCATATGTTAAGATCTCTTCATTGTCATAATCTTTGGAAAAAGAAGGAGTTAAGACTTTCAGATACAATTAATGTCATGTCATAAAGATGTACTTTTACATAAAATGGCAAAGTTTCATTGGTATTGTGTGTTTTTGAGGTAGGAGCTTGCTCTGTAGCCAGGCTAGCCTTAAACTTGTAATGATCTTCCTGTCTTAGCCTCCCAAGTGCTGGGATTACAAGTATTTAAGTCACCATGCCTAATTTAAAAATAACTAGTTTGTAGTGAATAGTACAACACAGGAGACTGCCAGGGGCCATGCTTATGATATGTGTCATTTTCATAGACTCCAGTTAATAGGGTTATTTTTAGGATCAGATACAATGGGAGCAAGTATGGATACACATTTGCATACAGTGGTTACAAGTGGTGTATGTGTTCTAGAGTACTTGGCTGGATTTACATAACTTAAAAAATAAGCCATACTTGTGATATCCATCTTTTAATACAAGGAGCATCCTTTAATACAAGGGGCAGATAACATTCCTAAAGCCCAAGATGAAGCCACAGTTATTGAATCAGAGCGAGGCAAGCAGTTGGCAGCCTGGCATGTCCTGGCATAGAGAGGCACCAAGGCACTCCCATGAAGGAGGGTGACCTTTTAGTCTAGCTAGTGCTCAGCATAGAGTTGGAGTTCAGACTGTATTTGTTTAGACTCTAACTTGATTGTTCAATTAGCTGTAACAATTTAAGCAGAAACTTTAGTATCTGAACTTGAATCTATTAGTCTGAAACCTCTAGAAATTTACTGTGAGTTGAAAGCACAGTTTATTGTCATGGAGCACAGTTGGTACTTTAAGCAACATAGACAACTGCTTCCATTCTAAGTCATTTTCTTTCTTCTGAGCTTCTTCAAACATGTGCAGTCACACTGGTAGCATTCTGATTCCCTCCCTCCCTCATTTCTATATCTGGGGGCTTCAGATTTGCCAAGTATCCTACAGTATAGGAACTCTCTGAGTTGGCTTGATCAATTTGAGTCTGTTTCAAGACATGAAGTAAGAGGTGCTAGGAGGTGGCTCAGTAGTACAACACTTGCCTCCCATGCATGAAGCCCTGGATTCATTTCTCAGCATACAGAGAGACTGGGAGTGGAGGCAGAAAGGAAAGAAAATAAATAAAACAAGGCTCATCCCCAGACTTAGTTGTACAATGTACCAGTAAATAAAGATATTAATCACAACTTTAGCCAGTAAGATTAAAAACATATTGAATCTTCTCAGTTACATAACATACCAAGCATAAAGAATGCTTGCCTTAGAAAGCAATTATTAAAGCTGATTCAATTTTAGATTCAGTAGTGCATAGAATATCTAATATTCTAGCTGGGGTGTGGTGGTGGCGGCAAATGCCTGGTAGATCTCTGAGTTCAAGGCCAGTCTAGTCTACAGAGTGAGTTCTAGGACAACCAGGACTATATAGAGAAACCCCATCTTTAAAACAAATAAAAAAGAATACCTAACAATAAGATTTTCTTTATTAGTTTAACTTATGCTGCATATAAGTGCAGAGAGAACATCTTGTCTATTGTATGAATGTATCACCTATTACTTAAATAGCATATGGCCTATGGCTTAAGCAGGAAGGTTAGACATCCAGGAGGCAGAGAGAATTCTGGGATAGTGCCAGGTATAAGAGATTCACCCAGGAAGATGTAACAAGACAGATATGTGCTAGCTAAGTGCAAATAACTAACTAGCCATGTGGCAGAATGGGGATTAAAATAAATGGGTTATTTTAAATTATGATCTAGTCAAAGAAGAACCTAGCTATATGGACAAGGTATTGGTAAATGTATTTTGAGTCTGAGTTTTATTTTTGGGAGCATGAGGATGAGAGGAAGAACCAGGACTAACTTTTACACATAAATGCTTCAAATTCTTAAGAATTAAGTCTTGCAGACTTTTAAAGAGTAGTGCTTCTGACTTTAATCTCACTTTTCTAATGTGTACCAGAACAAAGCTAAGAGATTCAATTGCAATGAAGATCAATCAAGAAGGTAATGCATCCAGAAAATAAGACTGAATTTATAAAAATGGTAAGTGGTGGTGACACCCAACTAGTTTGTAAGTGCACCAATCAGGGCAACAGCTGTCAGTCAGGTGCAGCAGACTGCTGTCACAAGAACACAAGCCCAGACATGTGAGGACTTTAAAACTTTCTAATCTTATCAGTTTGTCAATATAAAATAAATATTCCCGTGTGCTGGTCTCTTTTTGTGTGTGTGTAAAGAAATTGTTAGCTGAATACCCAACAACAGGGAGACAGAACGTGAAGAGACCATCTCCAGTAGATAGACATGGTCCCCAGTGAAGGGATGGGGCCACCTACCCATCAAAAATTTTTAACCTAGGATTGTCGCTGTCTAAAGGAAATGCTGGGACAAAAATGGAGCAGAGGCTGAAGGAAAGACCATCCAGGGACCACCCATCATATGATCCATTCTATCTGCAGACACCAAACCCTGACACTATTGCTGATGTGCTTACAAACAGGAGCCTGGCATGCCTGTCCTCTGAGCAGCTCTGCCAGCACCTAAGACAGATGCAGATACTCACAGCCAACCAATGAATGGACTGATCCAAGGGACCTCAACAGAAGAGTTAGGGGAAGAGCTGAAGAAGCTTATATATTGCAACTATATAAGAAGAACAACAGTATCAACCACCCAGACTCTTCAGAACTCCCAACCAAAGAATATACATGGGCTGGTCCATGGTTCCAGCTACATATGTAGCAGAGGACTGCCTCATCTGGCATCAATGGGAGAGAAGGCACTTGGTCCTGTGAAGGCTTGAGACTCCAGAGAAGAGGGATGCTAGAGGGGTAAGGCCGGAATAGGATCACCCTCTTAGAGGCAAAGGGGAGGGATATGGAGGAGGGGGCGTGTTTGTGGAAGGGAGACTGGGAAGAGGGATAACATTTGAAATATAAACAAATAAAATGATTAATAAAAAAATTGTTAGAGGCAAGTAATAATTTTGCAAACAACATAAATAGAAAAAAAAACCTTACAGGAAACAATATTACAAATGTCATAAATACAACTGCTATTCCTGAGATCAGAACTTACCATCATTTTTATTGGCATTATATAAAATCTTTTTCCTCTTCTTTTTATTCTTCTTTGCACACCACAGTTTTCCTGTTGATCAATCAAAAATAGTTATAAACACTATCTATTTCCTAAAACAATGCTATTGCAAATTGATTAAAGATTTATTATACTGTTGACAACTATTTTTTAATTTATTACTTTCTATTAATTACACATTGTAGGCAGATGCATAATATTTTCATCTTTTCTTACATCTAAAGATAATGAATTTAGCCTCTTCTATTACTCCTTCAATGCCTCCACCTTCCTTTCTTGACAGTTTCAGTGTATAAATTCAACATGGTTTCAGATGAAAACCCAAAGACTCTTGCTTTTATTAATACTAAATGCAAGTGAAATAGCAAATATAAGTGTCTAACCTGATTTTTCTGGCTCCTTATCTTCTTCTATAGTTTGCTTCATGGCTTCCCTTTGCTGCTGAAAGCTTTTGCCTAATAACCCAAAAAGAAAAAACAGACGGATAAACATTTTTAATCAAAGAGAAAATACCAGAAGTAACCACCCTGCCTTCCAAACCCTTCTGCCAACACAGAATACTTCAGGCTAAGACACATAGCCTACAAAGGCCTCCTTTAAAGAGAAGGTTCATTTTTAATTATGCATATGTCTGTGTGGGGTGAGTGCAACATGGATACTGGGAACCAAATTGGGTCCTTTAAGAAAGCAGTATCAAGTCTCAAGTCAGTGAGTCATCTTTCTAGGCTAAGCGTGCAAAGGTTTGTTTGACTCTGCTTATCAATCTAATCATATGTATTATTTACCACTTATTATAAAAAGAATTATAAACTAATATCAGAAAATTTAATAGTTCACTGTTAAAAATTTTTCAATGAACATTACTATATAGTACTTTGTAGTATCATGCTGGTATATAATGGTTCTTGTCACTGAGGATTACCTCAAATCAAACACGTCAATGCTAGACATTAACTTTCAAGTAGTGCAAGGCACTCATCATGTTCTGATTTCAACATGCCATTCAAAATACTTATTTATATTTATTAGTCATAAATATGTGATAATGATTTCATTTCTACTTTTGTTACCAATGACACATATAAACAGACAACACATTTTTCCTCAATGGATTAAGATTTATTTGTTTGTTTTATTTTTTGAGACAGTATCTCACAATGTAGCTCTGGTTGTCCTGGAACTTGCTTTGTAGACTGTTACCTCCTCCCAGCCAGTAGCTAGCTGTCTCATACCATGCCTTGCCACAAGCAACCAGCCCACCTAGGGCGAGGCTTCTTGCCCTTTTGTTTCTGCCACTTCTTTGCCTCAAGGTACATCCTTTGGAATTGCTTCACCTGTGTTCCAGACTGAGCATCCAGATGCTAATTTGGCCACCAGATGCTGAAGGACTGAGGGTGGGGTTTTGCCTGCCTGCTTGATTTCTCAGTTTGATAATACACTTTGGACTGGAAGCAGAAGCCATGACTCGGCCCCATTTTTTATTTATTCCTCTCGCCATCCGATTCCCTTATTTTCCTGCAGGCCCCTTCTCCTCTTCCAGAGGACTTGTTCGTATGTAGCTGCAGGCGGCTGCAACAGTAACTGGCCAAGAACTCAGAGAGACCCACCTGCCTCTCCCTCCTTAGTGCTAGGATTAAAGGTTCACACCTGGAAAATGATATATTTATTTTATGTGCACTGGTGTTTTGTCTGCATGTATGTCTGGGTGAAGTTACAGACAGCTATGAGATGCCATGTGGGTACTGGGAATTAAACCTGGATCCTCTAGGAGATCATCAAGTGCTTCTCTCTAGGCCCTAATGGATTACTATTTTAACGTAAAAGGGTTTTTTTGTTTGTTTGTTTTTGTTTTTTTGAGACAGGGTTTCTCTGAATAGCCCTGGCTGTCCTCGAACTCAGAAATCTGCCTGCCTCTGCCTCGTTTAAAATTTTTTCTTTTCTTTTCTTTTTTTTTTTTTTTCCGAGACAGGGTTTCTCTGAGTAGCCTTTGTGTCCTGGAACTCACTCTGTAAAACAGGCTGGCCTTGAACTCAGAAATCTGCCTGCCTCTGCCTCCCAAGTGCTGGGATTAAAGGTGTGCACCACCACCGCACCACCGCCCGGCAAAAAGTTTTTAATGTGATCAACCTTTATCTTCTCAGTTCTCTATCTTAACATAACCTAGGGGAGGAGATGCAACAGATTTTGGTTCCAGGCCTCTGCACAGTTAAGTGCATGTTCTACCACTGGGCTGCCCCTCAGTCCTGTAAATACTTTCAATCCTGTCTTCTTACCTGGAACAAGTCCAGCTAGAGGCTGGTTATCTTCATCTCCCTCTCTATAGGCCTGCCACCAATTTGGATCTTCTTGACTGATCACATGAAGTATATCTCCTTTTTGAAAAGACAGCCCTAACTCTCGACATGGAACATAAGGGTCATCTGAGGGGTCATAGTCAAAATGAGCTTTCACATGGATCTGAAACAGAAAAGGGGTACAAATAAGCAAGAATAATAACACGGCAAAACAAAATATCGAGCACAAATGTAACTTATGTGTTCCATCAGTGCAGAGAAATGAACTGAAAGGACATTTAGTTAAGCAACAGCACTTTAAGGTAGGATCTGTTTAAGCTTATCTACTGACATCTCTGTAGACTATAAAGAAGCAGAAGTAGTTCAAACTGGGTGACTGTTAACAGCTAACAAACTGAGGTACAAAGTTGCCTCAAAGGCAAGGTAACCAGAATAGAAGCGATCTGACTGAAAACAAGGATCCTTAGTAAGGCATGCAGCTTCTACACCACTACTAGGAGGAAAGGTGTCACCAGGTCCCATGTAGTCAAGTGTCAGCTTCCCTGGAGCTGTCATAGCCAGTTGATTTCATGATCAGTGTAGCTGTACCTTAATTGCTTAGTGTTTCTTTTAAAAGTGCATGTCTGTAGCATGTTCCACTGTCACACAGAACTTGTCTACTTCAGTAGTGTCTGGACAGGCCTAAAAACCTGATCACAGACCTGAGGCGTATACTTCAAAAGGAGTCAGTCTCCTGAGGTAGCCTAGATGCTGACATCTCCTAACTCAGATGTGTTCCAGATTGGTCTCTGCTAAAATCTGTGGAGGAGAGATCTGCGTGCTTTCTTTATTGGGCATAAAGGTGCCCTAAGAAATATTTCGTTATTAGCTAAAACTGAGATTGAACATTATTTCCTGGCCTTCACAGTGTTTCAACAATCCTAATAGATTTCCTAGCTGTAATTAGCTTGGAATTTTTACTAAGAAGCTGTCTTACCAGACAGGGCGTCTCAAGAGTTAGAGATAACAGTTAGGCACTTGTTATCAGAGAAGTCTCACACAAGGTAGAATTGTTTTATTGCCAGTGAGAAGTTAGAAGTTGTAGGGCTTCCCCCACTAATTATCTATGTTACAGTCAAGGAATGCTAGCATTCCACCTTCAAGCTCCTCCCTTTTTTTACCTAGGGACTGCCAGAATAGCCCAAGAAGAAGGACACTACTGTTCCTCTGCCTTGCACTTGGCTGCTTGTTCTCACTGACCTTGATGTAGCCATCTCCTGCCTACGTGACTTCTGTAGTTTGCCCTGTTTTCTGTATACTATATAAGCCTGATATCTACTTTGTACAAAGTGCATTCAGTTACAACACTCCCTTGTGCTGTGTCTGTTTGTCACTCACCAAATTCTTTGCCTACCAGGCTGGAACTTTTATCACCCCGCTGAACAAGGGGTCCCCGAAGCAACCCAGTCTGTGGCATCCACACTGAGAAATGATCTAAATCAGGATGATCACTGAGAAAAAAATTCTTACCTTATTTGATCCAAAACTATGCAACCATTTATAGAAAAAAATATTAAGGAATTGGGTGGGTTTTAGAAATGAGGAAAATGTTTATGCTGGGTGCGGGGTTAACTACAAGGTAGACAGGTGCTAAAGAAGACATAGTTGGGGATTTTAGATGCTAGTGACATTCTGGTTTTTTGACTGGGTGGTGTTAACAAATATGGGAAAGATATTTGTTCTAATTTGAAAGTGGGATTCTATTTCTCTAGCTAAGATAATTATTTATCTACCTAAGAAACCTTCTATTCTTGATGTGAAAATAGACATTAGATTAAAATCTTGAATATTCAGTACCAAATGAATTTTTAAAAGTTCTGTGCGATAGCAGGGAATCAAAACACAGTTGGAATGGTGCTTAAAAAGAACACACATACAAATTATCAACTCAGTATACAAAAAACAGTATGAGCTAGAATTGTTTTAGAAACTGAGTGAAAATTGCTTCCAAAATCTATTTAAATTGTTACCTTTGTGTGTGTGTATGTCCCCAGACCCTGGGAACCAAAAAAGAAAAATTTTAAGCCTTACTGCAAGTAGTGGAAATTACTTTAACAAGCTTTGTAGGTCTACCCAACTGGGTGATTTGTCAGTCTGACTTTATTAACTCATTGTCTGAAAGCAATACCCAACACTGTTGTGCAAAGTATATTGTTGGAGTGACCGCTTTTATACTTACTTAAGTATGTACACTGTGGCATAAGCACACGTGTGACAAATGAACAGTGTGGCATAAGCACATGTGTGATGAATGTATACTGTGGCATCAGCACATTTGTGGTAAATATATACTGTGGCCTAAGCACATGTGTGATAAGTGAACACTGTGGCACAAGCACATGTGTGATAAATGTACAATGTGCCCCAGTACATGTGTGACAAATGAACACTGTGGCCTAAGCACATGTGTGATAAGTGAACACTGTGGCATGAGCACATGTGTGATAAATGTACAATGTGCCAGAAGTACATGTGTGATAAATGAACACAGTGGCATAAGTACATGTGTGATACAATCACATGGTTTCTGTTTTTACTTGAACATATTATATTCAGTGAAGTTTGTGATACAGAAAAGTAGACAAAAATCAAAGGATAAACAATAAATATTTTAAAATTACTTACTACAGTTTCTTTGGCAGGAGGGGGCTTGATCTGTTGACTAGGAATCAGAACAAATGTCAAAGTACCATGCATGTCCGACTGTAAGAGAAAGGTTAACATCCTTTAAAAATCTTCCATGATCTTATGATTAACTCTCTAGAGGATGATGGCAGATCCCCTCAGTCGTGCAGGGAAACACTTCCTTTCCTAGCTACTTTCTTTATTTAGTCTTCCTGTCCACTGTTTACTATATCGAGTTGTGCAGCTAGATTAGTAATTACTGCCCAGTACAGCACTAGCTGTATTCAGACATATCCAGCCTAGATAGCATTCTTCATAACTTTTCATACTGACAAAACATGAACAGTAGCACTTTGCTCTACCAGAGCTACGAGTAGAGATTTGGTGCAAATAGGGATACAGATATTTTCTAGCTTTTAAAATAGCTATCAGCAGGTAGTAGATATACTACTGTAACACCTCATGTTAAATAATTAAGAATATACACATTGGTTTGTACAGGAGAGTAGTGGCTGATCATGGAAGGAGAATCACCAAAAAGGCCAGTCTGGGCTATACAATGAGTTTTACTTCAGACCTTGCTTCCAAAAAGGGGGGAAAAAATCACACTTTGTGTTGTATACAATATGATTAAACATCATTTTTAAGACAGTTAGGCTAAGCATGGTGGCATATGCCTTTAATTCCAGCACTTAGGAGACATGGGCAGGCATCTCTCTGAGTTTGAGACCAGCCTAGTCTACATAGTGAGTTCTTGACCAGCTAAGACTCCATAGTGAGACCTCAAAACAAACAAAAAAACAACAAAAAAAGATGGGTTCATCAGTTAAGAGCACTCGTGGCCTCTGCAGAGGATCTCAGTTTGATTCCCAGCACCCATAGTTTGGCTCACAACCATATATGGCTCCAGCTTTAAGGAATCCAATGTCTTTTCCCAACTTTCTCAGATACCAGGCATGTATGTGGAGCATATATATATGAACAGGCAAAACACTCATAGGCATAAAATAAGTAAATCTTAGAAAATAATTTTTAAGAAGGTAATTAGAAATAAATACTTAATTATATTAGCACTGCCCAGCAGAATTTGCTCAACACAGAAATGTGTAGTGACTATCTCAGACAACAGCCATTAAGTACATAATAAATCTTGTTCAACTATAGCTAGTGAGAATAAGAAACTGAGTTTTTAATTCACCAGGCATGCACAAGGTGTACAGACACACAGAGAAACAATCTTTAAAGAATAGTGAAAGTAAAATAAAACTTGTAATAAAGCTCAAAGTAAATAAAAATAAACCCCAAACCAAATATATAGTAACTAAAATTGAAAATCCTGTAAAAGTTAGGCTAAAAACTACCTTATACTCATCAGTTGTTTTTAAAAATGCTCTTTAATAATCTAAGTTTAATAACCAAACAAGCTTTTAAATGAATCAAATCTTCTACAGTCTGAACGTACCAACAAGTCAAAAACCTCATTGACATCCTTCCCCCGGATTTCAATGCCGTTGATCTCCAGAACTTCGTCTCCTTCGTGCAGGAGCCCACTCTTCTCTGCTGCGCCTCCTTTCACTATCCGGCTTATGATGACAGAATCCATCTCATTACGAACTGTAGCACCCTAAAAACATCCAATATCTAATTTAAACATAAAAATGCAATTTTTTGTTAAGCATTTCATTTTTAAATTTTTTTTAAATCTAATAAGACTAGCCCCTTAGTTTATCTCAAGAAAAAAAATTTCCTCATATTGCTAAAGTAACAACTGTAATTGTAATATGAAAGCTAAGCATTCCCCATCAAACATTTTTGTTTCAGAGATACTTTATTCATTAGAATTCTGAAGTACACAGACTTCTGAAGCATATAATAGCAGAAAAAAATATACTGCTATAAAATCAAATTTTTTTTCTGCCGGATTCTATTCCAACAGCTAGAAAGCATCTAGGCATAACTAATTAACCCAGTGCCTAACTGTTAAGAATTTCTTAAAATTCAAAATATGATTAAGGGATAAGTAGCAATATAGGTAACTGTGAATGTTAAACACAGCTGCAGCCAAATGTATTAAATACTAATATTATACAAATCGGAAGAACAGTAGGAAAGTGTATACTCAAAAGCAGAAACAGTAAGAGAAGATAAAACTTATTTTCTAGGGCTCAGTGGTTAAAAGTACTTGTTCCTGCAAAGGACACAGATTTTTGTTCCCAGCATCTACACTGGACAGCTTACAAACCTCTGTAACTCAAGGCTGGGGATCTAACTCCCTTTCATCCCCTGCAGGTGCCTGCATGCACATGGTACACATAAATACACTCAGACACATATACATAGTGAATAAACAAATCTTTAAAAGAAAAAAAACCCTGATTTTCTTAAGTATTTACTTTAATATTGTCATGACCTTTCCTTTTATTCTCCAAGGAACTAGTTACATAAAGTGCTTATGCATTCTCTTTAAAACTTATTTTTATTACTGTATTATTTGTGTGTGTGTGTGTGTGTCACTGTGCATGTGCGTGCTTGAAGTCCTCAATCTCTCATCTCATATTTGGAGCAGTCATTTAACTTGGAACTAGGCTGGTGGCTAGCCTGCACACTCCAGAGAAGTGTTCCTGTCAGTGACAGAGCTGGGATTACAGACACAGGTCATCATTCCTGGCTTTTCACGTAAGTGCGGGATACAACCTCTTGATCCTCATGCTTGTGTGCCAAGAATGTCTCAATTAAACCATGTACCTAGCAGACCAGGTTTTCTGTTGTTGTAAAGAGTAAGTTGGAAAATTAGTTTTCTCTTCTTGATCCTCAGTAAGTATTTCATAAGTTATTAGTTTAAGTTATGAGAAAAGGTAATGAAATTAGTTTTTCAACCAAATGAGGGTTTTGAGCAAGAGCATATTACAAGTGCAACAAATTAACTCACAAAGAGAAAACTCTCCAGGAACATAATGGGATCTTCAGCTGTACACCATATGAGGTCCTTGCATAGAAAACAATCTTAGATCAGACATGAGAACACTTACCAATGGAATATCCCGAGCCTTTTCTATACGAACTATCTTTACAGTTTCTCCCCCATAGTGGCCGATACTTTCATAGACTCTCTCATCTGTAACGGGCTCTAGCTGCATTTCCTGCTCAGCAACCTTATCATGGGCCAGTAAAAGTGCCTGTTTCAAAGAAACCCACAGTATGAAAAGTAAGATGCGACTTATTTCTGTATAGTTTCCTCATGCACACAGTACTACGATCAAGTCTGAAAGGCCTAAAACACTACAAATATATAAGGGACTTCTGCCCAGTTTTTTAAAATAAGCTATTTAAAAACAAACTTTGTATAGTTTTACATATGGAAATGTATAATCCAGCAATAATTACTTTGCAGAAAGGGTTACAAACTGCATGACTAGGTCTCTTCCAACTCTAGTAGACTGTGATTTAAAAAAAAACAAATACTGGAAACATAAATAACGTTCTGTCCTTTTTCTACCTGAATATGTGGAGCATTCAACAAAGCAGTTAATTCTTGTCCTTCCTTCTGATGGACTGGCTTTAAGACAGTTTGTACCTAAAGAAATAAACAAACAAACAAACTTTTTTTCCTGGTTCATAGGAATTAGCAGTAGCATCTATGCAGGAGAATGCTTTTTAAATGAGAATAAAATGGCAAAAAACACTCAGAGTAAAGAAAAACACTAAAGAATCATGAAGAAAAAAAAAAAACTTCTTCCAGAGATCTTTCAATCTTACTATAGATAAAAATAACATTCCTTTTTTAAAAAGGCATAGTTCAAATATCATGGTATTTACAACTGTAAATGAACTGTTTCATTTTTGAAAGTTTCTTCTAATACAGTATAAAATCCACTATAATAATTATATTCTGCCCACCCATTAGTTATCATGCTACTTTAGAGATTTAAATCCTGTTTCAAGAACTACATTAAAAATATGAGATGAAAATTTGAAGTAAAAGATTCAAAAGATAAATGTAGTAATGTTGGACAATGTTTCCTTAGGATAAACTCCCACAGTTACAATTGAAGCCCCTGTGTCTTTCCTTATGGGCAGGCTGGCCTCCATCATGTAAAGCACTTCAAAGGTTGTCCAGATGATTTCAATCTGGGTCTGCACTTGTGATTTTTCTTTCCTAACACTGCTGGATGGCTTAACTAACTTATCATAGCTATTGTCTACTTTAAAAGAACCACTCATTGCTCTTGGTACCATATTGAACTTGAGTTGGAAGAGGCGAGTCCGGTCTCAAAATGGAGGGTCATGATCCAAAGGAACCAGAGAAGCTGAAGAAGCTGTTCATTGGTGGTCTGAGCTTTGAAACCACAGATGATAGCTTAAGAGAACATTTTGAGAAATGGGGCACACTAACAGACTGTGTGGTGATGAGAGATCCCCAAACAAAACGTTCCAGAGGCTTTGGTTTTGTGACCTACTCTTGTGTTGAAGAAGTGGATGCTGCAATGTGTGCTCGGCCACACAAGGTTGATGGGTGTGTGGTAGAACCAAAGAGAGCTGTTTCAGAGAGGGTTCTGTAAAGCCTGGTGCCCATTTAACGGTGAAGAAAAATTTTGTTGGTGGTATTAAAGAGAATACGGAAGAATATAATCTGAGAGACTACTTTGAAAAGTATGGCAAGATTGAAACCATAGAAGTTCTGGAAGACAGGCAGAGTGGGAAAAAGAGAGGATTTGCTTTTGTAACTTTTGATGATCATGACACAGTTGATAAAATTGTTGTTCAGAAATACTACACTATTAGTGGGCATAATTGTGAAGTGAAAAAGGCCCTTTCTAAACAAGAGATGCAGTCTGCTGGATCACAGAGAGGTCATGCAGGTGGATCTGGCAACTTTATGGGACGTGGGGGAAACTTTGGAGGTGGTGGAGGAAACTTCAGTAGTGGAGGAAACTTTGGTGGAAGAGGAGGCTATGGTGGTGGAGGCAGTGGCAGCAGAGATAGTTATGGAGGTGGTGATGGTGGATATAATGGATTTGAAGGTGATGGTGGCAACTATGGTGGTGGTCCTGGTTACAGTAGTAGAGGAGGTTATGGAGGTGGTGGACCCGGATATGGAAACCAAGGTGGTGGATATGGTGGTGGTGGAGGAGGATATGATAGTTACAATGAAGGAGGAAATTTTGGTGGAGGTAACTATGGTGGTGGTGGGAACTATAATGACTTTGGAAATTATAGTGGACAGCAACAATCAAATTATGGACCCATGAAGGGGGGCAGTTTTGGTGGAAGAAGCTCAGGCAGTCCCTATGGTGGTGGCTATGGATCTGGAGGTGGAAGTGGTGGATATGGTAGCAGAAGGTTTTAAAATAAAACAGAAACGGCTACAGTTCTTAGCAGGAGAGAGAGCGAGGAGTTGTCAGGAAAGCTGCAGGTTACTTTGAGACAGTCGTCCCAAATGCGTTAGAGGAACTGTAAAAATCTGCCACAGAAGGAACGATGGTCCATAGTCAGAAAAGTTACTGCAGATTAAACAGGAGCCCTTCTTGTTCAGGACTGTCATAGCCACAGTTTGCAAAGAGTGCAGCTATTGATTAATGCAATGTAGTGTCAATTAGATGTACATTCCTGAGGGCTTTTATCTGTTGTAGCTTTGTCTTTTTCTTTTCATTACATCAGCTATATTGCCCTGTAATTGTGGTAGTGGTACCAGGAATAAAAAATTAAGGAATTTTTAATTTCTCAATATTTGTGTAGTTCAGTTTTTCTACATTTTAGTATAGAAACTTTAACAAAATGCAGTTTTGCAGGTGTTTCCTTGTGAGCTAACAAGTAAAGAAGATCACTGTTAATTACTATTTTGTATGAATTTTGCTAAAGTTAACTGTAAAGAAACACCTACTGACTTGCAATTTAAGGGAAATCTATTCTCTCCATTTCCAAAACAATGATGAATGGGTGCTGACATGTGGAGAGAATAGATATTTGTATGTTTGCAATGTGTGTTTTAGATAATTAGAATTGGGTAATAAAAAATAGCATATTTGTGAATTTAATAGCATTAAGATTACCTTCAAATGAAAAAGATCTCAAAAGCTGCTGTTTGGTTTTTGTGCATTTTCTTTCAAAATGTAATCATGATCTTAGTGTATTAGATTTATTGAGTCCTAGCCATGTTACGAACATCTCCACTCTACATTTACCTCGATCACATTGAAACTGCTGCCAATAGTCTGGGGTGTAAAGTGTTCATGCTGCCCTCGGCTTACCAAGGGTGGTAGATGTGTGCTATCGCCCAGTTAACAGTCTTTACTTCTCATATAGAACCACCAAGTCTGCTGCGTCTGAGCAAACTGGTGGGCACCTGGTTTGCTTCTGCTTTTAAAGTTTAAGGTCTCAAAGCCTCACTGGTCTAATCACTTTCCTTGGTTAAGTATCCCACACACATACAGCTTTTCAGAGCAAAGGAATAAAAGTCACTTGTTTGAACCACCCCTCCCCCAAAAAGAACCACCTATTAATGTCATGGTTATCTACTCTTCCTATTAAGAAATTTAAGTACTTTTTCCCATTTCCTTGGTTTCTAACTACATGAACTATCAAGTTCACTTATTTGCAATTTTCAGTCTTCTACCAATGAATATTGAGGCAGTTATGTTCCTCTGAACACTACTTTCTTCCAAAGATTATACTGTGTGTTCTTACTGTTTATGCCTCTTCTTGCCCTTGTACCTCCAAACCCCCACTCCAAAATGGTACACTGCAATAAAATAAATAACAATACCAAAACTGTCACTATTAATGAAAGTGTAACCAATGATTAAAATAGGAATTCTATAACCTTTATGGTTATTTTATTGCAATTCTCCAATTAAACCTTTAGGATGATTAAATGAGGACCAATTTTGACTACAACAAGCATACCAAAGTGTTGCAGCATTTTCTCTGTCCAATCACATTAGGGCAGTGACAGGCCTGTGATTGGACAGGATTAGAGAGGTGGAGCTACAGTTGAGGAAGTGAAAGGCCAGAGAGAGCAGGAGAAGGCGGCTGGATCAAGGAGCCAGAGGAAGATGACAAGTCAGACCCTGCGTGGTTATAACCAGGCTAAGGTTCTTACAAGTCAGAGGAA
>NW_022196912.1:93778721-93816221 GCF_008632895.1 Mastomys coucha | reverse complement strand
AGTATCGCCCAGAATTAGTTACAGAAACTCTTGTTTTATACCAAAGCTAAGGTCACAAGTCTTCTATAAAAGGGCAGAGTATCTGCATATAACTAACATACCTTTCCATCCATATTCTCCAAAATTTTTTTTACCCATTCCTAATACGTAATAGTTGTACAGTATTGTTTAGGGGAAAAAGTCTGTGTTCAGTAGAGATTTAGATTCTTTTAGCAAACGAGGCTGAATCTGAGGCTATGAAGTGCAAGGATAGCAAAGGACAATCATACATCATTTTGTTTATTTTTATATAGGGCCTGGGACTGAATCCAGAGCCTCACAAATGCTAGGCAAGAGCTCTGGCACTGAGCCCCATCCTTATCCCTGTGGGGATAGCTCTTATACCTTTTACCAAAATGAACTCATATTGTTCAAGTTGATTTATGAAAGTATTGTATAACTTTTGATTTGCTATTTTCAACTGTAAAACAGAAATATGACTACTGTCATCCTCACTGCCTATCTTTTAGTCATCTATAGGATCAGGCCTCAGCTCCTTAGAATTAAATATCAGTTGATTCTTTCCTCTTTCCCAGACCCGGCATTATTCATGCCTGCAGGGTCCACCACTAAACCACTGCTCTGCACATATGGCATATTGTCTCCCTCAATTACTGTGCTCATGCTACCACAATGTCTGTCTGTCTGTCTGTCTGTCTCTCTCTCTCTCACACATACACACACACACACGTTTCTAAAATTAAAAAAAAATATCAAATTCTATCTTTTGATATGTTGGTTCACATTTTACTTAGGTGTTTTTAGATAAGCAACAAATGCGTGCACACACAAATACACATAAATAAATATAAAAGATAAATCTTAAATATACAACCTAAAGGCATGAGATAATTTCTTATATGTATGTACACATGTATATACTTTTGGTTTCTGAAACGTAGTTTCACGATGTATGACTCCAGGCTGGTCTGAAGTAAACTACAAGGCCCACTCTTTCAGGCTGTCTGAAGTAAACTACAAGGCCCACTCTTTCAGGCTGTCTGAAGTAAACTACAAGGCCCACTCTTGGCTTTGGATTCCCTTTTGATCCTCCTGCCTTTACCTCCTGAGTGCTGAGACTGCAGGTGTCTATCATTACTCCCAGAAAAATTCTTCTTTTATTTATTTTACTATTTTTGTGGTACCAGGGATTTTATCCAGGGCTTTGCAGTGCTATACAAATGTCTTACCAATAAGCTATATCCTAGCCAAATTTCTTCTAAATAAAACTGCCTGGTGGCAATGCACACCTTTCATCTTAGTACTCGGTAAGCAGCTTTCCGAGTTCAAAGCCAACCTGGTCAAAGTAATACTATTTTGATCTCCGTTTTTTTAAAAAAGTAATTTTCAGGAAAGCAGTTAAAATTACCATAAAGAAAAAAAAAAGCTAAAGGAATGGATTTTTAAATTTTAATTTAATTTTTTAAATAAAACAAACAAACAAACCAAAAAACCCTGGAAATTCTTATTTTCGCATTGCTGCGGATTGAACCTAGGGCCGCATATGTGGTAGAAAAGTGCTAGAACATCAAGCTACACCCAGTGCTCAACAATTCTTTCAATGACAAGAATACCACACAACTAATTTCAACAGTGAAAGGTGAGCTCAAAAGCCATGAGTTGGTAGTGTATGACTTTAATCCAAGAACTGGGAAGGCAGAGGCAGGCAAATCTCCCTGAGTTTGAGGCCAGCCTGGTCTACAGAGTGAGTTTCAGGAGATTCAGAGCTACACAGATTTTTCTTGAAAAATCGAAACAAAAAAGGGGAGAGGGTTAACTTCAAAGAATAGTAGTCCAACAGCTCTTTGAGGCTCTAGTAGATGGCCAGGTTCCTTTCTAGAAATATGTCCAGAGGTCACTCTGTCCTGGGCAACACCAGACTGCTCTGTCACACTGTGAAGCCTTCGCCATCTTAGGCATTTCAACAAGGAAAACACCTCCCATAGGGACACTACACTCAAATATAAAGTATCTTCTAATTTAACGTATTGTCTGTAGCTCTTGGAAATTGTACTCTCTCCAAGCTCCTTTTCTATCTTATATGTGGATTCAATGAAATATATTTATTTGATAGATTTTCAGAATTATTTTTATAAGATTAAAATAACATAAAACTCTGAAGCAATGACAATATATGTCCCTAAATCTGAGCTTGTGTTTAACGCTTTAAAACCTTTAACTTGAAAGATGTTTGCAGATATATTAAAGACTGAACATCAACTAGAATCTGAATCTGGAACTTAAAAGTAATATGTTAACAAAAAGAAACTTTTATACAACAGTAAAATTGCAAAATCTGGACTGGGAAGATGGCTCAGTGGTTAAGAACACAGGCTCCTCTTCGGGAGGGCCTGAGTTTGACTGCCAGCACCCTGTAACTCTAGTCCCAAGGGATCAGACAAGCTCTTCTGGCCCCTGTAGGCACTGCATTCTTGAGGTGTACAGACATCCATGCAAGCAAAACATATATATACATAAAACATACTAAAAATAAATAATCTGCAGTTTTATACCATTTTCATAAGTCAGATCCCTAAAGTATCAGTAAACAATATATCATAAAGAGTTGTATATTATAATCCCTGATTATTAGAGATTATCATTTTACATAAGTTTATGATGCATAATGGTTCACATAATAAAACCATACTAGATGCATTAAGATCTAAACATTGGTTACTATCTATACTTTCTTTACATACAAAATTAACCCTTCATAGTCAGTGCATTAGGTAGGTCATAAATAATATCAGAACATATGCATGTAGCAGTTTTTCCTCACTTCCATTACAGTATATTAGCAGGTGACTACTACCAATGACCTCAAACAATAATCACATCAGCCTTTTGCAACAGTCCACTTTTGTGACTAATGACTCCCTTGTAGATGCCAACAGGATGTTTAGACACGTACCTCTTGTACAAGGTCTTGTACATTGGCGATAAGAGGAAACGGAGGGCTGGCCTTGTTCATGTGCACTGTGACAGCATTGTGTATCTTGAATGCATTCTGAAAATCTCTATTTTGTACAAGCTGTAAAAGCAGTGAAATATCCTCCTGGCTCTGAGAATCAACCAAAGTGTGTTGGATGTGTTTAAGCGAAGAGAACAAGTCTTCAACTTCTAGTAAGAGAAGAAAAGTTATCCAAAAATTAACTGTTTTGGTTTAAATTTGATATGTTTTAAGATAAAATTTCTTGAACCAGAAAAAAAAATTTTTTTTAGGGAAAAAAGTTCACGTTTTTTAAGTGCTATTTTACCAACATTTCATAAAACTCTGAAAGTTATAAAACAGAATAACTTGCATTTTAAAAAAGCATTTTAATTAGAAAAAAATATTTTTACTATAAAAACAAATGAGGGAATGCAAAATTAAAGTTAAGAATATCCGGTGGTGGCGCACGCCTTTAATCCCAGCACTTGGGAGGCAGAGGCAGGCGGATTTCTGAGTTCGAGGCCAGCCTGGTCTACAGAGTGAGTACCAGGACAGCCAGGGCTATACAGAGAAACCCTGTCTCGAAAAAAAAACAAAAACAAAAAACAAAAAACAAAACCAAATAAAAAGAATATCAATAATCCCATTATTTAGAAACATTTCCTTCCCTTAGCATCTTTTTTCATTAACAGTACGTTTTAATTACTTTCCCACATCTCTATTGTTAAAAGAACATTACAAGTAATAGGTCCATCATATTTTACATGGCTAGTGGACATCTGATAACAATCATTAAAGTCCAACATTTAAGATGCTTCCATTTTAACTATCATAAGAAATAATTAAATATTTCAGCATAAGATTATTTATATCATTACTGCATATAAATTTATAGGAGATCATGTTAGCATTATCAGAAACAGGTACTAAAGAGATGGCTTAGTGGTTAAGAGAATTGGCTGCTCTTCCTGAGGACCTACGTTTGATTCATAAGCACCCACATTACAACTCACAACTGTCTGTAGCTCTGGTTCCAGGGTATCCAACACTCTATTCTGGCCTCTACAGGCACCAGGCTTGTCTATGGTGTACAGACATACATACAGGCAAAATATCCATACATATAAAATAAATAAATGAAAAAAATTAAATTCCTAGAAATTACTTAAGATTTGACATTTTAAAACCCACTTGTTTTTACCGTTTTTGGTAATTTATATTACATTAATAATCTACCAATATTTAATATTATTTGCAAACCTTTGATTTAATGGGGAAATGTGCATGCATACTACTAATACCTTAGGGTTTCTGCAGCTGTGCTAACGCACCATAATCAAAAGTAACTTGAGGAGGAAAGGGTGTGTTTGACCTTCACCCTACACTTGCAGAGAACATTCTGTCACAGGAGGGAGGTCAAGATAGAAAGGCAAGCAGGACAGGAGGCAGGTGGGAGGAGCTGAGGCAGAGGTCATGGAGGGACACTGTTTACAGACTTGCTCCCTATGGCCTGCTCAGCCAGCAGGATTGACAGTCCACCCATATCAGTCACTACTTAAGGAAATGTATGGCAGTCTTATGGACGATTTCTCAACTGTGGTTCCTCCTTCTCAAATAACTTGCTTGTACTAAGTTGATGAAACAAACAAGCCAGCAAAACAAACTACTTTAGTTGTCCAAAAAAACTAATGAATGTGTGTGTCTCCTAAAATGTTCCCGGTCTGTGTGTGTTTTATGCCTATCAGGAAGCACACACAGCATGTACATTGATTCAGGAGTGATTAGGCCCAAATGATTAAGAACCATTAGTAGCTTCTTCCCTCCTCCCCATCATGGTTATATGTGTGAGGGCTATACAGAGAAACTTTGTCTCAAAAAAACCAAACCAAACCAAAACAACAATAAAAGGATATGTAATTTAAGACTCTACCAAATTAATAACTTTAAAGTGTCTTTCGAGCAATACAGGAAAGCATTTAAGTAACTTAAAAGAAAATTTATGAAATCTATAAAGCAGTTAAGATAATGGTTTCCAATATTAAGAGAATAACAGGTACTCCCCGAAGTGGAGGGAGTCTTATTAAAAATGTTAATAACTGTTACAAGAAGCTCAGAGTAGTAGTCTGGGAAATAAGAAAAGTGAGGGGCCTCAGGCCTCGCAGCTGACTGAAACCAATAAGCAACCTCTAGAAGGGAGCTGTTTCTCAGAGCCTCTTCAACTCCAGGGACAAAGAAAGTTCTTTTAAGATCAAAACGCTGCTGGAAAATTTCTTTTGTACACCAAAGCTACTTAACAATGACATACTAATAATATATTTAATACAATTATTTATATTTTCATTTATTTGTTATAATTAGTATTATTGTTTTGTTGAGGTTTGGTCTGTTGCTATGCACTGTAGTGTTAAATACTGGCCCCCAAGGTCTGGTTGCCCCAGGGATGAGGAAATCCTCTAGTATACCAACTGATGCAATCTTGTTTCTTAATTTAAAACTATGGTTGAGGGGCTGGAGAGATGGCTCAGCGGTTAAGAGCACTGACTGCTCTTCCAGAGGTCCTGAGTTCAAATCCCAACAACTACATGGTGGCTCACAACCATCTGTAATGAGATCTGACTCCCTCTTCTGGAGTGTCTGAGGACATCTACAGTGTACTTACATATAATAAATAAATGAATCTTAGAAAAAAAAGAAAAACTATGGTTGACTAAAGACGCCTACAGCCTTTAGCTGGGCAGAAGAGAGTAGGTGGGGCTTCAGTTCCTGGGCTTGGGGTCTAAGGCAGGACCACTAGGGGAAGAGAGAAGGTGGAGAGAGGAAGACACCATAAGTTAAGGGATCATGAGAACTGGCCACGAGGGCTGGAGTAAGAGTGGCCCAGTCATACCATGGCAGGTCCAATCTTGGAAGTAGATAAAATAGTCACAGAGGATTATTATCTGCCCAGCTCTAGTGCTGTTTAAGGCTTATTATAAATATAAAAGTTTTATGTCTTTTATCTAGGAACTGAACAATCAAAGGTGATAGAAACCCTCAATTAATATTAAATATTTACAACATTATACTATGTAGTTTTTCAGAGTTTAAAAAAAGTCAATCTAACCATACAGTGACACTGATAATTTTCATAATTTAATACTACTTACTCATTAGAATAAATTCCTAGGATAAGATTACTGATTGTAGAAGTATTTAAAAGACTTTGATACACATTGACAAACTGCCTCCCAGATTTATAGCAGCTTATACTGCTACAAGCAATGATTTTGAGTGACTACTTTAAAACATACCAAATTAAGGATTACTGATCTATTATTCTTTGGTGAACATATTTTTATAAGACATGACCATTTGTATTTCTTTTTTCAATGAGTTTATCTTTAATAGCTGGAATTGATATTCCTGCAGTAGAACATAATGAACGTAATTTCATTTTGTTATGTTAGAACAATAACTTTTAATCAAAAGTACCTATAAAAATAACTAAAGAGGGGGGGAGGGAGATGGCCCATAGTACAAACTGTTTGCTGTACATGCATGAGGACCAGGATTTTAGTCCCCAGCATCCATCACTTATCTGGCCTTGTAGAGACAGGGGTACCCAGGCCTCGCTGGCTACCTAGACTAGTTGACTTGGCAGCCTCTAGGTTTAGCCAGGACCCTGCTTCATTAAAATGAAGTGGAGAGCAATTGAAGAGGACACTGGATGTCAACGTCTGACTTCAACACATCATGTGCACACATATGTACAAGCAAACATATGAACACACATTTATATCTTCCCCCCCCAAAAAAATTGCCAAAGAAATTTTTAAAAGTTGTATGTTTGGTGACATACACCTTTAGTCCCAGTAATCTGGGGGTAGAAGACAAGCAGATCTCTGAGTTTGAGGCCAGTCTGATCTACAGAGTGTGTTTCAGAATATCCAGAGCTATGTAATAGAGACTTTGTCTCAAAAGCAAAAACAAATAAGATACAGAAAAAGAAAGTTTGTAATCAGTTAAAGAGAGATGGTAGTTTTCAAATTTGAAATTAGTAGGCTTTTTCTGTTGACAGAATTAGAAATAAGAAATATAGGTTCCAAAGAAAGGTCATATCTGGCCAGTCTGTCCGTATTAATTCTAAAGCTGTTAAGACCAGGTGGCAATTTAAGACCCAGAAGGGGAAAAAAATCTCTCTGGAGCTGCCTTTCAATTTGGGACTTGAGAACATGGTAAGATCCATAGGTACAGGCAGCCAGAGAAGAATACAGCTGAAATTTACAAGAGGTTCATGATATGGGACCTATGCACCTTAAAGACCAAAAGTAGTAGCTGGAAAGATGGCTTTGGGTTAAGAGTACTGGCAGTTTTTCTAGGACCGGAGTTCAATTCCAGCTCATAACTATCTCCAAGTACAGTTCCAGAGAATCAGATGCCCTTTTCTAGCCTCCGAGGGAACAAGGCACATATATGGTGCACAGACATACGTGAAGGCAAAATACCCATAGATAATAAAATAAATTAAAAAGAATGAAATTGGGGGCTGGTGAGATGGCTCAGTGGATAAGAGCACCGACTGCTCTTCCTGAGAAATGTAAAGGATTTCTGATAGCAGTGCACTGCTATGAGCAACAAAGACATACTGCAGAATCTATAGGTATGAATTAAAGATAAACCCCACAGCTGCTGGCATTTTCAGGAAGGAAAACTGCCCAAGTACTTGTGATGAACAAGTTGGAACGGACTAAGTTGCCAGTCACTTAGAAGAGTTTTCAGTATGCCATCAGACACACACTGCACAAGAAGATATAAACTAAATCATCTCAAGTTGCAGTACTTTATAGAAAATGTGAAATACCAAGTAGCATAAGTCTTCTTATGGAAACTAGTATAAGTAAGTCTATCACTTTAAAAGACATCCAAAATTATGATGCATTTGTCAACTAGTATAATTTTGTCACACAGAAAGTAATACATATGCATGGCTTTAAAATATGATAAATAAAATTTGTTCGTTACTTTCTCATTTTTTTCATTAATGAACATGAGAAAAGGGTTTATCTCTGAAACTAAGAATGATGTCATAATGAGTAATACTACTGGTTTTGGTAATAAATTCTATGGGGGGGTCACAACTTTCCTATAAAGCAGCTCTTCATGTCTAGATTAAATTCCTCACTACAATTTGTTTAGTTCCTCCTTACTTGATTTCAGTAGAAAGTATATTAAGTTCTCAGTATTTTATCTAACATTTCATATGACTTAAATGATTACATATGCTAATAGAAATCAAATAGGTTGGCTTTGGGATATAGTAATAACAACAACAATAATAATACCACACACACCAATCCTTAAATTCACCTCCTAATGTTTTTTTTTTTTTTTTTTCCCCAGTCATGGCTTGCTCTAAGAATAAAATAGAATGAAGACTCTAAAATAGGCAATAGGATAAGGCATGAGGGCACAAGCTTATATTTCTAGATTTCAGAGGTGGGAGGCAGGAGCACAGAAGTTAAAGGCCAGCATGGTCTATACAGGGAGTTCCAGGACAGTCTAGGCTTCATACAGAGACTTCACAAAACAAACAAACAAAAACCAGGTACTAAGAAGCAAGAGCCTATTTCCAAAAATTTTGACTCTGGGCAGCCATCTGAAGCATTTTAAAATTTTTACTTTTATCTCTATGTACATCTTTTCTGGGAGGCTATGTACACATCTGTGATGGAGCTTGTGGAGGCCGGAGTCACAGGCATGCATGCAGGTGCTGGGAACTCAGTGTGCTTCCTTTATTCTTTCAGTCACCCCTCTCCCCAGCCCCTAGAGATTTTTTGTCCCAGCATCAGGATCCCCAGGGATCAAACCAAAAGCCTCTCTCACTCTAAGCAGGTGCTAGAATGGAGTCACACTCCCAGACCCTCTTCTCTCTTTCTAAACTAAAGAACATTACAATTCAGATCTTTCTTTGGACTTTGTTTTTTTAGTGGACTAAGTTAGTATGAATTTGTTTAAAATTATGAGAAACTTAAGACATATCCTGAACAATAATCAATCATTAATAAGTTACGCAAATTTTAAAAGGCTCTAGAGATGGGGGTTTAACATTATAATAACAGTGCTTGCCTAGTATGTGCCAGACTTTGGTCAACTTAATAACGCTGCAACAAATAAAAGCAACAAAACTCCCAAATACAAGTGTGTCACTTGTTTACATAGTCTTCCATTTGGACCTCACAAAAACCTTAATACTGAGGTTCAGAAAAATAATAATTGACAACAAAAGTTACTTAAAATTGAGTATGGACGTGAGTTTTGTCTACCACATGCATACAGGAGGCACTAAAGGTCGGAAGAGGACATCAGGTGCCCTCAGAATGGAGTTCCAGGTCGTTCTGAAACCTACTACTTGTTGCAGCAAGAGTAGTTAAGTATTCTTAACCACTGTGCCATCTCTCCTGCCTTGTCAAGCATTTAACACCTCATAAGAAGAAGAAGCAAGTCTTTGAAAGAGGGAGAAAAGTTATAAATTATTATTTAATAGTCAAATTTCAGATATGTGCATTTTTATTTATTGAAAATGAGTGATGTAGCACTGAATTACTTTTAGTAAAATTATGTTGAAGAACCAAAATTTATAGGAGTATGCACATAATTCAATGAACTGTTAAATCTTCAGGGACATTCTGAGTTTAGCAATTTCCCTCAGAAACAACACTTCAAACTATTTTTAATCAGTTAATCACTTCTTTTGTAGAAGGAAACAAAAAATATCCATGGAGAAATGGCCAATAGTTTGTTCAGAAGTACCTAGAACAGGTTAAGCAAACATTTAATAATAAAAGTAACTTCAGAAGGAAGCTAATGTAAAAAGAATCATTGACTCTGAAATTTTGCTAGCTTTAAAGAAACTTTTTTATTTTGACAGTGTGACAAAATTGTAGTATATCTCATGATATCAAGTCAGTTGTATGTTAGAAATCTGAGATTTGTTACTGTATTTCATTCTTTATTCACTGTTATTTTCTTTGCTTTTATCTTTTCTTTTCTTCACATTAAAACATCTGGTATACAACAGGAGGCTTTAACCACAAAATTCAAGAGTTTCCTCCATAGCTATCAAGCAGCTCACTCTGTCTGTGTGTGTACTGCTCTTCACGGATTCATCAATCACACAGTCACACACATAACAGAAAGCAGTTTTCTCTAGCCTACTCCCTTTATTCTGCCTAGTTCTCCACAACCCTGGTCCCAATTATATACTGTTAATATGAAACAATCAAAACCTGAAATACATAGCCTAGAAATATCTGATTCTATCTCTTTCTACTCTAACCTACACTTTTTTTCAGGATTTCTTTTATAAGATATTTTACTTTGATGATAAATGAGAGCAAAACAATTTTATTTATAATAAAGCAAGGTTTTGTATGTACATCAATTTTAAGGAAATCTTAATTAAAATTCTTACAACTTACAACAGTATTATTTAAGAATCTGGCAGCTTTGAGTATTTCCTGTATCATTCCACTTTTCTGAACATTTATTATCATACATTACCAAATTTACATATACTATCATTAAAAATAATCTTTCTAGTCACACTTTAAGTTTTTAAGGAATGCTTCGCCTACTCACAGATAAAGGCTGTGCAGTTTGGAAACTGAAGCGTCTTCTCAAAGAAATCGATGAGCCGGCCCGTTCTCCCTCACTTAAGACAACACTGTTGTTTCTGGCTGTGAAGAAGGCTGAAGCTATCTCCTGTCATGTGTGTATTAATTAAGATACTGGCCCGCAGACACATAATTTTAAGGGAGTATTTCTGCTGTAGTCTGATGTGTTAGCAGATTATTAGCAGAGAAAAGTATTTGATAAACAGTATTACACTTCTTTAGAAATATTTTTTTAGTTCCTGCATAAAATGATGTTTCATTATGATTTATTAAATCTTTCAAGAAATAAATTACTAATACCTGGCACAATATTTCAATTTAGAAAATAGGTAAAACAGTCTTAAATTCAAAGGTCACATGAAGGCATTAATGAAAACCATAGTGGATTATAAATTGGTAGAAATAATTGTTGTCTTTTAAACTTGTAGAAATGGAATTCATGAGCAGGAACAGAAAAAGTATAAACAGCCTGATTATAAGTAATGGCAAATGAACAAATATATTACTCTTAAAAGAATTCAAACAAAAAACAGATCAATCCAGGTTAAATGAGAGAAGGAGAAATGGTAAAAAATGAAAGGTAAGCAAGATGAAACAAGATGAAACATTTCTATTCTAACAAAACCCTTAGGAGGGGAAACACTAAAATTCCTTCATATGAAAGTACTGAACACTAATTTTCCCACTGTAATTATATCTGAGGGTATACAGCATACTTTACTATCTCTGAACACATTGCTGGAATAAACCTTGAACAAACTATGTCAGATCCTGACCAAGGAACTTCCCCTTCTCCTAAGACTTGCTGAAATCTCCCACTCACTCCTACACTGAAACTCCATCCCCTTGCCCCTTGCCACTACTGCCTAACTCAGTCACCTACTGTCACCAGCATCCTGAAAGCAACAACATAAATAGCTCCTGATTTGGGCATGGGGGCGGCATTTGGAGGCAAGGTAGTTCTGAAAGATAAAATGGCCTTGTCTGGACCAACAATCCCATGAAGTAGAGCCCCCTGTATGTAGCCCCCGGAAGCTGTATTTAACTTCCCCTTCCCACCTCCCCCCATATAAACCCAGAGTACTTCCTTCCCTCTTTGCAGACACCTCTACAGACACCCAGTTCAGTCCTTCCCTATTTCAAACAGTCCTGTCTGCTGAGGTTAGGTGGATTCTCCCTGCCATCTTCCCTTTACGCTGTCCTAGAAGTCTAACACACATTATTAATGATTTCTGAGAACAGAAGCACAGACATTTTAAATATGCATTCTATACAAAATTTATCAAAGAAAAGTAAATGAGATATAATAGAAACTGCTCCAAATATGGAATAAAGACTCACAAGAGAACAAATGTAGCATGTATATGCTGCTTATGGGCAGACTAGGATTAGTCTAAGCCCTGGTGAGGTGAGGGGAGTGCAGGATGTCACTTCCTATTCAAACCTCTACAGCTGCAGCACAGATCAACTCTAGATGTGGCAAATTCAAATCTAACCTTCCCAAGAGTTAGCTTGATGTCTTAGGCAAGTGATGGGACTGAAATTCAACTGCTGTTTCTTTTGCTGTTCTGTGTGAGACCAGGTCTCAGCATGTTGCCCTGGCTGGTCTGGAACTCACAATCTTCCCACATCATTTTCCCAGCAGCTAGGACTACATGTCTGCACTGATGCTACTGTCTTATTTCTGAAATAGAGACCACGGAGGCCTTCTTAACAGGATTTGCAAAGGTACCAAGACTACAGGTTTCAACAGGCACGGGAACGGTAACAATGATGTAAAAAAACATGTTTTATTACATCTAAAACAAAAAATAAATTATTACATCTAAAAAAACAGTAACTATAAGAAACAGCACTTGGCTTTAAAGTGAACACAAATTAACATGTAAGGAGACTTTTCTCAAAATGACTTCTATGGCTTCTAACACAGCTCTGTAAGGATCAGTGAATACAGGAGTAAAATTCATTGATTAAATGCTCTATGTGTGGGAATATGAATCTGCCATCACTCATCAATCTCATTAGATCCCCACTGCCTGCTAACATAAAGGATTGGAGAAATTCTTTAATAAGAAAGGTTTTTAAACCAGGTGGTGGTAGCACACACCTTTAATCCCAGTACTTGGGAGGCAGAGGCAGGTGGATTTCTGAGTTCGAGGCCAGCCTGGTCTACAGAGTGAGTTCCACAATAGCCAGGGATATGCAGAGAAACCTTGTCTTGAAAAAAACAAAAACAACAACAACAAAAAAAGGTTTTTAACCTAGGATTCTCATGTTATATGGACACAGAACTCTTCTGCTAGATCCAGGTTTTCAATTTTTTGTCATGCAACAGGATTTAGAGATAGTAAGTTGATTCCACACAAGCAATTCCTGTTTCTCTTATTGACAGTTATCAAAAACTAGATTGTAAGATGTAGTTATTATCTTTATCATTATTCAACTTTATTTTCTAGTAGTTTAATAAAAAAAAAAAAACTGAGTTGATATAAAACATACTGGCTTGTGGGCATATTCTTGAATACTGATTAGTGTGGGAGGGCCCAGACCACTGTGGGCAGTGCCACTCCCAGGCAGGCAGTCCAGGGCTGTATAAAAAACAAGCTGAGCAAGCCACAAAGAGCATGCCAGTGAGCAGCTTTCCTCCATGGTTCCGACCCTAACTTCTCTAAGTAATGGATTATGATTGGCACATGTAAACAAAATAAATCCTTTTGTCTCCAAGTCACTTTCGGTTATTGTGCTTATCACAGCTAAGAAAGCAAATCAGGACAGAGTGTGGTCCCAGGAGCTAGTGTTGCAGTGACAGAACTGACCATATTGCTTTTGAGAGAGCTGTGAAAACTGGAACTTATGGCTGGAAAAGCCACTGAGTGCTTAGTGCTTCCCAGGCTGCTCTGTGGCACCTTGGGGGAGAAGACTGCAACGGAAAGGCAGACAGCAGGGGACTGGCCAAGGGAACACTGAGACTCTCGCAAAAACTGTATCAGGATGTTCCAGTGAGAGTTTCAAATGAACAGCCTGTGGTTTCTGGTTGTTGAGGTTGATGAATCAGCACTGGTCCCTAAGAAACCTGGATCACTGAAACATTTGGTTTAAGAGGAAAATCGACTATTTGGCTGAGGTTGAAAAATCAGCTGTGACTAACAAGAGACCAGCAACACAGAGGTGAGATTTCCTGGCAACTATTTCTTCAGAGGGAACACAATGAAACTGTGATCCCAGCAAAGGCTGCATCTCAAGCTAGAAGCTGAAATCAGCAAAGTCAGTCTCCTGAATGGTAACTGATTATTATTATTTTTTTAAAGAAAAAGAGAAGGCAAGAAGAGGAATGCTTACAGAGTGTGGGGTGGAGTAACCTCTTTTTAAATTTTTTTAAAAAAGAATTGTTTGTTTATGTTTATGAGTACATTGTTGCTGTCTTCAGACACACCAGAAGAGGGCATTGGATCCCATTACAGATGGTTGTGAGTCACCATGTGGTTGCTGGGAATTGAGCTCAGGACCTTTAGAAGAACAGCCAGTGCTCTTAACCTCTGAGCCATCTCTCCAGCCCAGTAACTGATTTTTGATAGCACAAAATTTCAAGATTGAAGAAGTCATGGAGAGACCTGGAACCATGGAGCAGTATTGGAATCCCTGAAGAGACTCTGAGAAGCCATTCATAGAAGGTGTACCTCCATTGCAGGGGAGACCCCATAATATTAAGAGATGCCAAACCAGTACCATGGGGTAACTACCAACGCCAGCTGCACTTGTACAGTGGGATCAACTTGAGCTTATGAGACAAGATGTGTGTTTTGCAAATGGTAGAGCTAAGAAGCTGAGCAGCCAAAGTCCTCTAGTGCTCAGAATATCATAAGGGAGTCCCAGATATTGGACACTAATCTAATACCACTGAGTCTGGAGTTTTGGTTTGATTTCATTGTAACTGTTCAATGTTTCTTCCCTTTTGAAATGAGACAGAGGCAGGTGGATTTCTGAGTTCAAGGCCAGCCTGATCTACAGAGTGAGTTCCAGGAAAGCCAGGGTTACACAAAGAAACCCTGTCTCTGAAAGAAAGAAAATAAAAAAAAGAAATGAGACAAGTATATAACTTGTTTTTGATTTTAGAGGAGCACACAGTTCAGACACTTTGGATTTTTGAGAACTTGGGCTTTTAAATTGCAAGAATTTTTAAAGACTGGGACTTTTAAAAGTTGGATTGTCTCATACTGTGATATTTCATGATATCTTGAGAATGAATAAGAAAGGAAAGGGTATGATTTTAATAGTATTTGTATATCATGTTGGCAAAGGGTCAATTATGCTAGTTTTCACTAACTTGATATAAACCTAGATATCTAGGAAGAATCCATACTGAGGCAAGTGCCTCCATCATATTAGCCCGTAGGTGTATCTAGGGGCATTTTCTTAGTTAATGGCTGATGTGAGAGGGCCCAGCTATGGTGGCAGTACCACTGTTATGTGCTACGTTCCTCAGAACTGCAATATTCCTTCCAAATTGAAATGTTCACTCTAGGAAGGGAAAGGAGGATCAAAAAGATACATGTCAGGGAGAACAGGAACTTAAAAGATTCAGGGCCCCTTCCCAGCAGTGAAAAAAAGATCAAAGAATTATTGGGGGCAGACAGGAGACACTGGGTAGCTAACCTGCCTGAAAAAGAAATTCTGACTGCTTAGCTATCTTTCAGCTACATGGAGAATGTCAAGCAGTTTTGGGAATTGCTACCCACTCTGGGGTAGACTTTTGGGTCTTTAACATCATCTTTGCTGCCTGTTAAATAACCTTTCACCCACAGTTCTGTTAGTAACCCCAATAAAAAGCTCACTGGCTCACCAAATTGGACATTGTGTAATAGCTACTTTGGTCTGTCCTGGGTCCCTTTCTGGGATGAATGAATAGATGTGTTGCATCTCCTCAGGAAGAGCAGCCACCCCTGGGCAGCTGCTCCTGGGCTGTTTAAAAAGGCAATCTGAGCATGCAAGTCTTGGCAGGGAAGGTAGGAAGCAGTTTTTCTCTATGGTTCCTGCCCTGATTTCCTCAATGACAGATTGGGACTGGGACATGCAAGCCAAATAAATCTGTTCCTCCCCAAGCTGCTTTCTGTCCTGGTGTTTATCACAGGAACAGGAAACAAACTAGGACAGTATTTAAACCAATGCTTTTGTTGTATGTGACTAAAATATAAAGAACTGATCTTAGTGTTAAACTTACCTCTCCATCACTTACACTCTCTTAAATCTGGCCCTTTGCATACACATTTTTGTTAGGGTATGCAAAAAAACCAAAGCAAAACATATTGTGCCATTTTTACTTACCTAATATTTTCACAGCATAGTGAGGACTTTCTAAAACAATTCCTTCTTCTGTGTCAAATATAGGGTTATCTATTCCAGTCTTTGGAGGAATTTGAGCTAGTTTCTTAAGTCTCACGGAAGAATTTAGATCAAGTTCTTGCTTTTTCCCTTCCTCTTCACGCCTACGTCTCATATCCTCCTGCTGTTGTCGAATGCGCTCTAACTGTGCACTTCTTCGCACTGGCATCATTCTGGTGCCCAAATCTCCAGGGCAGTCAACAGCCATCTCTCGGTGCTTCGGATATTCCTCTGGTGATGCAAGATCAAGATTTTTTATTCCGCTGTCTGATTCCTCTGTTACATGCCCATTCATATACGATGTTGTCATGGTTATCTATAAAAACCTGTACCACTTTTTATATATCAAATTTTCCTATAAAGCCAATTCTCTTGATTCTGTAGTATAAAATCCATGTTACTTCAAAGAAAGAAAAATAACTTCTCATATCACATAATAATGCTATGAAATGTATCCATGAGGGAAATCTAAGAGGGAAAGATGGAGGGAAAAGTGTAAGAATTATAATATAAAAACAAACTTTCTATAACCCATTTCCAATTTCTATACAATATAGAGAATACCTAATAGGTACTTAATGTAGTTGGTAATACAGACCTTTCCTTTCATTTTACAGACAATGTCGAGGACATGAAATATTTTTTAAAAAGTTGCCTCTCAAAACTATGAAGCATACTATTCAATTTTACAGCTAAGAAAATTGATATACTGAAAAGTTTAGCAAAGTGAGAAAGTAAAATGGTTTCCTATTACTTTTGTAGAGAACAGGTGCTTTGTGGATAGAGAGATATTTCAACAGTAATTTTAAAACATCTCAACTTTATGCTTAATTAAAACACACAGAGTTAGTTACCTGTGTGAACAACTGATTATAATTTGGTGCATAGTACAAGCCATCTTAGTGGCTAACTTGAAATTCAGAAAAATATTCCTGGGTAAAACTATTTTTTTAAAGTAGATTTTACAATGAATATCACACCCAAAGAATAATAAGGTTTATCAGCAAAGGTATCCAAGGATAAAACTATGTAGATTAGAAAAAGACTACATAGAATATCAGCCTTTCTAACTGGTAATATATAAAGAAAATTAAGATGAACTTTATAAGGATTCCTTTAGAGAAAACGGTTTAGCATGAATAGCAAAAGAAGCATACAGACAGGAAAACTGACTTTCATTTTCCCTCTACCATATTTCTTAGCTTGTTGTTTAAGGACAGCTTTTCTCTCAACCTGAGTAACTTAGATGATTAACTTCAGAGAACTTCTCTTAGTTTTAAAAAAGATAATATATACAAGTTACAAAATAAATATGGATATGTACTGTTAATATTAATTTGACTCTATGTTAAGAGTCCTCTAACATAAATTAAAATAAAAACATATTTTATTCAATGGCACTAGCTTTTCATCAACCCACTTAGGCATAAATATGCAGGCTGTTTATATGTGCAAACCCACACATTAAATTTAATTAGCTTCTTCTGCCCAGGCTTTAAAAATATTTACACTAATGAGCTTACTGCCTCCTTGAGATGTGCATCACTTCAGCAAGTATGTTTAGAGTACAATGCTGACTCAGTAAAATCCAAGTTTTTAGGCAGTATTCCTAATACTAGTCAACCTTCTTCCAAATGTCCTTAAAATGAAACCAGGAGAAAAACCAAACTACTTAATACAATAAACACCTACATAGGCTCTAGAAGAAGCACTAAGGTCAATGGTCAGGAAAATTGAATTACACCAATGGCTAAAATTGTATTTTTACAAGAATGACAGATTATCCTCCATCCAAACTTTATGTCTTTTTATTTATAACCATGTGACCTACATATAACTACCTCATTTACCATTAGATTGCCTTCTTTCCCATGAAAATGAAAGCTATGAAATTTATATCAGGTGATCCTTAAGATTTCTGTGTTAATTATAAAAAGTATAAATTAAACTGGATACACTTTATTTAATATTTTCATTATAATCAAACAAATTTATATAGGAGTTATTATATTGCTATGGCTAATTTTAAAAAGCTAGGAGTTTATACATTTCTAAAAATGAACTCTTAATTTTTCATTTATAATTATCGGATATTTAAAAAGTATATCTGTTCACCATGCTAAATCATAAAATAAAATTATAAATTATTATCTGGATCAGAATTTTCATGGTTATACTATTATCATCACACTTGTCTACATGGATCTAGTCTTTTATTCTCCAAAGATTTCTGCAACTAATATTAATCAACAACATTCTATTTTAGTTCTCTCTCCTAAGTGTTTAGTTTAGTGAAAGACAGAAAAATAAGTGACTACTTTTCTCTGGTTTTCCCATTTTCCTTATATGTCTTATTTTTACACATGTAGTACTCAGCATAATATGTACAATAGAGAAAATGTCCATGAAATATCTGTTCAACTAAACTTGGACTATTTTAAGTTCAAAGAGGATGCAGACATCTAAAACAGGGTGGCGAGAAACAAGGAAAATATAAGGATATAGTTCTTTGTGCTGCATTCTGAAGTACAACTATCCATACAGAAGTAGGGACTGTTGCAGATAAATGGCAATTGTATGACCTATGACATAGATGGCAGAATCCAAAACTCAATACCAAGAAACAACCATTTGTATCAAAGCTAGGAAACAGTTTACGGGGAAAACAGTTTATATAAACTTAAATTTTAGGCAAAGGGAGACGGGAAAGACAGATTTCATATGCATGAACATGTTCACCACTTAAGTAGAGTCTAACTCTATCTCCCCCAACCCTGTTCATCTTCCCTTCTCTTTTCTAGCATGTAAAGCCCTTTGACCAGCAGCTAGAAAGTCTCATTTCAAGTGATCAGCATTCGCCTGACATTTTAAGAGGCTGGACTATGTTTCCATAGAAACAGCTTTGTCAGCTAATACAGAACTCAGGCCAAGAATAGTGAAAAGAACTTACATTAATCAAACTGGGAAACCTTGTCTTCTACCCTTGTTTCTCTTCTCTGTTTTTTCCCCCAATATTCAGGTTAGCCTTCTTATTCTGCAAAACAGAAAAGGAAATGATTAACTAAATTTAAAAGTATGCAACTAAACAAGTGTAAAAGTATGCAGTGTTTTGTGAAGAAGTGAGACGAAAAGGTTAATTCAGCATAACACACTATTGTAGGTAGTGAGGATTTTTGCAGTTAAAAATGCATGCTGCTATCATCCCAATCATTGACAGATATTAAAATCAATGTCGTTATATGGTAGTGTTACTGAAAATGTTAAGTAGTAGGGCTGGAGAGGTGGGGTTGCTCAGCAGTTATGAGTACTGGCTATTCTTCCAGAAGAGCCAGATTAAATTCCCAGCACCCACAGGCAGCTCACAACTGCCTGCAACTCTAGTTCCAGGGGATTCAATACCATCATACACACACAGATACAGGCAAGCACCAATGCACCAGTTCCACTCTTAGATAGAAACCTAAAACACATGCATCATCTACGCAATATATAATCTGTACAATAGTACAAAAATATCTATGGCAGTATTATTTAACATAGTGAAAGTAGAGAACCTACAAATGCCCATTAATTGATGAACGCATAAGTAACAAGGTATAAATACATACATGAAATACTGAATAAAGAATAAAAAAAGAAATACTGAGTAAAGAATAAAAAAAGTAACAATAAAACAGGCTATACCAGAGGTAAACCTCAAAACAAGTTTAAAAAGCCTGTCATGCTGGGCATGGTGATAGATGCTTTTAATCACAGAAGGTGGATCTCTGTGTCAGGTCAACCAGGGTTATGTGAGATTCTGCTGTTTTAGATGCTGTCGTGTGTGTGTATGTGTGTGTGTGTGTGTGTGTGTGTGTGTGTGTGTGTGTCTAGGGAGTAGGGGGGAAGCAGCTAGTCCAAGGGAAATGGTTCAGTTGGTAAAGTGACTGCCATGAAACAGTGAGGACCTGAGTTCATATTCCCAGAACTAACAAAAAATGCTCATCATAGTAGCGGGGGTCTAAAAGGCCAGAGTTGGGGAAGTATTGAGACAAGGGGATCCTCTGGGACCTCATTGGCCAGCCAACCCAAACAAATTGATGTATTCCAGGTTCAGTGATAGACCCTGCTTCAAAAACTAAGAAGGAGAGGGATTTAGGAAGACATCAAACATTGATCTCCACTTTATGTAGACCCATACAAACATGTACAAATGTACACACCAAAAGAAAATAAGCCAGTAATAAAAGCCCACATACTATATGATTCCATTTATTAAGTGTCTAGAATTCGTGGGGCTATAAAGATGGCGGTTGTGTAGGACTTAGTTAGAAAGATGGGTAAGAGAATTACAACTCATTGTGTAGGTTTCTTTAAGGGAATGATATAAATTATTGGTGGTGTTCATATAGTTCTGAATATGCTAAATGTTAACAAATTATACATTATCATACATATCAGTGAACTACTGGCCTGTGAATGATATAAAACAATACAGTGAAGTGACTCGAAAAACAATTGTGATTGCCAATCTCGGTTTTCAACCTGACACACCTGGAAAGGGGAAACCCCAATTCAGGAACGAATTGGCAATTGCTAATGATAGTTCAATAGCAACAGGGTAGTTCCATCTTTGGGCAGTTGGGCTTGGGCTTTATAAGGAAGGGAGCTGTGCACAACTGGGGGGAACAAGCTAGTAAGCAGTATTCCTCCTAGATACTTTTTGCTCCAATTCCTGTCTCTGGGTTCTTGCCTTGAATTCCTGCCTTGGCTTCCCTTATTGATGGACTGTAAAGTGTAAGATGAATAAACTTTTCTTCCACTAGGCTGCTTTTGGTCACTGCATTTATGAGCAACAGAAACCAAACTAAAACAACAGTAAAATCATTAAAACTAAAAAAGACTAGCTGTACTAAGCATTGAAGGAAGGCATGGAGAAACTGAAACTCTATTTGATACTTCATGGGACTTAGTTCTCTCCTTCTACTACGTGGGCCCCAAGGATGGAACTTGGGTTTATAAAGCTTTCCAGCAAGCACTTTTACCCACTGGGTCTTCTCTTCGGGCCTATATAAACTGTTTTTAAACCTCACTAAATTGAACACTTAAGACGAAATTTTACTGCAAGTTTTGCTTATTTATCAATTTGAAAGGAAAACAAAACCTTATACACTTAAGAAGGCATCTCTTAGAGCTGGATATACAGCCCAGTCACTAGAACTCTCCCTTAGTACGGATGCAACTGTGTTCAAATGCCAGGCAACACTTCCTATCCCAAACAAAATATAAAAAAAGAAAGAAAGAAAAAGGAGCTATCCTTTTTATGTGTGATATCTCTCTCTGTCTCTCTCTCTGTCTCTCTTTCTGTCTCTCTCTCTCTCTCTCTGTCTCTCTCTCTCTCTCTCTCTGTGTGTGTGTGTGTGTGTGTGTGTGTGTGTGTGTTTGGGGTTTGGGGGCTATCACAGACTCCTGTAGCTTAGGCTGGCCTGGAACTCACTCTGTGGCTAATGGTGACCTTGAACTCCTAATCATCTCTACCTCTCAAGTACTGGATTTACAGGTATGTGCCACATGCTGGGCAGAAACATTTTTTTTAAAAAAGACCACTGCAAAGACTACAGTCACATCATATAAAGACCCTATTTCCCTGCTGAGGATGTAGCTTAACACAGTATATTATGTATTTAGCAAGCATAAGCTTACTCCTGAACACACGATTCAACTTACTCAACAAATACTTAACTCCAAGTATGAGTTTCAGTTTCACAAACTTCCACTTAACAATGAATGACTCTTTCACCCCCTTCCCTGAAAACAAACAAACAAACAAAAAACCCAAAAACAAACAAAAATCACACAAAAAGAAAAAAAAAAAAAAAAAAAAAAAACAACCGAGGATCTAACCACATTCAAAACAAAGTAAATACAAGTCAAAACTGAAATACAGGAAAGTTAGTCACAGGAGGTATTAACTCAAATTACTCAATAAAAAAAGGGCACAAATTTAAACAAAAATCAATCTTCATGATACACCTGAAAAAATTCTTTTGCTTCTTTGCTTTGGGACAGGGTTACAGGTAGCCTATGCTGGCCTAGGATCTACTGTGTAACTGAGGCAGACTTTCAGCTGGTCTTCCTGCTCCCTCTTCCTGAGTGTGTGGACTACAGCACACTATTCCGGGTTGGGAAGCTGCCTCATAAATTACAAAAGTAAAGATACTTTTCTTGTTGTTTTGAAGATTTCTATTTTTATTATTTTTAATTATGTGTACTTATATCTTTGTGTGTGTGTGTGTGTATGTGTGTGTGTGTGTGTGTGTGTGTGTGTGTATGCAAGTGTGTGCCAGTTTCTGTGGAGGTCAAAGGCATCAGATCCTTGGAGCTGGAGTTACAGACAGTTGTCAGCCAT
Organism: Mastomys coucha; assembly: GCF_008632895.1. Taxonomy (NCBI): domain Eukaryota; kingdom Metazoa; phylum Chordata; class Mammalia; order Rodentia; family Muridae; genus Mastomys; species Mastomys coucha. The sequence goes on along the minus strand of NW_022196912.1, from coordinate 93,793,828 downwards.
CTGATACGGGCACTGGGAAGAGCAGTCCATGTTCTCAGAGACTGAGCCACCTCCCTAGGCCAGGAAGCTTTTATAAAGAAATACTCTTAAATGTCTGAAGTAAACTGAACTTGATTAGCTCAAGAGCACACTAGTAACTTAAAAGGTGAAGTACAAATAACCTGGGTTCACTTTTTAAGTAGAGCACAGTCTTGTAAGGTCATCTTTAAAATTCTACATAGTTTAAGTTTCAGATAGGAGAACATCTATTTATCATCACATAATTGCATTCCAAAGAAGTTATTGCTATTTGCACATTATTTAAACTATCTTAAGACACACAATGCTGGATAAGTTTATAAATAGCGGAAGCAAAATTCCATTTAAAAAATTTTTTAGCTGGGCACCATAGTGTACACTAGCATTTGGAAGGTGATGGAGGAGGATCAAGAATTCAAAACAAATACAAAGCTAGGCATGGTGGATCATGCCTGTAAACTTTTGAGTCTTAAAGCAAGAGGATCCCTGTGAGTCTAGCCAGCCTGGATAGACAGTTGTGAGCCACCTGATATGGATGCTATGAGTAAGCCTGAGCTACAAATTGAGGATCAGTCTCAAAAAAACCCAAAAAGTGTCAAGTAAAAATCCAATAAAGATCCCAAGGAGGACTAAGGGTAACATACATCTTAAAGCCATAGAATCTTCTGTCTTTGTACACAGAAAGTAAGATTTTTGATGCTCAGTTGGATATCAGTAACATGTCATTTAGAAGATCTATCTTCTTCTAATATAAACTTTCAAGGAATTAGCAGTTTTTATGTTCCTGTGTGAAATTTAACATCTGAACTCAAACAGTTAAGTTTACAAGGTCCTTATTATTCTTCTATGATTCTAGGTATACAACTAACTGCCTTGATATAAAATAAAATAAAATAATATAAACCAATTTGCTAGGAAAAATACTACTATATTTATAATTTACAAAAATCAACCCAAATTGGGTCAAAGACTTAAACATAAGACCAGAAACTCCAAAAGGTACCAGCAGTATTAAACATGGGGTGGGTGAAGGAACTTATATACTTAATCACAATAATTTTTTGAGGGATTGAACTAAAAGTATAGGCAACAAAAACTAACACTACCAAACTAAAAATGTCAGTACAGCAAATGAAACAACTGACAGTCATCCCCTTCAGATGGAGAAACAATATTTGTATACCATACATCGAGAAAAGTGAGTATCCAAAATGTGTACCCAGCCTAACTCTACACCAAGAAAACTCCAAGGAAACACAATTAAGGGGCTAAAGAGAGAGATGGCACAGTGGGCAAAGTGCTTCCTGTGCAAGCATACGGAACCGACTCAAATCCTTAGCTCCCACATAAAGCCTGGGCAGTGCTCTGAATATCTATATTCCAGCTTGGGTGGGTGGCAGGAGGCACAGACCGGGCTCAGTGGTCACTCAGTCTGGCTAAAAAGATGAGCTCCAGGTTCAGTGAGAGACCCTACCTCAAAAAGTAGTCTGGAGGTTGGGGAGTAACAGAGAAAGAAAACTGACATTAGCCTCTGGTCTCTACATCAGCCCATACACATGCAAAGAAGCACATACATGGATCATACACACAAGAGTTCCAATTAAAAAGAGATGGACAGGGCGGGTGGTGGTGGCACACGCCTTTAATCCCAGCACTTGGAAGGCAGAGACAGGCAGATTTTTGAGTTCGAGGCCAGCCTGGTCTACAGAGTGAGTTCCAGGACAGCCAAGGCTACACAGAGAAACCCTGTCTCAAGAAAACCAAAAAATTATGCTAAGTGACATAAGCCTAGCATAAAAGACAAACACCATATGTCCCCACACAGATGAAAGTTAATATGAACAGACATTTAGGAAAAAGCCAAGAATAGAATGTCCATTAGGATAGAGGTAGAGGAGAGGAATGAGTGCCTCCAAGGACATACAATCTCAGGAAGAACATGAGAGAAATCCCTTTAGAGATATACTAAACAGTACAGTGAATGCAGTGCACAATAGAGTACTATACATTTCTAAATTGCTAAGACAATATTTTCAAATGTTTTCACTACAAAACCTTTAACTTAGTGATAGTGGATGGTCCCTGGATCATTCAAACAAAAAGGGAAGAGGGAAATGCTAAGTATTTGAGGTGATGTGCATATTATTTAGCTTGATTATTCCCTCCTGTATTCAAAAATCATAGTGGTTTTTGTGCTCCCAAAGTACAGCCAACCATAAACTATAAATTTAATAATTTAAGGCAAATGGTAGTAGGAGTTTAAAAAATTCATTCTCAGGGAACTGTGTTATCAGAGAACTGAAAGAACATATGGCAGATAAGAGCAGACAGCATAATCCGGCTTCTCAGTGACTTAGAAGGGAAAGAAAACAGCCCTGTGGTGAGGTGGGTGACAGAAGGAATGCTCTGTCTGGACTTCAAAGGGGCCTGAGATCCAGGCGTTCAGTGGAGCTCTGGCATTAACTCTGCCCTGGGATAAACCAAGCTAATCTGTTTAAAGTAAATCTACAGCCAAGGGAACTTGAGTTTGGTGCTACTTGGTATGAGCCAGCAAGAAAAACTGAAAGTCATTCTGACCCACTTTGATGGCGACCCAATGGTGAGACACATACACAGAGAGAAAAGGGGACTGTGTCCCAGCTTTTGCCTTTTCCAGGGAGCTCACAGTCAAAGAATTACAGAAAGAAGTATAGATTGGCAGAGGTAAAGAATGGCCATTTCTGCCTGCATAATCTAAGCAGAGACAAAATTTTTTTTGTTGTTGTTAAAACCTGCCTCTCCCCCCTTTTAGTATTTGCTGACAGGTAGATGGGTTTTTGTGACAGGTAGATGGGTTTTTATTATCACTGCATGTGTATGTACATAGAGACATAGTTTGATATACATGCTCATTATCCTGGGTTTTGTTGTTTCTTTTCTAATAGTAGTATTCATATATTATGTCTCATATATTTAAAAAGTATGTTAAAAAAAACCAAGTTACCTAGATAAACACTAAGCACAGATTTTTTACCTATGGTGTACCAATGCATTTATTAAGAGCTGGTTTTCAAATAAGGGCTGAGACTGACTGAAAAGAACCTCATTAATTTAAGGCATTGTTTTCTAAAGTGTCCAAGAAACAACATCAAGGATCCCCCTGACATGGAAGGCAAGTATACAAGTTCACTTCCATCTTTTCTGTTTGAACTTTCAGAGGTTCAGGAAAAAAATGTGTGCTCATTTGTTTGCAAAACAAAGTAAGAGCAGAGCATGGTGGCCTGAGCTTGTAGTCATTGCTGAACATTTATTTCAGGTGCTCTTTGGCCCAAATACTTCATTTCTTCCTTACAGGGAACTGAACCTAGGGCCTCGCACATACTAGGCAACTGTTCTACCTTGTTTTCTGAGGTTTAGCTCTGTGCTCATCACTTGGGGCATCACCAGTACTTAAATTTGTAGTTTTAATTGAGAATTAACTATGTTTAAAGTACATAGTACAGTGCTCTTCAGAGACAATGTTATAAATGTTAGCTATGGCCACTAATTATTTTGTCCATGCCTGTTTTTAGTCTTTTTCTCGATTGAGTCTCCTTTTCCTTCCCTTTGAAGACAATTTTGTTATGCAGCTCAGGTTGCTCTTAAACTTACTAAAAACTCCTGCCTCAATCTCCCTAGTGTTGAAATTCCAGTCGTGCTACCATACCTAGCTGGACCAATCACTTAATTTATTATTTTTGTGTTTGGTCTTCCCATACAGATTATAAACAACTGATGGGTGAAGAGGGCACAAGGTCCTTTTGTTTACAGATAAGCACCAGGGAAATCAGGAATGTTCAATGCATAGGGTTGTCTCTTTAATGGAAGACATGTGCAAGGGAAGATCTGTTTACCGCCCAGAAAGCTGGGGATGGGGATGGTTAATAGCCTGTGGCCTGTACTATCTGTAGGTCCAGGCAACATTTGACTCCCCCAAACTCTTAACTCCCTATACTTTAACTTTGAACACTGTTTCTCAATCAGTAGAACCCATCCTTAAGGGAGATGTTACATGTACTTTACAAAGGGAGCAGAAGTGGTTAACAGCCTGGTGACCTGTGTTATTCCTCCAGACTTTTATGTTTATATTAGTCAATCTCCACAGGCCCTTATCTTAAGCATTGTTTCTCAGTCAATAGAACCCATCTTATGGAAGAGGTCATATGTACTTTGAAATTTTTCAACATAATCTTGAGCTTTACTGTACACTTGGGTTAATTTTTATTAGAAAACTTTCTCCAAAATTGTGTTAAGCTCAAATATGCCTAACAAAAACTGCCTGGGGTCAGAATCTGGACGTTTGAACCAACACTGGTTACAGGTCATGATGGATTTCCTTCTTGTATCACACGATGGACACTCTGTTGGCTCTGGTGGTCAGAGACTACTCCATGATGGGGAATACATATATTTTATTCCTTAAATGGTATTTCTTTTCTTTTTTTATCTTCTTTTTCTTTCTCTGTGTAGCCCTGGCTGTCCTGGAACTCACTCTGTAGACCAGGCTGGGCTTGAAATCCATCTCAGAAATCCACCTGCCTCTGCCTCCCAAGTGCTGGGATTAAAGGCATGTGCCACCACTGCCCAGCATGACACTATTTCTTGGGGAGAGAGATAAAGCTAAAGATGAGATCATCCTTCACTGTGCTCTTTACAAATTTGGTCTACACAGGACAGCTAGAACTATCCAGAGAAACCCTGTCTCAAAAGACAAAAGAAGTTGGGTGTAGTGTAACCCTCCTGGCTTGAGGGCTGATTCTTCAGACCCTGCCTGCCTCTCACAACCACACCTCTCTGCCCACCTCCTGCTATTTGCCATGCCTCTCTCCTGGTTCAGTTACATCGGAAGTCTCTGCCTCCCAGAACTTGAGTCTAGGTAAGTACCTCACTCACCTTGACATTTCTAAATGACTAAATTTTCTTAAGATATTCTCTCTATACCCAAACTAAAACTAGCTATAGTTCAGAGGCAGAGAGACATGTAAAGGACTTTGTGGTATAAATATTATGTTTGTTAATATTGATTTTTTTTTTTTTTTTTTTTTTTTTTTTTTTTGGTTTTTCGAGACAGGGTTTCTCTGTGTAGCCCTGGCTGTCCTGGAATCACTCTGTAGACCAGGCTGGCCTAGAACTCAGAAATCCGCCTGCCTCTGCCTCCCAAGTGCTGGGATTTGTTAATATTAATTTTAAGAATTTAAATTGTTTATAATTGGGTCTTACTGTCTAAAAACTATGGTTATGGCTTATCATTACTTAAAAAATTAAGACAAAGGTAGAAAAAGCTAAAAAACAGCTGTGGCCGGTATAGGCCCACTGCCATCTTTAATTACATACCTAATTAAATAAAAGTGATAAAAACAAAACTTTTATTGGTAAGGAGATTTAAGTGAAAATTTATTTAGTGTCAAACAAGTTCTTGATAAACTGTTTCAAAAAGGTTTGCACCCTAAAAACTGTTCAGTCACCCAAATAAAGTTTCTTTTCGTTATAAACAATGTTTTTTCAGCACCAAGGTTATTATAAATATTTTTTGCTTACTATTGTACTAACACCAGGCCTAAGAAAGTCTTCCTAATTTTGCCTCTCCCTTACCTCTAGAAAATCGTTTTTTAGGCAGAAACTGGGACTTTAGAAAATCAATGAAGTCATGGAACGTATAGAAAAATTACAATCTGGCTTGCCTATTCCATGTAAAGTTATTAAATATTTAAGGTTGTTTTTCTCTCTACATCCTTATAATTTTAAAGATTAAAAAAGATATTGCCTTTAATATTGGCTAAAAAACTTACATTTAATCAATTATATCTCTTTAACAAAGAGAGAACATTAATACAACTTCTTTCATATTCTAAATAAAGTTTAATATCTTATTATGAAGCTGTTATATATAAATAAAAAATTATATGATATATTCATAAAGATATTTTAGAGAAAATGCTTAAAAACATTTTTTCATTCATTAACACCTAAATAGACATCTATTTCTTCAACAAACACTTAAATTGGTTATTGCAAAACATTAATTGATATTTGGCTTATTACTTAGTAAAAAATTTTTAGACAGAAATTGATATTTCTCTAAAGTAAACAAATTGTTTTAATTCATACTTTATATTTCTTATAAGCTTATATATGTCCTATAACAATATATTACCTCTTTAGCCCTTTTATAAAAAATTTTTTTTATATATAAGTCACATGCTTTATTTTATGTGTGAGTACACTATAGCTGTGCGGATGGCCATGAGCTATCATGTGTGTGTGTCTGCTAAAATTTAAACTCAAGACCTTCTGCTGATCCTGCTTGCTCCAGCGTAATTCACTGTGGCTGTCTTCAGACGCACCAAAAGAGGGCGTATGGTATCACTGTGGGTGGTTGTGAGCCACCATGTGGTTGCTGAGATCCGAACTCAGGGCCTTCGGAAGAGCAGTAGGTGCTCTTGCCCGCTGAGCCATCTTGTCCAGCACTAAGTCACATGTTTTATTCTCATAATTTTCTCCCCGTGTCTACACATATAATCAAATTGTGCGCTGTAGTTTCTATTTATCAAGTATTAAAATCAAGCCTTTTCTTACATATATGGCGTCTATATATGGATACATATATATATTTAAATTCTCTATTACTTATGTTATCTAGACATTTTTAAAATATGATTTTGATTTCAAAATTAAAATTGAAATATATACATGTGACTATTCCTTCTCAGGCTTTCAAGCTATTATTGCTTAAACATAAATGATATATTAATTAGTTGTTGTCTATACTATATTTCTATATTTAATGTTCCTTATGGGAACTATTATAGTCAAACATTTAAGACATATTGACAATTTAATGTTACCCATTTTTATAAAATAATTTATGATTCTCAAAAGACAACATTTACTCAATGTGCACTTCGCACTTTGAGAATTTTATATTTAAATATTAAAAGGAGGGGGAATATGCACTGCACTGCATTCCACTCCTCTCCAGGAGCGTCTTGTTTTTCGCTTAAAGACATGTTTTGCATTTTTGATTGTGTTGAATAATATTTCATTTTTTGCCTCTTTTAAGGCATGCTTCGCTTTTTGCTTATGTTTAAAGGCATGTTGCCTTTCCCTTGTCTTGAAAAATCCATAATGGAATGGCGTGTCACTCCACTTACTAACACATTGTTTTTCCTAACCCCACCTTGATCTTGGGAAGGGGCTCTGTTGGTGTTGGTACACAATGGCGGCCTAATACATTAATTTGTCAAGTGGATACAGACACAAAATCTTTTTATAGACAAGTTTTTGTGCCAAGAATATTGGCTAAACATTTTTACTGGCCAGCAAAGTTTGCTTGGCTGAAATGGACTCCACCTTTTTCTGAGAGTCAACATTAGATTCCCTCTATACCTAGAGGGCAAGCCTTGGGCCTAAGTGTTGCTAATTTGCAACTAAAGTGCCTGAGACACCTTCAAGTTATTGTTATTTTTAAACTTTTAAGTTTTTATATCAAGCAGACTCATTCCCAAAGTACAAAGACAATCAAACTTCGCTCACTCTCGAAGCCCTATCTACCTAAAAAACAGGCTCAGTCCCAGAGCTTTCCTTCTCCAAACTCAATCTCGGAGTTTCTAACATGAAAGTTACTTATTGTCAACTGAATTAAAGGCCTATTGAAGGCAAAGCTATTGAAAAGACTCCTAGCTTGGGAGCTACAATTTCGCAACTCAATTAGGTATCTATGCCCAGCTGCTCATCAGCACACCAGCGTTGCTTCACATGGACTTCAAGAAAAGTGGACTCCAGAGAGACTGTGGTAGTTCCTGGACTTTGCAGGCGATAAAGGCATGTCTTGATATTATAGGCACGGACGAGGTGCATTTAATAATCTGTCTCTTCGGCTAGGTCTTTGGCGGTATCAACCTAAGACAGAGGCACGTGCCAAGTGTCTGTGTTTTTTGAATAAACACATAAAAAGCCCAGTTTGTAGAATCAAACAAGCTGCACGTGACCTTGATGATGGGTAAGATGCCGTTCAGTAGAGTATTATCCACAGATTATAACCTTCAAGCACCATAAGACTTTCTATACAAGATTGTGCCATTTGAGTATGCCTTTAACCTGCTGTTTTCTAATAAAAAGGGAGGAATTGTAACCCTCCTGCTTGACCCTGCCTGCCTCTCATAACCACACCTCTCTGCCTACCTCCTGCTATTTGCCACGCCTCTCTCCTGGTTCCAGTTACATCGGAAGTCCCACCTCCAGAGACCGAATAAGGAGCTGCTGATTGGGCCCACAGGCTGACGAACTTGGGGGAGGGGTTTTGCCTCACCTATTCTACGTGTTGGCTTGTAACAAAGATAATTATTAAATCAAAGATGGCTGAGTGATCACACTTGAGTGCTGTCTAGTTTTTTAAGAACCTTCCATGTGGATTAAGGTAACATAAAAATGGCTTGCCAATTTCCTCCTGACTCCATATTCCAGATAACCCATTCTTATTGTTGCCGCTGGCCGGCAACAGTGTAGTGACACATTGCTTTTAATCCTAGCATTTGGGAGGCAGAAGCAGATGGATCTTAATGAGTTTGTGGCCAGCCTGGTGTAGATTTGAGTTCCAGGACAGTCAGAGGTACATAGTGAGACTCTATCTCAAAATATAACTCCCAAATCAAACCCAATCCCCCAAAGCAAACAAAAAAACCCAAAAAACAAAAACAAACTTAAAGAGAGTTAATTCCTACTGTCTATGTTAATAACTTTATGGCAAACAGGACTTATTACATGATGTAGCCACTATAGCTACACTATGAGAACTCATAGTTATGGGTCTGCACTGCTGTCCCCACAAAATACTTGTTAGCAGCAAGCTGGTATCTCGGTTTGCAAAGACCAGTCAAAAATTTCCACAAATAGGCTGATACTTTGGGGCCAGAAAATTTCGGTGATGAAGGAATCATTGCTGCAAGTCATGGAATTTACTATAAATCTTCAAGAGCACCAGAGGAGTCTCCTCCTTCAATGACAGTCACCACAATGATGGGTAAAGATGTGTCCATGATAACTTGATCATCAACGAAATGTTATGAAGTAGCCTCCCACTTGTGCCTTCCTAGCACTAATCCCATCTGTCCTGTGCCCTCAGTTTTTGGACAGTGCCCCGTGCAGCACCCTCATTGTTATTCAGGGGCACTTTACTTCATGTCTCTTACTGCTGCCCAAATTGTATAGACTGAAGGCCAGGTTAGAGAGCTCCCCCTACCCATACCCTTTCAGTGTGTTTACTAAAACTAAAACAAAAATAAGCAGACAAAAAAACTAGGAGTTTTAGCACAATGTTAATTGTTGGATCAGGCACTAAAACAAACTTGTTTCTAAGTAATTTAAACATTCCCATCTTACATTTAGAATGCTTAAAATTTTTATTATCACATGTGTGTGTGTGTGGTGCACACATACCTACTGGAGGTCAGGAGATAACTCTGTGGAGTTGGTTCTTTCCTTTTTTACCTTACATAGGTTCCAGAAGCAGCATTCAGACTGCCAGGTTTGTGCAGCAAGTGGCTTTTCCTGCAGAGCCACCTAGCTGGCCCAAAATATTTTCTATAGTGCACTGGAAATACAATTTCTTAGTCTTCACAAATTCCCTAAAATGTAGGCAAGGCAGACACTCCTTTTCCTAAATAGGCACTGAATAGTTAAGTCGCATAAGTAGAAGTAACAAGGCAGAAAATCCAAACAGGCGAACATTCCTGTGGCTCCACAATGCTGTTTCTTAAGAACAGTAACTACCATTCAGACTGCGTGCTTTCTTGAAAAGTCACATAATTACACTACTCTCCTGTTTTTAAAACATGGTCAGAGAAAATAAACATGTTTCTTCAACTGATTGCTTTATACTACATTTGTTAATGGATCACAATCTTATTTTACCACCTGACTTCAGTCACATTTATTGCTCAAGGCTCCTAAAAACTGAGTTAATAAAGGTGCAGAGACAGTCCTGTGGAGAAATGTTGGAGATGTGATTCCTCCCCTACTAGGCATGAAAAATGAAACTAAGCTGCCAACATTCCAGTTTCCAAGTGATCTTATATTAAAAAATTACTGTCTATTCTGTCATGTCCTATTCATGTCCTTTTTTAAAGCTACTGCTTACAGAGGGTTAAGTTCCAACTTCAACATGAATTGTCAAGGTAAGCCACTTGTCTTAACCAGATAAACTTTTCAATAATAAAAGAATAACATAGCTCTAAAAAATATATTAAAAGTGTTAACAGACCAGCTGATCAACAAACTAGCTATCTCCCCATGTTAAAATTTGAGCAGCTTGAAAATCATTCCTGTAATATCCCTAAATACACAGAGCTATAATTTTAATGACATTTCACACACATCCCAGCTTCTCTCTTCCCATGCCACTCCACCATCTCTTGCATGCTTTCTCTGAGCTCAGTAACTCAACCTCAGTCTTGCTCTTTGTGGCTCATTTCTCACAGTGCTGCCAGATTTAACTTTTCTCAAAGAACCCCTATTACCATGACAGTGCTCCTTTGCAAGGTTTTGTTGCCTCTTTCCTTTTTAAAGCTACTGTTTACAGAGGGTTAAGTATGCAACATTCACTCACTGGTCTCAATACCTTGCATGCATAATCTAAATTAAACTTCACAGCAGTCTCTTTGTTGAATGGAGTGCCTTTAGCAAGGTACAAAATTTGTCTGTGCCTGAAGTCTGATTCCAGGGTACTTTACATTATCCTGTAGGACATGTTTGAAATTCCTTAGCCTGACACTTTTGTGATTTCTTTTGACTTAATCCTAAAACACATTCCCATCTTATATTTCCCTCCCCAGTTCCCAAGTAAAACTATTTCCCATGTAATCATTATAAAATTCCCACCTCCACATAACCAATATATTGTTTCTTATACTCATTAAAAAAATTACTGTTTAATTTTTCAGCCTGTTAAACTTTTCTTTTCCACTGAGTATCTTATGAAATCTCCTTAAACTCACCTGCTCTCTTCCACAATCCAATTTCTACCTTGAAATTAGAATATTTACTGCCACATTAAGCCAAGCAGATTTCAAGCTCTCTCATAGAGTTAATATCTAATTTGTATCTGATGCTCTTATACTGTGTGCAATACAAGGGTCCTCCTTGGGTACAATATATAGACTTCAGTCTGCTTTCCAGTTTCCATTGTGAACAAGGGTGAGTAACACGTAATGAAACTAGAGGAAGGAAAATCTATTTACAGAACTTTTATAATTTATGTTGTCATAAGTTTTTTAAAACTATTATATATTGATTTCTTACTGTCCCTAACTTATGAACTAAACTTTACCATAAGCATTTTTAAATCTATCTATCTACCTATCCATCCATCCATCCATCCATCCATCCATCCATCCATCCATCCATCCTCCATCTATCCTCAGTAATTTACAGGGCTTGGCTTTATACTCAAGTTCTTTCGGCAGCATTGGGTATACCAGCATATACTGTGTTATGTATCAATAAGTAATCCTTTGCCTGAGCATCTTTGGCTGAAAGAACTACTTATCTGGGTGGGAGACAGGCTTACTATGCACACCCTCATTTATAATTTTACCAAAAGAGTTAAAACAACATGTATTGCTAGTAAATGGTGAGAAGTCCTTAAGCCTAAAATTCATTTTAAGGATAGATTACTATTTATCAAAGTCATGCGTATGGGGTTAAGTTACGACCATTTTTCCATTAAATTAATTGTTTCCTTTGAAGTAGTGAGCAGTGGTGCTAAGTACCACAGGAGTAAAAGTAATAAGTAGAAATGGTTATTTTTTAATATCTCTCCTGAGGCACTGTTTCTAATACTAGAATTATATATTCTGGTAGGATGACAATATACATATCAGGTCAAAGTAAAAGAGCCTTAAGGTCTAAAAATATTAACAAAACAAAGATATTATTAAACTGATTTGAATAACAGTAACATGTAACAGACTGTTAAGTATTCATAAAAGGAACTCTATTCCCCACACCCCTTTTTAAAAGGCAGTCCACTGTTTTTACTTGCATTCACACTGAGCTAAAGTAAAACTAGTACTACAAGCAAACAAAACAGTTTATGAATAAAAAGAAATAAAGTGTAGTTAAGGGTATATCTAATAGTGTATGTATGACTAGCATATACTGGCCCCAGTTCCTAGCAAAGAAAAGAGTATGTATACTTTATATAAACAGAGAACACCAGTAGGATACTATTTATGACAATGATAAAAGTTAAAAGCAATCAAACCAATTTTTTAAAAAAGGAAAAAAACAAAAGAACGTAACTTTTTCCCCTTTGACAGGGTCTTAGTAACCCTGGCTGTACTGGAACTTGCTATGTAGACCACACTGGCCTAGAACTCAAGATCCACCTGCGTGTCTGCCTCTGAGTGCTAGATTAAAAGCGTGTACTACAACGTCTGCCTTTGAACAATTTGTTATTAAAAAGTAAACAATGTCAAGGCAGCTGTCTAATATGCAAAATTATGGGTCCACGTTCTTGTCAAAAGCTTATCAATACTGCTAGAACAGCTCAAGCCCAAAGGACCTATTAATGGTTGATTTAATGATCAAGTATTTCCTTTTTATATCAGTACATATAAACTATATAATAGTATCATTATGACATTTTTATACAAGTATACAAATAAATGTACTTCTATTACCCCCATTATAATCATCTTTAAAAAAAAGATTTATTTTTATGAGTCTTTATGCCTGCATATATATGTATGTGTACTGAGCATGTACCTGGTGCCTATGGAGTGTAAAAGAAGGCGTCAGATATCCCGGAACGGGGGTTACATGCTTATGAGCCACTGCTTGGTTGCTGAGGCTTGAATCTGGGTCCTCTGAAGAGCAGCTAGTTCTCTGTACCTCGGTGCCAGCTCTCCAGCCCCTATAACCAAGTTTGAAAGCATGCTTTATGTACTACTTACCCTGTCCTTATGTACTTTATATATTACTTACATGTCCTACCTGCAGGTCAACCAGATGGCTTTGTGGGTAAGGCACTTAATGTTGAGCCTGATGACCAAACAGGAGTTTCATTCCTAGACCCACATGGTAGAAGGAGAGAACTAACTCTCACAAGTTGTTCTCTGACCTCCACACGCCTGGCATGGCATGTATGCACCTACATCCACATATAAAATGTAATAATACAGATAAAAGTTATTAAAAATTCTGTACTACTTGCTCACTTATTTATATGTGTATGTACTTTCCCAACTAGAACACAAATAATCTGTAGCAAGTCCAGTCTTCTATATAGGCTCTTCTAGATCCTGGGTAGTGCAAGGTATGCTCACAGTAGCACATGAAACACAGTAGTTGCTGCATTAAATTTTGAAGGAATTGTTAAATGGTAGATACAGGAAGTATGATGGTTGATTTCAACTGTCAACTTGGTAGGATTTAGAATCACCAGAGTGTGCCTGTGGGGGATTATCTTGATTAGGTTAATTGAGGTGGGCCATCAGCCACTGCAGAAAGTATCATTCCCTGTGCTTGGATTCTGGATTACATAAAGAGGAGGCGGCTGGCTGAGCACAAGTATTCATTACTTTCTGCTCCTCGACTGCAGATATTGCTAAAGCATCACCAGCTGCCTCAAGGTCCTATTGCTGATAACTTTCCCACAATAATGGAATGTAATCTCAATTATGAGCCCAAAATAAGCTTTTCCTTCCTTTAAATTTCTCTAAGTATTTCACCACAGCGAACTAGAAAGGAACTAAGACACGGGAGAAGAGGAAAACCATACCTACCACAAAACAGTTAATAGTCCAAAGACAATTCTCTTCCAAATTCTTTAATGACAACTGTGACAAAGTAGTTAAGTGAAACTAGCATGGTCACAGCAGCATTTCACACAAGCACTTTGCGTCCTAGAGCTTTAACCTGCAATCACATGACATACAACTACCTTACATATGTGTGTCATCACATGCCAGAAAACCTAGACAAAAAGGACAACTCAGCATTTCACACAATTACTTTACATCCTAGAGCTTTAATCTGCAACTGTGTTGTATGTACAATCATGAGACACAACTACCATACACATGTATGTTACCACATGCCAGAAAACCCAGACAAAAGGGACAATTCAGCATTTCACCTCTTACCTGAGGTCTGCCTACTTTTACTTTTTCAACTGTTTCACTGTGAATCAATCTTCATACTTCTAGCAACATGTACAGGAATAGACTTATACATACATTATGTACATATACATGCCATTTTTATGATATTACCTAAAGGCTGCCTACTCTAAAAAATGAGAACTGGCTCTCTAACATTCACACAAGTTCTATTTCCTTTTTCAGTGAAATCACTCATATATCCCTGCCTTCTCCAAAAAGGAGTTCTTCTAAAATATTTTTTAGTTCATTTTATTGTTTGTGTGTATGGGTATTTTCCATGCATGTATGTATGTATACATGTGCATGCCTGGTGCCTTCAGAGGCCAAAAGAGGTTGAGATCCTCTGTGACTACAGGTACAGACAGTAACTCCAGTGAGCCACTAAGTAGGTGCTAGCAACCAAACCCAGGTCTTCTGGAAGAACAGCCAGTGCTCTTAACCATTGAGCCATCTTTCCTGTCCCAGAAATAGTATTATTTCCAAGGTTTACTCTGCTAGCTTTTGAGGCTCTAAAAGGCTGACTTCATATACTCCATTATCTTATGTTGTCTTGTCCCCCAAGCTTCCTCAGCATTGCCAATTAAAAATTAGCCACTAGAGAATAAAGTCACTCACTCAAGTCAAATAGCTTTGACCATAGCAGGAAGTCTGTATCCAAAAATCAAGCCTACAATTCATTTCTTGGTGCAACAGAACTATCAACTCTCAGCTTAGCTACAATGGAGGTAAAATCCTTTGGTGATGTGAGGGTCATTGAAATACAGCGTTATTACAATGAAACCCAATGTCTAAAAATTGTTCTTATTTTGGGCTTGTACCACAGTAAGAGCCAAAATAAATACAAAATAAATACAAAACAAACAAAAAGACTTTATATATTTATGTTCATTTAAGAAAATACTAGTAGTGATG
>NW_022196912.1:93775422-93778052 GCF_008632895.1 Mastomys coucha | reverse complement strand
ATTCAGATAAATTGAAATCATGTAACTTTTCTCATCATAATGCAATAAAAGTTAAAAAAAAAAAGAAACTCAGAAATCAGCCACAGTGTACTCATACACATAAAATAAATAAATGTCTTATATAAAAAAAAAGAATTAGCCACTAAAAGCAGCAAAGAATGATTGGGTTTGTTATTTCTGTTCCTTCCTCCTGTGGTCATACAAGGGCTGGGTCCATTCAGGCCACAATTCTCATCATGTGGCCCCACTTTGACTGCTACAGTTGTAGGTTAATCCTAGTAACTAGTGCCTTTGTTCCTTTAGACCTACGTTTAACAGGTTTGCTATGTTTGGAGGGCTTTACCATTCTTTATTGGTTTCCTTATGGTGAACAATGTTTTTGTGAGCTTTCATTAAATTGTCTTCTATTCCTGGGCCTGACTTTGCCATCATTGCATTGAGTGCTAACAGAAGCATCTTCAGTAAGTGTAGCACTGAGAGCTATTATTAACCCTTCCATCCTCACCTTAGGAAGGTCTCACATCCTTTCCTTCCTGGTCTATTCTCTTTCTGAGTGTCCTCCAAAAGCTTCCTGAGAGAGGAAACATTTTATGAGGTCTTGACTGGCCTGGTACCAGAGAAGATCACATCCTAGAGGTATTCTTTTGCTTCTTGGCCTCCAATAGGAACCCAGCCTCATCTAAGAACTGCCTGGAATATGTTGGACACCACACAATTACATTTCCAGCTTCCAGTGACTTTTGGATTTCTGTTGTTCATTCCATAGAAATATTTATAATGAGAACAACCCTTTCCCCCAACTACATAAGTAAAAAGGTGATATAAGTAGAGAGAGGCACTGAAGGTGGAAGAAGGTAGTGGGAGAGAACACAAGAATACAAACAAAGGAAGTATGGCATGTAGGCATGAAAATGCTATACAGAAACCCATTATTTTGTCTGATAACTTAAAAAATAAATTAGGGGTGGGGGCTGGAAGGGTGGTTTTGCAGTAAGGAGTGCTTCCTGCTCATCCATGGGATCCAAGTTTGGTTACCAGTATCCACATCAGACAGCTCCTATAAATCCAACTCTAGGGGATACCATGCCCTCTTCTGGCCTCTGGGGGCACCAGCATACACAGGGCATATATACTCATACAAACACTATACACATAAATTTTAAAAAATTAAAAATTAGTTTTAAAAAAGGTGATATAAACATTTAAAAAGTTTTAATTTTCCACTGTTTCTGTATTGCTGGTATAACTGACCAATAATATTCACTGTTGGGAACTATAGATTGAAATGACTTTATATATTGTTGATGCTATGTAATATTTTTGAAGGGAAATTTCTATCAAAAATAAAAATAATTTATTAGTCCATTTAGGAATTATTCCTATATATTTCTATAAGGATAGCAACTTCAACAATGTAACTTTAGAGGTAATAATCCACCAGCAGAAAACTGAATTATAAAAAATAAATAATCCACAAACAGAAAACTGAATAAATAATAGAAAAAGTTATATAATGGGACACCATCAAACTTTAAAAGCTATATTGCTACAGCTACTAGCCACAGGGCGGTACTGAACACTTGAAATATAACTGGAATGATTGAAGAACAAAATTTTAAATTTAACTTTAATTTAAATTTAATAACTAATATAGAAATCTTTTAAATATTCTGGAGCAGTTCAGTATTCTTTTTACTTTTTATAATATGAATTTAATACAATTTAAATGCAAGTTAACCATAGGGAATTTAATACAATTTAAATGCAGGTCAACCATAGGGTGCCTCACTTAATGAGGGAGATATTCTAAGAAGTGCATCATTAGACAGATTATTATAAACATCAGAGAGCTTACACAAGAACTTAGTATAAGCCAATTCAATGTGGACATTTGATCCAATCAAAGCAAAGGGTAAAGATACAATGCATAAGGCTAATGATGTTGCTGAAGGACTATTTTACTGTAAATGTATTTTTGAAAATAAAAAATACACATTAAAATATTAAAGTACATGATAGTATAGCAAATACATAAACCACTAGCAGTAATTTTTTCTCATTTATGAAACTGCATTGCTATATACCTTTATATGGCTAGTACTGTAGAAGGTTTGTTTATACCAGTATCACCATGAGCACAGGGTAAGGTGTGCTTTGTTACAGTATCACTAGATGACATCAAATTTTCAGCTCCATTATAACCTTATGGTCTCCTGCTAACCAAAATATTGTTACATAGTTCATGAATGCTTCATAATAATGAAAAATTATTATTCTACTTGAGATGTACTATCAGTATTAAACACAGTCTGGATGTCAAAGACTTGTTACTTTAAAGATTTAAACTATATTACTTTTATATTTACTACATATTGAGATAGTCATAATTCTGATACACTCTGTAAGACATATTGTTAATTTTCTTTCTGCCCCCTTCCCTGAGGTGATTCTACTCCTAAGCTACACTCTCAGATCTTTACTTTTGTTAAATTTGGGTATTTTACTATGATGACCTAGCCAGAGGAAGTGACATGATGCAAAGGCACGTCAAAAAGCAAGTTTCAAAACAGTGCTGCATGCCATCCACTCCTGCAAAACAGTGCTGCATGCCATCCACTCCTGCAAAACAG